>NW_028270156.1:56029439-56345616 GCF_037043375.1 Chiloscyllium plagiosum
CAACAAGGTCTCCATGTTAACCAGACAAGTAGCCATTTTGAGTGAAACTTCCTTTTTAAACTGGAGTAGTGGATTTGGGTACAGCTGCAGGTTTCAATGCTTAGTTAAGAGATCAGCCACCTTAGCAGCAACATGTACAGTAGTTGCAGAGCAGACCTGTAGATTCTTGACTGAAAGGCATCCAAACCGATTTCCCAGGAGATGCGGAGAAGTTTATTTTCACCTTGAGCTCCATATCCCCTCTGACCATCTCAACTTGGGAACTGGAAAGTGGCAAGAGCCAACACGAGGAAAATCCAGATATTGAAGTAGAGTAATGGTAGGAAGCAATGTGGTCAGACAGGTAAAAGGAGAGAGATGTTGGATTGATTTCTGACTGTGTGCTGTGACCTTTCCTTCAGGTTCAGAAAGGGCGAGTCGATTGCTGGTTTGAGGATCCCAACTGCTGGCAAGTGTTTTGTCGCTTTGCCAATCCATTAATATTGTTGCAGGCTCAATTTTTCATTTAATGGTGGAGGGCCAGGGAATGAACCTTTCTTTTAAATCAGTGTCTGCAGACAAAGTTATCTGAATGTTTGCATAAAACAGGGCAGGTCTTGATGCTTTCAAGGACCATAATTTGTGCGGTGGGAATGGAGTAGGGTCAGCTGGTGTGATGCTTGAAGCAATTTGACAGTGTGAATATTGTGGAAGAACTACAGGAACACCAACAATGACAAGCATCTTGAGGAATAAGCCCCTTGTTCCCCTCAACTGGTTGCTGAGAATGAATTGGAGCACTGGAGGGATGTAGTGATTATGGAACACAGAAACTGGGCTCTAGTTTAATAGGTCTATGCCACTTGTGAGATACAGGGGTATGGATTAGTGCTGTCAGTTGTGCTCCATTACAGCTGAAATGTGAGGGGTTCTGTATATCTAGGATGAGTTGTTGAGAATGACCAGCTGTAAATCTGCACATTCTGTTGTTCCAAACGCCTGCCTGCAGAGACTATTTTAAGCTGAAGAGCATTAGGGTGAGATCTGAATGCTACAGGTGTCATGTGATTGTAGGACTATTTTTGGTGACTGCAGTGAGTGATCAGATTTAATACATTCACAAGCGAAGGATGTGAAAAGCGAAAACATGGAAACAGGAAAACATGAAACTTGCATGAGGTAAGTCAAAAGCATTGTGGTTTGAGCTCTCTGAACCATCAACCCTTATTGCCACATTCAAGTTTAAAAACAAGAGTCGTGGGTGAGTTGGATATTTGGTAATGCCTTGCTCATTGTCTTTTAAGGCCTAGAACTTTTAGAAATTCAGTTACCTTAAAAAAAAAAAAGGCAGGCAATGTGTTGTGACTGTGAAGTAGGAACTCCTGGATACCAGCGTGATTTAATGCAAATATGTATGTGATCATTGTCTGTGATCTGAACGTTAGCTCAGTTTGAGCTGAAAAGCCAGCTGGACACTCTCGAATCAAGTGGGTGGCATGGTGGCTCAGTGGTTAGCACTGCTGCCTCTCGGCACCATGATCCCAGGTTCAATTCCAGCCTCTGGTGGCTGTGTGGAGTTTGCACATTCTCCCCGTGTCTGTGTGGGTTTCCTCCAGGTGTTCCGGTTTCTCCCACAGTCCAAAGATGTGCAGGTCAGGTGAATTGGCCATGTTAAATTGCCCATAGTATTAGGTGCATTGGTCAAGGAGGGCGGGTTGCTCTTCAGAGGGTCAGTGTGGACTTGTTGGGCCCAAGGGCATGTTTCCACACTATAGGGAATCTAATTTAATCAAGTGTGAAATTTAACATGGCACTATATGACAGGAGATGGTCACATTGTCTTAAACAGGGGCTTCTGATTTGTGCAGTGATCAGGGATAGAAGGGGAAGTACTTTGGGCGGGGGAGCCCCAGCTTTAGCCGTTTTCGCAGTCTAATAGGTTTGAGTTACTTTAAGTTTACTTAGGTGAGAGTGGGGGCTGCAGGATGGATGAGCTGAATAACCGTGGCATCGTAGTGTAGGAAACCAGTTGGGTTGGGGAAACAGAAAGGAACTTGGTATGGCAAGGTAGGTTGTTGCAGAGAAGAATGTCAAAGAATGATTCTAGAAGGCTATGTTCCCTGTCCAATGTGAGGGTTTGCGATGTGCTCAGAGGAATTTGTAGTGGGAGATGCATGAGCCAACTGATCATCTAGGTACCAGCAACAGGCCAGACAATGAAAGACCTTCTACATAGGCAGTATAAAGAGGTTTACACCTATGGCAAATAAGATTAGAAAGCTGAGCGCATTGCTCAGACTTGTGTGGGAGAAGTGGATTCCAGTTTGTGGGAATTGAAGTGATGTCTTTTGGGGTGGCGAATCAATCTGGGGGTAGTATTTTTGCTAGCCATGTAACAGTGGTAGATAGGACTCTAAATGAAAGAGTTAGGGCATGGGATTGAATTTGGAAAGATCTAACAAGTCAGTAGACTAGGCAAGAAAATTAATGAGAATGATAGACAGCGACAGAAACAGCGACAGAAAGGGTGGAGAGTGTGTTGCTGGGAAAGCACAGCAGGTTAGGGAGTATCCGAGGAGCAGGAGAATCGATGTTTCGGGCAGGGGTCAGGAATACACATCTAAACGCAAATCAACAGATTAAGCCAAAGGTTACAAAAGTTAGAAAAATCAGGTGAGCAAAGATTGTCAACTCTACAAAGTCCTTAGTTAAACTATATTTTTGGACAGTTTCTTAAAACATCATAGTCTGGAACCATACAGCAAGCTATATTAAGCCAGGTATTATTCAATAAGGTTTGGTTAATTAATGACCTTCCTTGGCGCTTAGTAGCAAACACAATTTTAGAATTTTGTGCATTTCATTTGATTTTGAGAGACAGACAGACAAGTGGCATCCAAGAGTCTTGTTTAACTTAAATATGGGTTATTGTGAGGACATGAATGCAGAGCTAACTAAAATGAATAGGTTTAGGGGTATGTCAATTGTGATGCAGCAGCAAACATTTAAGAGGATGTTTCAGAGTCCACAGAATGGATGCATGCTAAGGAGGGAGAACCTCAAAGGAGAGGTCTCACCATCTGTGGTTAACTGAGTTAGCCTTGGGCTTAAAAGAAAAAGTGCATAAAATGCTCAAATGTCAAGTCAGATGGACAGAATACAAAAGATTACAAAGATGGACTAAAAGATGAATAAGGAAAAAGAATTAGCGTAAGAGTACAATAATAGTTTCTAGGGGCATTTGTAAAGGGAAAAGTTAACAAGTACGGGACATTAATAGGAAGGAGATGGCAGATGAATCTAACAGTCTTATAGGTTTTCTTGCATTGGTTTTCACTGCAGAGGATACACTTAATAAACTCGGAAATAATTATAAAGCAGGAAGTAGAAGGAAGGGCTGATCATCAGAAAGTTACAATTGGGGAATTGGTACTGAACAAATTGTGGAGTGGCAGGCTGATTGGTCCTCCAGCCCTAACCGATCTTTCCTTGGATCATAAAAGAATTGGCTAGTGAGACAGTTGACCTACGGTTTTAATTTTCCAACACTCCCTAGATATGGGAACAGTTCTACTAGAATGGAAATAGTGCATATAACTCCTTTTCTTCAAAAAAGAAAGATAGAAAAGAGGATGCTACCATTAACATAGCTTAAGCTATCATAAAATGTTAGATGCTGTTCAAGATAAATATCCTAAAATGTTTGCTACATCACAATTGACACATCCTTCAACTTATGAATGCAGAGGTAGCATATTCAGTAGTTCGTATTAACTTGAATAGTCCATATTCAAGTTCAACAAAATTCTTGGTTAGCACTTTTCTCTCTTGTAAAATGAGCATGAAATTCTATAATTTTGATTGCTACTACCTGCTGAGGAAGGTCAATAGTAGGGCACTTAGAAAAAGTTCAAGATATTCAGGCAGAGATTGCTTTTTTTTTTTGAAAAGGTAGTCCACGTTTACCAGTTTATTGAAGTTCTTTAAGGACTTAACAGATGCTGTAGATAAAGCTGACCCAGTGGATGAACAGTACTTGGGTTGCCAGAAAGCCTTTGATAAGGTGTCAGATCACATTGTGAGAAATAGAAACTCATTGTATAGGAGGTTTGTTGAGATGATTAGGGAGCTAACAGGAGGCAGAGCAGTCATAAATGGTTAACATTTTGGTTGGCAAGATGTAATGAGGAGTGTGCTGCATGGATTGGTGGTGAGGTCTGTGTTTTGCAGTTTATATAAAATGACTGAGGGGAGGAATGATATACTTACCAAATTTGTTGATGTCACAAATGGATAGGAAGACAAATTGTGAAGAGGACATGAAGTTACAAAGATATAGTGAGGAAAGATTTCACTCTGAGACTGGTACAGTTGAGAGCAAAAGAGAGTCAAGCAGGCAGGGACAAGGCAGAGAACAAGGGAGGACTGATAAATTAAACTGCACTTATTTCAATGCAAGAGGCTTAACAGAGAAGGCAGATGAACTCAGGGCATGGTTAGGAACATGGGACCGGGCTATCATAGCAATTACAGAAACATGGCTCAGGGATGGGCAGGACTGACAGCATTTGTATCCTGGAACATTAAGCTACAGAAAGGGAGGCAAGAGAGGAGGGGGAGTGGTGTTTTTGATAAGGAATAGCATTACAGCTGTAATGAGGGAGGATATTCCAGGAAATACATCCAGGCAAGTTATTTGTGTGAAACTGAGAAATAAGAAAGGGATGATCACCTTATTGGGATTGTATTATAGACTGCCTAATAGTCAGGAAAATTGAGAAACAAATTTGAAAGGAGCTGCAGCTTACAGCTACAGCTTACAGCTATCTGTAAGAACAATAGGGTAGTTATGGTAGGGGATTTTAACTTTCCAAACATCGACTGGGACTGCCATAATGTTAAGGGTTAAGATGGAGAGGAATTTAAGTATGTATAAGAGAATTTTTTGATTCAGTATATGGATGTACTTACTAGAGGAGGTGCAAAACTTGACCTACTCTTGGGAAATAAGGCAGGGTAGGTGACTGAGATGTCAGTGGTGAGCACTTTGGGGCCAGCGACCATAATTCTATTAGTTTTAAAATAGTGATAGAAAAGGATAGACCAGATCTATAAGTTAAAGTTCTAAATTGGAGGACGGCCAATTTTGACGGTATTAGGCAAGAGCTTTCAAAAGCTGATTGGATGCAGATGTTCGCAGGTAAAGGGATGGCTGGAAAATGGGAAGCCTTCAGAAATGAGAACGCGCGTCCAGAGAAAGTATATTCCTGTCAGGGTGTTCCTCTGGGACACCCGGACCAACCAACCCAACCACACTGGCTCAACACTTCAACTCCCCCTCCCACTCCACCAAGGATATGCAGGTCTTTGGACTCCTCCATTGCCAGACCACAACAACACGACGGTTGGAGGAAGAGCGCCTCATCTTCCGCCTAGGCACCCTCCAACCACAAGGGATGAACTCGGATTTCACCAGTTTCCTCATTTCCCCTCCACCCACCTTGTCTCAGTCAAATCCATCGAACTCAGCACCGCCTTCCTAACCTGCAATCTTCTTCCTGACCTCTCCGCCCCCACCCCAGTCTGACCTATCACCCTCACCTTGACCTCTTTCCACCTATCGCATTTCCGACACCCCTCCTCCCTACCTTTTATCTTAGCCTGCTGGACAAACTTTCCTCATTCCTGAAGAAGGGCTTCTGCCCGAAACGTCGATTCTCCTGTTCCCTGGATGCTGCCTGACCTGCTGAGCTTTTCCAGCAACACATTTTCAGCTCTGATCTCCAGCAGACCTCACTTTCTCCCCAGGGTGAAAGGGAAGGCTGGTAGGTATAGGGAATGCAGGATGACTAAAGAAATTGAGGGTTTGGTTAAGAAAAAGAAGGAAGCATATGCCAGGTGTATATAGACAGGATCGATAGTGAATCCTTAGAGCATAAAGGCGGTAGGAGTATATTTGAGGGAAATTAGGTGGGCAAAAAGGGGATGTGAGAAAGTTTTGGCAAATAGTTATGGAGAATCCAAAAAATTTATACAAAACATTAAGGGCAGAAGGGTAACTGGGGAGAGAAAAGGGCTCCTCGAAGATCAGCAAGGAGGCCTTTTGTGTGGAGCAGCAGGAGATGGGGCAGATACTAAACGAGTATTTTGCAACAATATTTACTGTGGAAAAAGACATAATGTAGGGAAATAGATGGGAACATCTTGAAAAATGTCCATATTACAGAGGAGGAAGTGCTGGATGTCTTGAAACACCTAAAAGTAGATCCCCAGGACCTGATCAGGTGTACCCTAGAACTCTGGGAGGCGAGGGAAGTGATTGCTGGGCTTCTTACTGAGCTATTTGTATCATCGATAGTCACAGGTGAGGTGCCGGAAGACTGGAGACTGTCTGACGTGGTGCCACTGGTTAAGAAAGGTGGTAAGGACAAGCTGGGGAACTATAAACCAGTGAGCTTGACGTCAGTGGTGGGCAAGTTGTTGGAGGGAATCCTGAGGGGCAGGATGTACATGTATTTGGAAAGGCAAGGACTGGTTAGGGATAGTCAGCATGGCTTTATGCATGGGAAATCATGTCTCTCAAACTTGACTAAGTTTTTTGTAGTAACAAAGATGATTGATGAGGGCAGAGTGGTAGATGTGATCTATATGGACTTCAGTAAAGCGTTCGTCAAGGTTCCCCATGGGAGACTGATTAACAAGGTTAGACCTCATGGAATACAGGGAGAACTCTCCATTTTGTATCCAGAATTGGGTCAAAGGTAGAAGACAGGTGGTGGTGGAGGCCTGTGACCAGTGGCGTGCCACAAGGATCGGTGCTGGGTCCACTACTTTTCTTCATTTTATACAAATGATTTGGATGTGAGCATAAGAGGTATAGTTAGTAAGTTTAGTGATGACACCAAAATTGGAGGTGTAGTGGACATCGAAAAAGGTTACCTCAGATTACACCAGGATCTTGATTAGATGGGCCAATGGGCTGAGAAGTGCCAGATAGAGTTTAATTCAGATAAATGTGAGGTGCTGCACTTTGGGAAAGCAAATCTTAGCAGGGCTTATACACTCCTAGGTAAGGTCCTAGCGAGTGTTGCTGAACAAAGAGACCTTGGAGTGCAGGTTCATAGCTCCTTGAAAGTGGAGTCGCAGATAGATAGGATAGGATAGTGAAGAAGGCATTTGGTATGCTTTCCTTTATTGGTCAGAGTATTGAGTACAGGAGTTGGGAGATCATGTTGCGGCTGTACAGGGCATTGGTTAGGCCTCTGTTGGAATATTGCATGCAATTCTGGTCTCCTTCCTATCAGAAAGATGTTGTGAAACTTGAAAGGGTTCAGAAAAGGTTTACAAGGATGTTGCCAGGGTTGAAGGATTTGAGCTATAGGGAGAGGTTGAATAGGCTAGGGCTGTTTTCCCTGGAGCGTCGGAGGCTGAGGTGTGACCTTTTATAGAGGTTTATAAAATTGAGGGGCATGGATGGGGTGAACAAACAAGGCCTTTTCCCTGGGGTGGGGGAGTCCAGAACTAGAGGGCATAGGTTTGGGGTGAGGGGGAAAAGATATAAAAGAGACCTAAGGAGCATCCTTTTCACGCAGAGGATGATGTGTGATTGGAATGAGCTGCCAGAGGAAGTGGTTGAGGCTGGTATTATTGCAACATTTGAAAGGCATCTGGAAGAGTATATTAATAGGAAGGGTTTGGAGGGATATTGGCCAGGTGTTGGCAGGTGGGACTAGATTGGGTTGGGATATCTGGTCAGCATGGACGAGTTGGACCGAAGGGTCTGTTTCCATGTTGTACATCTCTATGACCAGGGAAGGATTGAAATCAGAAAGAAAATTGGCAATATCCTAGTTTAGGTTGAGTATAAAATGGCACAAGTATGGAGCACTGAGAGGAGATGAGAAATGCTGTTCACAGAATTACCAGCTGCGCAGAGGGGAATGAAGCTGGAGTCTGCTTCGGCTTGTGTTCAATGAGCAGGTATTAGGAGCAAAACTGAAATTGCTGGAGAAACTCTGGCAGCATCTGTGAAGAGAGTTAATGTTTTAAATCAGGTTCTGAAGAAAGGTCACAAGTCGAGGAGCATTAACTCTGCTTCCTCTCCAATGATTTATGCCAGGTCTGTTGAGTTTCTCTGACAATTTCTGTTTTGGTTTCAGATCTTTGGCATCTACATGTTCTTTGTTTTATTTTACTGTTCAGCTCACGTTCTTTTCAGTCAGTAACTGATCTCTTGCTCTCATCTAATATTTCAAATCTGGCTTTGCTGTCACATGTGGTATCCTCAGTTGGTACTTACCCAGGGGGAATGCCAGTACATTCCTGTAACAGAACCTCTGGGCTATTTAATCTAAATTTATTACCACTGCATTGGCTGTGACATAATTGGAAAAGTAAGAACATCTGATAACAATAAGATTCAGGTGATTGTGGGTACAGGGGCTGAAGAAGGGTGTAGGTGATGCAGGTTACCAAGCCTTTATTTCCAATCCCTAACTGTCCTGGAGAAAATGGTAAGCTGGCTGAATAGCAGGAAATTCCTGGATTTTGAAACAGTGAGGCAATTTTATATCCAAACCAGGAGAGTATATGGCTTGGAGGGTAACTTTCCTGTGGTGGTACTTTTCTGTATCCGCTGCCCTTGTCCCTCCAGTGGTGGAGATAGGGGTTTGGAAGGTGCTGTTATAGGAGCCTGTTGCAGTGCATCTTGCTATTGGGTGTCAGAAGTCCATATTTGTGAATGTGCTGCCAATCAAGTAGGCTTCTTTATTCTGGATGATGTTGAACTATGCAAGTATTGTTGGAACTTCTGCAGATTGATCTACAAGAAACAACAATCTCACTTTGTGCTAAGTTGGCTGCAAACAATGGTGATTTTCTGATTTATCATTTTATTCTAGTTTTGCAAAGTCTCCTTGATGTCATTGCATGTAAATTGCTGCCTTGACAGCCTTACTATTTCTCTGGTGTTCAGCTCTATTATTCATGTTTGGACTAAGGTTGTAATGAGGTCAGGAGCGGAGTGGTCCTGGTGAAACCCAGCCTGAGTGTGACTGAGCAGTTATTGTTGAGTTAATAGCTTGATAAAACCTTCCATCACTTTGTTAATTGAGTTAACTGGGTTGGATTTGTTCTGCTTTCTATGGGCACACCTTGATGATTTTCTACATTGGTAATTGCCTGTATTGTAGCTGAATTAGCACAGCTTTGCTAGGTGCGCAACTAGTCCTGGAGGACACATCTTTGCTGGTATTGTTGGAATGTTGACACTGCCTATAACCTTTGCTGTATCCTCTGCCTTCCATTTTTATGATAAGGAGTGAATTGAAATGGCTGAAGACTGGGGGTGCTGGGAGGAGGCCAAATGGATCATCCACTGGGCACTTCTGATGGAAGACAGACAAAAATACTTCAGTCTTGTCTTTTGCATTGATGTGCTGAGCTCCCCTGTTAAGGGTGGGGGTGTTTAACTCGTGAGTTTAATTGTCTATCAAAATTCCTTATTGGCTGTGCAGGACTGCAGAAGTTGGATCATAATCTATTGATTGTGAGATTGCTTAACTTTTGTCACTTGCTGCTTGTACTGTTTGGCATGCAAGCAGTTTTAGATTGTACTTTCACTGGGTTGACACCTCATTTTATTTTAGTTAAGCCTGGTGCTGGTCCTGACATGCCCTCCACTCATTTTCACAGGGTTGATCCCTTGATTTGGTGCTATAATGCAAGTGAGGGATATGCTGGGCCATTAGGTTACAGATTGTGGTTGAATACAGTTCTGCTGTTAATGGCCCACAGTACCTGAGATGTGCTCAGTCTGGAGATGCTAAATCTGATTGCAGTCAATCCCCTTCAGGACAGTATAGCTTCACACAACAACATGATGGACACTATACTCAATGTGAAGACAGGACTTGGTTTCTGCTATCATTATGTGGTTGTCACTTCTGATACTGTCATGAGCAGAGAATGAGATCAAATGTTTTATTTTTCCTTGGCTGCCTCCCCATCTGACCTAGATCCTTTAGAACATGGGCAATTTGTTCAGTAGTGGTACTGCTTTCGGTGATAGGCTTTGAAGGTCTTCACCCAGAGTACATTCTGTGCCTTTGCCACCCTCTCAACACCACTTAGAGGATGCACAATGTGGGAGAGCACTGACTTATCAACTGAGGCACATTGGGAGGTTTCCTTCATGTTCAATCTGGTGCTGTCATCTGATGGGGTGCAGAACTGATGGGGTGCAGAACTGATGTTTGCAATTCCTAGGGCAACCCCTTCCAGAATACATACCAATGTGCAGCTGCTGTGGTAGGTCTGTCCTGTTAGTACAAACATGATTGTGAATTGGGGTGGTTCGTCTGTGGAACGAATTTCCTGAGGAAGTGGTGGATGTTTACAATGTTTAAAAGGCATTTTTGGCTACATACGTGAATAGGAAATGTTTGGAGGGATTTGGGTCAGTAGCAGACAGGTGGGACTAGTTTAGTTTGGGATTATGTTAGCATGGACTGTTGGACTGAAGAGTCTGTTTCCATGCTGTATGACTGTGACTGAATATCAGGTAGTTATTTGAAGAGTCTATGGGACAACTCTCCCATTTTGACAGAACCCCAGATATTGGAAAGATGTTTTTGGGATCAACAGGTGTGTGTGCAGAGTGATTTTTCTCTGGCTTAATTTCTTTATTAGGCTTAGACTTTTTTAATATCAGACTTTGCAGTGGTTTGATGCAACTTAATTACTTGCTAGACCATTTGAGTAGTTCAGAAAGGGATGCATTGTAGTGGATTGCACATAAGCCAGATTAGGGAAAGATGCTAGATTTTCTTTCCCTAATGGACACTTAGTTAACCAGATTTCTTTGCACCAATCTACAAAGCTTTCGTGGTCACCATTAAGCTTTCTAATTCAAGATGTATTCAAATTTCACTTGGACATGGAGGGGATTTGACCCCATGCTCCAGAGTTTAACCTGGGTCTCTGATTACTAGCCCAATGATATTTTCACTATACCACTGTCTCCCCTATTGACTGACACTGGTTCAATGGTGTGCCTTGGTGAATAGAAATGTATAGCATTACTGGAAAACAACTATGACTCACAGATGGGTCCAGGTGGTGGATGGGTATGGTGCCAACCAGTTCCTGGCACAGAAGCCATCCCTATGCCTCTGAACTGTTTCTGTGGTCTGTTCATGGAACAATGCAGCCCTGTGCCAGTGGATTCCTTTTGACCGTTCTTGTGGGTTGACCGTAAGATTGACAATGAGTTCAATGGTTAAAAAGGGGATGGGACAGCAGAGCAATCCGGTTCCAGTAATTAGTTCCTTATTACACTGTCTTTTGACCCAATAGTGTTGTCATTGTGATACTGGCCTCCTAGTGAGGGTATGAATTTGATAAGCTGGTAATTTTGATTCAATTTTTGGCTATCATTATGAAAACTGAACATAAAAGTTGCTCGGACACTAACGTCTCTGAAGGAAAAAAAACCTGCCACTTTATACGGGCTAGTGTGTTGATGAAGCCAATGTCACGTTTTAGTTGAGTAATTTGTCTTCTGAAGAGGTGGGACAAGCTACTTATGTGCATAAATAATTGCAGTTCAGGAAACCCAGGTTAACCCAGCACCTGCAGTATACACTGCTGTGCCATCGTTGTTAGCTGTAACCTGATGACAGATCTCATGGTTTTTGATGTGTCCTTGCAATCCCTGGGAGTGTCATAGTTCAGTATTGCCTGAGGAAGAACTAAACCAAAACTAAACAGCTACTGTCCCCAAACATCAGGAACTCCAGAGTGTATATCCAGTTCAAATGTACTTTTTGCAGGAGTACTAGGTTTTACCTGAGGTCTGGGATGTTTTCTCTCATGTCTACAGAATGAGAGGAAAAGTGCCCTTGAGGTTAAGTTGGGCTGAAGTTGGGCAGTTATTGCTCGGGCTAGTATTTGTTCAAATTGAAGTTTGGGCTGGTGCTGTAATTCACTGTAAATGGGAATGAATACCGAAACATTAGGCTGTGTTTGAATGCAGCATGTGGCAGCACCATCAGATGAGGAGAAACTGCCTGCAGCATTGGTGGTGTTTGATTTGTCTGATGGAGCTATTTATTGTGGGTTCTGACTAATTTTCCATGTTGCGAGGGGATATGTGAAGACATTGTCACTAATATTTGAAGCCTGAAGTTTGACTTGGGGAAGGCATGTCAGATTGTCGGAGATAATCTGGAAGTGAAAGCATGAAATGTAAAAATCAGCACTTCTGTTGAGTGACACAATGTGATATTTCACGTGTTGAGCCAGTTCTGCTGAAGGGTCTAACCTGAAATGTTAACATGTTATTGTTGCCACGCATTGTGGGCCCTACTGAACAGTATCATTTTTTTCTAGCTTTTTTTTTTTAAGAAAGATGTATCTGAAATTTCAGTATATGTATTAACTGGATGAAGTCACTTGAGATTAGGAGCAATAGCAGTCAACCTAGTGTATTTGTGCAGGCAACAGATTCCTTACTGAAGTTATGGTGGTTGTGGAGAGAAAAAAAACTGGCTTTTGGTTATGTTTTCAAAGGGCTAAGGCTTTTTCCCTGGAGAATAGGTGGCTGAGGGCTGACCTTTTGTAGAAGTATAAAATCATGAGGGCTATTTGAGGGGAATAGCCACTCTTTTCCCAGGGTAGAAGAGTCCAAAATTAGCAAGTTTTGGCCTAATCTATCCAGGTCATGGTGTTGATTGAATGGCTTTGGGCAAATGGTTCAAACTGGATAAGAAGCCACTTTTTTTTTAAAGATCAAGACTGAAGTGTGAAAATGAAACATTTTTTGGTTGGAATATACCAGTGTTGAAAATCCTAGAATTTACTCATTTTTCTACCCCTCCGCCTACGTGTCCATGTGCACACTTCTGGTTGGATGCTAGATAACTTGCAGTTGTCAAGGGTATTAAGTGATTTAGATAATAGGTATTAGTGGAGTTGAGCTGCAGATAGAGCAGAATCTAGTGCAATTGTGGAGCGAAACACTTGTGCTGACTAACCTGTTCCTGTGTTTAAATAGTTTCTTCTGGTTTTATGGTATGGTGATACAATTATTGAAGTTAGATTTCTTTTTAAAACAAGGAAGTCTCAGATTTCAAGAGACACTTACCCCGTTGTCCTCCCGACTTAGATTTGAACTTGCGATGGCTGAAGATGGTACATGTGGAATCTCCATTTAATTGGGTGATCATGATGGGTTTATTGTTGATGATAAGCTGCTTAAAGTTCTGAGACAGGTTTGAACAATTGGGAGTAAACGTTTTTAGATGGGTAATCAATGATAAACTGGTTTTACTGGGCTTTTTATCGAACTTCAATTAGCCACAGGGTACAATACCAAATATATGACTGCCAATCCAGGCTGCTTGTTTAATTTCAGGGGTGGTAGTGTCTTAGCAGCATATTCTCAATATTTACTGAGGAAGTAAAAATCAGTGAGAAATGAAAGGCTGTTTGAGGCTGACATGATATAAACTGGACAATGAGAGGAACTTGGCCAAATAACATGTCACTTGGACAGCCTGAGCATGTGGTTGTATTTGAAGCTGTTTTGAAAGTGCAGCAGAGTTGTGAATCCACTTCTAACCCAGTCCAAAATATTTCAATTCTTGTCATTACTGGATAAAGTGCCAGTGTTTTTCACTTGCCATCTGTCACTTTTTTTTTTAAATTAGGAATATGTTTTTAGAAATGCTATACCTCATCCTTCCAGAAAATGAGTACATAGAGAATTTTTGTTATTGTGATCCTGGGGACAGGTTGAAGGACAGTGATAATATGGATAAACTGCATTCCTCTGAAGATATGGTGATTTGTATCGGAGGTAATTTGCGCTCCGCAGCAGGTAGGGTACATACGATGGGCCACTTGCAATTAAGGGTGTAACCTGATAACAAAAATCTGAGAGCTGCATCTTGTACATATGTTAGCAGAAAACCATCAGGGGAATTTTTTTTACTGTAAGTCTATATTTGTGTACAAGTGGTTGCTTTCTAATTTGCCATGTCACCAGTAGGAAATCCCCTTTTTAAATAATTTTGGGCCAGATAATTTGATCTCTCTCAAGTATTTTCTGAAGTGAAATTTGTGGTGTTCTTTAAGTGGCTGAAACTCATCCATTGAAAGACACCACTGTACGAGTGCAACCACCTTGTGCTTTCAACAAAAGGCTGGACTTGAAGAAAAATTGCCAAGGCTAAAACATGGCCAGTGAGTGTGGGACTTGAGTAGGGTTTGTATTTAGCCTGTATAATGTGAGCAACAGGAGTTTTGGAGGTATCAGAACTGTTTGTCTTCCCTTCTCATGCCTCACCACCCACCGTGTGGTAATGATATGCTGCTGCTTTCTGTTGCAAATATTTTCATAGTTTAATGTGGGCCTGGAACTCATTAGTATAATGTTTTCCAGATTTGTGCTCCACTGATTTTGAGTGCCACTAGAAACTTAATGTTCCCTACTTCAGAGTTGCAACATGGCCACTGTCTGAGTGGGTGAGGATCTGAAAGTTTGAAAATGTATCGGGGGACATGAGCATAATAGTAATATGACTGAATCCAAACACACAAATTAAAGCTTCAAAGGCATTGTGGTAGCTGAAAAAATTGAAATTAATTTAATCTTAAATCAATAAAAGAATGTAGCCTCAATAACCATGAAACAGTCATTGTTATTAAAACATGGTTTACTAATGCCCTTCAGGGGAGATAATTTGCTGTCCGCATCTTGTCTGGGCTACATGTGACTACAGACTTAGAACAATACGGTTGACTCATTATTTGCTGAATTGATCTAGTAAGTCACTCAGTTGTATCAAACAGCTACAGAAAAATGAAAAAGGAATAAAACTTGACAGATCAGCCTGCGTGAACACAGGCACTGGATATGAAAGAAGCCCTGCCTATTGGACCTTGCAGACAAGCTCTTGCTGACGTCAGGGAGCTTGCGCCAAAATCTGGGAGAGCTGTCCCCCAGATCACTGTCAAACATTTTGCATAGGTATACTGAGTCATATGCAGCCAATATCTCGCACCTTTCCATCCTCAACCCTGGGTAGATTTTGTCCACCAGCCATAGACCCTTACGTGATAGCAATGCAGTGATCCAGTCAAGGAGGAGTGGCCTATGGAGACAGCAAGAAAATGCTACAACTGTGCAATAGATCAGTTGACATCTCCAGAAGTGAGAAACCAGTTATTTTTGAGTTCAGTTTGTTATCTTAGTGTATCACCCCAGAGCTGTTGAGGGTCAGTTGGCTGATCTGAAAGTCCTCCCTGTTTTCACTGATTCCTCCCAGCAGCTGCCTCTCGGTATCTTTGTAAACCACTCTCCCTCCTTGTACCAGTCTAGTGTTAGGATCACATCACAACAAGAAAACAAGTTTCAAAACACATTATTCTGAAAGAGGCTTTTATCCAAGCTCTGGCACTGTGGCAGTATGGAGTTGGCAATGTCCTAATTAACACTCAAAGACAATAGCATTACAGCTCAGTGCAAAGTGTTTATAGAATGAACTTTCTGCAAACAAATGCATATTGTATTCTAGTCCTAACCAGAGGTGGTGTGATAGTGTTCAGTAACTGCTGCATTCATCTCCCATTAGCTGTGCCGCTGTCCCAGCGCAGCATGTTTTTTATTCTGCTGTCATGAATCTTTCTTGCGCTTGCTCTCTCCTCCTCCTTCCCCACTCCCCATTCTCTCTCTCTCTCTCTCTCTCTCTCTCTCTCCCCCCCTCTCTCTCTCTCTCTCTCTCTCTCTCTCTCTCTCTCTCTCACTTTTATCATTCTTCTCCCCCCACTGTTTGTTTCCTGGGCAAGGGTTTGCAGGGTCAAGCAGTGCATGTTCACTTGTCAGTGATGTGTGTCCAGGTGATTGATTTTTAAAATCATTTTGTTTCAGTGGTTCAGTAAAGTTCCCAATGGAAAAAGCGGTGTTCTTGCACTGCAACAGTATTTTCAATTATTAAAAATGCACAATCATCTCAACACCTGCATTTGGTCTTCAGTGATCCATTGTAGAATGTGCTTTGATCTTTTGGATTATGAATTCTAATCTGGAGATGAATGTCACATGTTAGGCTAGAGTTTGGACACATAATCTGGTTATTGAGTATAAATACAGAACTAGCATTCTCTTGTGGGCTTCTGAAGAATGAAAGTTAGGCGGGTGACCACTTCTTGAAAGTTAAACTTAGCCTGACTCCTTAATGGAGATGGGAGTGCTTGATTAATTCATATAGAGGCAAATGCTTTTTGAATCTACAAGAGATGTCAATAGCAGTACCCTTGGCTGAGGTGCAACTTTGCAATCAAAGTTTGAGGAATTGATCACCTCCACTGCATATCATCCACCAAGGTGGAGATCGTTCAGTCTGTCGTAGAAACGGTACCATGCCATTTGGTCCCTTGAGTCTGTTCTCAACATTTTTAATTCCTGGCTGACCTTGATGACAACTCCATTTATCTAGTTTTGACCAATATCCCTTGATAGCTCTTCCAGAATAAGAATCTGTTAATCTTCATTATAACTTCATTTGACCAGCACTTACTGTCTTTTGGAGGAAAGCGTTCCAGATTTCGAAGCCCTTTGTGTGGGAAAAATTGTTTCTTGACTTTTGCTCCTTTTTGGCCTAGCACATGATTTTAAATGACTGTGTTCAGGGTATCTATGCTAGAAGGATTGTTATCTGAATCCATTGTTTCAGCATTGTAAACTTAAAGTAGCGTTTGTAATCTGTCACTGGGTACATTGGATATCTGCTAATCGATCCCTTTTGGAAAGTGTGAAGTTACAGCCGCATTTGTAGGAAAACTGTCATAGCAAGTGCTGTCAGAAATGAGCTTTCAATTGTTTCCTTGTTTTTGTTGGATGAAAATGGATGCCATCCTCTCTTACCTCTTTACTGAAAGTGTCAGGTAGCAGATAAAGCTTTTGTGTTGGCACAGTTAGTGGTAGAACCCTGTTGTCCATGCGCTCTGTAGATTGTGCTGTTTTCGCATTCATCGAAGCATGTGCAAGGGCTAATAGTGCAATGAATATTGGAGTTGGCAGATCATGTTGCAGCTGTGCAGGACATTGGTTAGGCCACTTTTGGAATATTGTATGCATTTCTGGTTTCCCTCCTATCAGAAGGATGGTGTGAAACTTGAAAAGTTCAGAAAAGAATTACAAGGATGTTGCCAGGTTGGAGGATTTGAGTGACTGGGAGAGGCTGAATAGGCTGGGGCTGTCTCCTGGAAGTGTCTGAGGCTGAGAGGTGACCTTAGAGGTTTATAAAATGATGATAAGGGACATTGGATAGGATAAATAGACAAGGTCTTTTCCTTTGGGTGGGGGAGTCCAGAACTAGAGGACATAGGTTTAGGGTGAGAGGGGAAAGATATAAAAAGGATTTCAGGGACAACGTTTTTATGCAAAGGGTGGTGCGTGGATGGAAAGAGTTACCAGAGGAAGTGGTGGAGGCTGCTACAACTACAGCATTTAAAACGCATCTGGATGGGTATCTGAAAAGGAAGGGTTTAGGGTGATATGGGCCAAGTGCTGGCAAATGGGACTAAGTTAGATTAGGATATCTGGTCGACATGGACGAGTTGGACCCAAGGATCTGTTTCCATGCTGTACATCTGTCTCTAGTTACAGAACATCTGTAAATACTATCAGTATTTCACATCCAGTAATAAGACCACCAATGGATACATTTGCACTTATTTAAAATTATTTCAAATTATTTTCTGTACTAGTCTAATTATAAGATCCACCCGCAGACAGCATTTGAAATATTTAAAATAACTACAAATGTGCCATTTACTGACACTAGTACATTTCTTTTGTGAAAGGGACTGATTGAGTTTGTTGTCATGCTACAGATATTTCAGAAGCGCGATGCATTTGGTGCTGGACTCCCACTAGAATAGTTTGTTTACTTCAGACCTTCTGTTCTAATCTTGTTATGGGTCATTCTTGCCTCCACCACTTTACTGACCAAATCCGCCCATGGCATTGTCCTCTATTTTGACTGTGTGCCCCCTTCTCTGATGCAACAGTGTATCTTAGAAGCTTGCCAACGATGGGCATCCGCAAGCAAGCTTCTATCTTCAACTGTCATGCAGCCAACAGAGCTCATTGAATAATGATAAGGAGTAGGAGCTCTAATTGTAATCAAGGAATGCTTAGACTAATTGCAGTGCCACCAGTTGCCAGTTTGAATGAATATTTCCAAATTACAGGAAAATTGGTCATAACCAGATCACAAAAATGAAATGAGAAAAGAATAGGCATAGCAATGAGCTGAACAAAGTAGTGCTTATGTATTTCCCAGTGGGGATTGCTGCTTTTTTAATACGTTAATTATTACCCTTTCTCTCCTCACAGGAGTCTACATCCTGATTGGTGTTGGAGCTGTGATGATGATTGTCGGGTTTCTTGGTTGCTACGGTGCCATCCAGGAATCCCAGTGCATGCTGGGAACGGTAAAGCACACTGATTCCTTTCTTTGGCTCTGTTATTGTTGAGTTCTTGGAGACCATTGGCTCCAGAACAGTGATCTGATACCTGCCTTTAGTTCACTGCTACAATCTGCAATCTCTGTTACTGGATAAACTCCCTTTTACTACTTGCAGGTTTTTAAGTGTTTGAAAGCATTGTAGAAATGCATGTCACAGATGGTCAATTCATCCTGTTCTTTAGCACCTGACCTACAGATGCTCATCATTACTGGGTACAACAGAATGAGTATCTGTACAATGTAATTGGCACTTATTCAATTTATACATGTGCCTAAAAATGCTGAAATGGGATTTATTCACAAGGACAGTGGAGAATAGCAGGCCTGATTCTGTTTGGAATCCTTTCCTCAGCAAGGAGGCTGATTAGATTAGGTCAGATCAGCTTTAACCCAGGATAGGCCAAAAATCAAACTCCTAGATATTTGACAATATTTGCCACCACAAGTGCATTGTGAATGGTTGACTTTATTGCTTTAACTAAAGCATGGTTCATGAGTAGTGTTGTGGCCTTCATCACAAAGTCTTACCTTTGATCATTCTTTTTTTTTCTCGATTCCTTCATTTTCAACTCTTTTTTTTTTAAATGTCCTTGACTGCTCATACCTCACCCTCTCCATTCTACCAACCCCTAAGGGCCTCTGCACTCAATGATTCCTCATCCTCACTGATATCAGTCTTCAATTCAGCTTTTTTCAGTCTTGTTTCTCAACCAGTGTCCTGTTATTTCCAAAACCTCACCTCAGGTTCCTATTCTACCATATTCACTTTGATCATGCCAGCTCCTGTGGCTTCTCTCCTGTACTCTAATGCCTACAAAGCCGCCTTTGTAAAGGTATTATGCTTACCCATTTCAGTCCCACTTCTTTATCATTTATTAGACTGAGTTGTACAACGATCAACATCTGATGGGTCAGATGCTGATCATTTAATCTTGTCGATTCAACAGTTACTACACCTCCCCCAATGACCTCTCTTCCTGCTCCTGTATACCTCTGTACAGAATGAATACTGTGATAGTTGGCCTTCCATCTAACCTCCACACACATCAAATGCAGCCCTTGAGTCTGATATCCTGCATTAGTCCTACCTACCCATTATCACAAACTCTCGCCCAATTTTTTGAGTGCACACGTTTTTGCCTTTTTTATTTGCTCAATATTGGCTATTGTAATTTCTGCTGAATGGGTCCTTTCACTATGGTATCCCTTCTTTGCATGATTTTTCTTAACCCAGCTATTAACTCTGACTTTCAACACTCTTCCCATTAGCTGTGGTTTCTCATTATACCCTTATGAGAGCTGTTGATATTACATCTTTTAAGTGATTAATAACCACATTTTTTCATTAAACCATTGAGCAAACATTCCTTGCAGTCATCATGATTGTGTACCCCTTGGTGCTTTGTGTACATGGCCTTTATGAGCTATTTTGGGTTAACACACCCATCCTTCTAAGTGTGACTAGTTTTGAGGTATTGTTAAGATCTGATGTCATTTTGAGTTTCTTGTTATGAGAAGCACATCTCCAGCCGTGTTGGCAGTTTTGGAGTGATTGCAAAAAGCAGCTGGCTAGCTTCTGCAGTAATGTAAGTCTGTATTATATGGAGTGTCTTGTACCACAGGGTACTAAGCTCTCCATGCTGCCCATGAATGCTAGTCATTGAAACAAGCTGAAATGCTGCTGCAGTGCTTGAAATAGTTTTTCATTCTCCAATGTAGATGCAGACATAGACTAGAGGTGTTTGAATCGAAGCAATAACATGTTTTCAGTCCCACTGCTGCAATCCTGTTTATTGTTGATAAATTATTTTTTCCGTATAGAATCCCTTCAGTCCACCAGTCCACATCGACCCTCTGAAGAGTAACCCACCCAGGCCCATTCCCCAATCCTACTATTCTACATTTACCCTGACTAATGGTACACATCCTTGAATGCTTTGGGCAATTTAGCATGGCCAATTCACCTAACCTGCAGATCTTTGGACTGTGGGAGAAAACTGGCAAAATGTACAAATTCCACGCAGACAGTCGCCAGACACTGGAATCGAACCTAGGTACCTGGCACTGTGAGGCAGCAGTGCTAATCACCTGAGCCACTGTGCTGCCCATGTGCTTGGATCTTCTGTCCCTCCTTAATAATAAACTTCACTTTTTGTACTGACCTGTCTGTGGTAGAAATTTCAATCATCATAGTCCTACTACTGGAATGTTACCCTGAGCCCTTGCACTTTGTTCATCCTTACTGTATGACTGTGTCCATTTCCTACTTTCCTTTTGTGAAGTGTTTTGTTTATTTTAATGGCACGATACACTTTAATAGATTCTATTCAGTTAGTTGCAATAAGCAGATTGGTTCAAAGCCCATGTAGTGTAATATTCCAGTGCAGGTTTTAGTAACTGGAGCTGCATTAATGGTTTTTTTTCCTCTTTTAAATTCCATCAGTTCTTCGCCTGTCTGGTGATCCTATTTGCTTGTGAAGTGGCTGCTGGGATCTGGGGATTTGTAAACAAAGATGAGGTTGGTATTTTGGTCACCCCCAAATGTACTGAGATTACAGAAAAAATGGAGAGAGATTACTAAATCTTGTACCTCCCACTTCAAGTCGTTCTCTACACCCAGCCCACTGAGTACAAGTTCTTATACTACAGAAAACTGGCAAGGTCTAGCTGACCTTATACTGGGGAAGGGGAAAGACTTAATGATACTGGAGTGGGAGACTGTCAAGCCATGTATTAGTGGGTCAGGGCAGCACTTCAAAATTGTGAATTTGTATGCAACTTCTGGGTGAGAGGTGGGATTAGTGGATCATAAATGTAAGGAAACTATGAAGCTTACAGCATCTTATTTGGGGTGGGTGTGTCGGTGGAGATGGTGTTTGGATACTTGTAGAGGGAATGCTGCAGGAACCTGTACAAGGGAATAAGAGGAGCAGGGAATTCTATAGCCACCTGGCACTCATTGGTCCCATCTTGTGCTACTTCTCAGTTGAGATACCAGAGGGTTGCCACCAGCAATTTTGGAGCTGGAGTTCAGCAAGCCTCACTGAACATAGGAAAGAGTGAAAATATTGGGCATAATAATGGAATCTCCTGGATGATGTGCTGCTGGCAGGACATAGGTCCTTTCCGTAGAGAAAACAGTCAATGAATGAAAGATGTTTGTCTCTTGGGTTATGGTGCCTGTGGTATTGTGGACAGAGGATGTTACAGTTGAGATAGTTGAGGTCTTGTGTTGCCCCAGATAGAAAACATTTTTCACTTATTTAACCTAAGCTTTGATATTTTTTCCCCACCCCGCCCCCCGTACAGGTAGCTGAGGAGCTGAAAATGTTTTACAACCAGGCCTCTGTGGCTTATCATACACCATTGCAAAACGCAGAGAAGAAAGAGCAAGCTAAAGCAGTATTGATTGCAATGCACAAGGCGGTGAGACACATATATTCTCAATTATGTTACTTAATTCAAGAAGTTCTGCCTGACAGTGAATGTCCATTTGTCACCTGTTGCTGGGGACTATTTAGATTTTGCTGTTTCTGCCTGTGTCGAGTGTTTTATCCATTTTCTCCAATGGGACACTGGGGAGATTACTCTCCAACATGTCCACATTACAAAGGGCCAGAACATTCAGATTTTTAAAGACAGCGGTTTGTCATTTCTTTTGGGTTTGTGCTGAACTTATGCCAAGAGTACAGAAAAAACCTGTGAACAATTCTCATTTTTATTTTTTATTCTGCTGTTGTAAATAGGAAGCTGTTGTATCTGTACATTTCTCTCCCCTCAGCAAGGGAAAGGGATGTCACTTTGCTACTGCTGTTTATGAATTTGTTTCAGTTGGGAGAGGTGGGAAGCTTGTCTCACTTCTATTCAGCATTGGATTAGAACTTGTATCATTAACTTCTAGTTCAGTGAAAGAAAAATTATATTGTCGTTTACACATTGCATGAGAAGGAGCTGGGGCTTCTGATTCCTCAAGAGGAATGAGAGCTCCAACCTGAAACGTCGACTGCCCTGCCCCTGTAATGCTACTTGACCGGCTGTGCTTTTTCCAGCTCCACACTTTTATCGAATGAGATACCTCAGCCTTACTGTATCGCATGGAGCTGGTCAGAGTTTGTTCACCCTTCTCCCCAACATACAATGGAGAGAATGGATTCTGTTAATATTGCCAAGCTCCTGAGTCTTGCCAATCAGGAAGCACTTCATATGTGGCTAAGGTGGGCAGGATGGGGAAATGGGGGATGATGTGCAAGAAAAGGAAATGTTAGTGCAGAAGGCCAATTTTCATGTTTCTATGCTTAGAGGATTAATTTAGTAATAACAAAATCATGAAGGCTCTTTAACATAGCCCTGACTGCACTCCTGACAGGTAATCTAGGAAAGGAGCGAGGAAACTCTAGGTATTGAGGAATTGAGATGGAGTTGAGTTACAGGGCCAATACTACATATAGTACATGTAAGCACCTGGGAATGACATGTCTTATGGTGGGGATGCTGATATTCATAGTGCTACTTGCAATGTTACAGGTCAGACCCTTCGGATGATTAGCTATGCTTGCAATGATGCATGCAGATGTGTTGTCAGTTATGTTGTGCTGCAGCATCCTTGTGGTAGACTTGTAGATTTGTTCATATTAGCTTATTACTAATGGTTATCCTATCCAGGCTGGTTCATATTCCAATTTACTTGAGTAATTTCTCTTTCTGAACCCCCCCGCATCAGCTGGACTGCTGTGGAGCCAACACACTGAACAAGTTTATGACGACTGAGCTGTGTCCCAAACAGACAGGAGTGGGTCTGCTCACTAAAGTAAGTACCTGCTAATTCTCTTGGTGTTTGCATACCTTTAACTATCTATTAGTTCTAGAGCTGGTTTGAAGCCCTAATTTATTTTTTACTCAAACTCTTAGGAAAAGCTGTTATCTGGGGTTTAAGTACTTGGCCACAAGACACTATTCTGATTTGTCTTGTTAGCTGGGACTAGGTCTACGATGTTATAATGAATCTATGGGCTAAAGAAGGGAAATTTGTGGAGGGCCTATTTGTGAGGTGTTTTTCTGGCAAATGACAAATGTTGGAAAAGTTTAAGATAAGGAAAGGGTGTGATGCTATCCATGGGAATTAGCTGTCTGACACTTGCTGTTCAGGTCCATCAGCAAAGGACATTGGACCAATATATCCCAGAGGACATGTAATTAGTGTCTGTGTAGCTGTGGGCAATTGGGAGTCAATGCCTTCAGGAGAAGTGGGTGAAAAGTGGAGCAGAATGTTCTAGTCAAATATTTTCTAGTTTAGTTTTTAAAATATCATACACTCTTTCCAGTTAGTGTATCAATAAAGTATTTCCAACTTAATCTGCAACAATGAAGCAAATTACACCCATGGTTTTGACCTGAATCCCAGGAAAAAAAGAACTCTGTTCTGTACCAAGTGTCAGGAAGTTGACTATCCATCTTGCATGTCCCCATTTAACAGCTAAATGGCTCCACCAGGTGGCAGCTTGACAATGGTATCTTATGAGCAAAAGGTGGAGAGAAATGAGAGACTCCATTTTTCTCTCATTTTTCTCTCTCCTCCACCCTGTACCAATGCCCCGTCCAAAAAACCCTGAAGCTTGCAAATAGTTCATAAATGTACATGTAATTGGAAGCAAAAAAATCACGTGGTCAAATTTTTATTGTAGTAATTTCACGGGGGTAGGTGTGCAGAATGGCTGAAGATAGGGAAAGCAAATCTTATACACTTAATGGTAAGGTCCTAGGGAGTGTTGCAGAACAAAGAGACCTTGAAGTGCAGGTTCATAGCTCCTTGAAAGTGGAGTCGCAGGTAGATAGGACAGTGAAGAAGGCGTTTGGTATGCTTTCCTTTATTGGTCAGAGTATTAAGTACAGGAGTTGAGAGGTCATGTTGCGGCTGTACAGGACATTGGTTAGGCCACTGTTGGGATATTGTGTGCAATTCTGGTCTCCTTACTATCGTAAAGATGTTGTGAAACTTGAAAGAGTTCAGAAAAGATTTACAAGGATGTTGCCAGGGTTGGAGGATTTGAGCTATAGGGAGAGGCTGAACAGGCTGGGATTGTTTCCCTGGAGCGTTAGAGGTTGAGGGGTGACCTTATAGAGATTTACAAAATTGACAGGCATGGATAGGGTAAATATGCAAAGTCTTTTCCCTGGGATCGGGGAGTCCAGAACTAGAGGGCATAGGTTTAGGGTGAGAGGGGAAAGATATAAAAGAGACCTAAGAGGCAACTTTTTCACGCAGAGGGTGGTACGTGTATGGAATGAGCTGCCAGAGCATGTGGTGGATGCTGGTACAATTGCAACATTTAAAAGGCATTTGGATGAGTATATGAATAGGAAGAGTTTGGAGGGATATGGGCTGTGTGCTGGCAGGTGGGACTAGATTGGGTTGGGATATCTGGTCGGCGTGGACAGGTTGGACCGAAGGGTCTGTTTCCATGCTGTACATCTGACTCTATAAAAAGGCATTTTAAATCACTTAAGTTCAAACCACTTGTCTTCTAGCCTATTTTCCCACAACATTTTGGATACCTATTAGTTTGCCTGGCATTTTAGCGTTAGACAAAATATCATTGGTTTGATGCAATTCCAACTTCAGAGCAGTTATGTACCATTTTACTACTTGATGTACCTCCATGAGATTTTGAAATTATCTTCACCATTATTTTCTTCAAGTTAATTCTAAGCACTCTTGTCTCCATCTGTTTCTCACACACTTGTGCTTCCTCTGCTCTGTCATCTCATTTGGGCTCAGGATAGTCATGGGTTAGAACCCTTCTCCAGGGCATTACATAATCTAGGCTGAAGTCAGTGCAGTACTGAGTGCAGGTGTAACTCGCTCCAGATGCCATACGCTGGACAGTCAGTACTCAGATCTTCTGGTACTGATCTTATACAAAATTTGTTGGTGAACAGTTGCTCCCGGTGAGGTCTCTTCTATATTGGGGAGACTGCACTGCCTCCTCACAGAGCACTTTAGGGAATATCTCCGGGACACCCACACCAATCAACCCCACCGCCCTGTGGCCCAACATATCAACTCCCCCCTCCCACTCTGCCGAGGACATGCAGGTCCTGGGCTGCCTCCGTCGCCTCACCCTTATCACCCAATGCCTGGAGGAAGAATACCTCATCTTCAACCCCAGGGCATCAATGTGGACTTCACCAGTTTCCTCATTTCTCTTCCCTTTACCCCCCCCCCCTCAAACCTTACCCCAGTTCCAACCTTCCAGCTCAGCACTGTCCTCATGACCTGTCCTGCCTGCCAATCTCCATCCCCACCCCCATTCACCTATTTTACTCTTTGCATTTTAAAGACTGGGTGATAAGGGTGAGGCGACGGAGGCAGCCCAGGACCTGTACTTTCCTATTCCACCCGTCTTTTGTTTGCATTTATATACTGCAAACCTTTTCACAATGCCTGCACATCCCGAAGTATTTTTGTAATGTAGTTACTGATCTATTACATGAAAGACTATGGTCAAGTGCACACAGCAAGCTTCGAAAAACAGGAGTGAAATCAACAATCAGATAATCTATTATAGTGATTTTTCTTTGAGGTATATTTACCAAGATACCAGGGAGGCCATCCTTGCTGCCTCTTTAAAGATTGTGCGCTGTGGGATATTTAATGTACAACAGCTGTCACACCTTCAGTCCTCATTGGACTGCTGGTCTATTTTAGTTTCTGATAGAATTTGAACCCGTAATGTTCAGATTTGAATTAGTGCTACAAACTGACCTAAGGTATCCAAGATAAGGTTCGATAATACCATCTAGGTCTTACCTTTGCTCAGATATTCAGTTCTTTTGTTTTTCTTTACACTCTTAGTTGGTGACTGGGGCTGACTGACTTTACCCCATCCATGGCCTAATGCTGTAAATTCAGAGGAATATACCATAACAATCAACCCTGGTCACCAACTAACAACATAAAATACTTGACAGTAATACAGGACAAGTTAGACAGATCACGTTTCACTTTTGCGGTTGGTTGCTCAAAAATATGCACACGAGGCTGCAGGTGTACTTTTAACAATAGGTCATAAGTCCATTACACAAGAAAAATACTGTTATCTATAAATACACAGTTAGAAATGCCACCATCAAAATTAAATTTCAACCTTCTCCCAAGACCTTTCATTGTGGATACTCAATCCCAAAGATATATCATTCTTATCTCAGGTTTATAAATCCTAACTTTTTTTTCCCCTTGCTAGAGACAGTTCATCATTATTTATTTCCAAGTCTACTACTATGACTCTCTCTTTGTAATGGCGTAAAATTTTCAGTTCCAACAACTTGAAAGATTTCGATCTGAATTCTTTTGGTTTTGAAGTTCCACAGACTTCAGCCACTTCTGGGGTGACTGGTATCCCTGTTAGCAGCTCTCTTCTGTACTGAACTGATGGAGTTATCCTGAGCTAGAACTTTGAACCTTCTGTTTTAAAATTAAAACTAAACTAATTGCCCCATGTGTTGTCCTGCTTATTGTAAACTCAACAATATAAACATTTTATCCTATATCAGTACAGGTGTTCTAACAAATACTCTTCAGTCACATTCTTGCTTCCAACTGACTTTCAGCTTTAGAAATAAACCTTCAGAGAACTGTCCCACATACATTTTGAAATCCAAATCACAAAAATAACACATTTATTGCCATTTTAGCTAAGAAAAGTTTGTGAATCAAATAAAAATTGAAGTAGAATGATAGAATGTTTAATAACCTGTGGATCAAACACATTGACATTCCTGTTCTTTATTCGACATACCTAAGACGAACAGCCATAAGCCCCATTTTCTTTTCTTTTAGAAAGCTTGAATGATTGGAGCTGTAGAATTGGGTCTCCCACATGAAGTGGGAATAACTTCAGGTAGTGAATTAAAATAAACACAATGAATCCAGTTACAATTTCCATCCACGTATTGCTGAATCATTTAGTGGCTTACTTGACAAATCAAGTGATGAGAGCATTGAGGGTTATTTGTGGAATACTGTAATTTTCCAGATAGTTACAATGATTGATAGCCAGCCTGGCTCAAGTGCATTACTAACGTGATTTTGGTTTCTTTAGATGGACTGTCACACACGGATTGACCAGCTGTTTACAAAGAAACTGTACATCATTGGGATTGCTGCTGTCATTGTTGCAGTCATCATGGTATGAACCTTTTTAAGTCTAACAGCAGGAATCCCAGATAATGCAGGGAGTTTATGCAGAAAATTTTTCTTGATGTTCATCTTGTAAAGAACAGGAAGACAAAAGTCACTAGTCCCTTTTTCCTTTGGAGTCCTGGTTTGAATGAATCAAAGGTGATGAATCATAAGATTATAGAAGTGCAAGACCATCTTTACTCACCTGAAATACTGTTACTTGAATAACGTCTAAGTGACTTAATATGGTTTCTCATCAATATGGGTTCATAGCATAATTCTTAATTCAGCAGTGATGGCATGAAAATGAGCAAGTTTAGATTTAATGTGCCTAATCATTGTGAAGTTTGAATCTTTCTCCAGTGCCTGCATGCATGTTTTCTGCCAGTTTTGCTGGATAGAGATTAGAAATATCTCTTTTTGAAAGAGCTGAGATCCAGGTGCAGATCAGGAATTAAGGAACACTTTGACGATCTAATTCAGCTAGGACTTAACTGATATTGCAACTCTTGTAATAAGTATCTTATTGTATAATTAATTTCTTTCTCTCTCCACTTCAGATTCTCGAGATGATTTTCAGCATGGTGCTGTGCTGTGGGATCCGAAATGCCTCTGTGTACTAAAGGGGCCCCTTCTGCTGCCACTCACTGGATCCTCTGTGAGCGCAGCTGAAAGAAAAGCTTTGTAGTGGAGTAGATCCCATCATAAGATGACCCCTAAACTAATCTTATTGTCTGTGATGTTGCCACTTTTTAAAATATATATAATGTTTCTTTATATATTAAAAAAAAAATTTCCTGGCATTGACGGTTCTCCTCTGGGTCTCCATGCTGCAGTTTCCACTAGAGGAATCTGTGTGCAGTTGACACCTGGTACCCACCCATCAAGTCCACAGCAAGTAAATCACCAACTTCAAAGAGCTTGTATGCTGCAGCACAGTTGTAATTGTTTGGATATGAAGATTATTTAAGGAAAAGGATTGGATGCCCATTATGCTATAGGAGGGGGCTCAGCGCTCCTTTTGATCTGAAGCTTTGGGTTCCTCAAACAGATGAATATGAACATTTTAGATACTAAAGTTATTGGAATTCAGTTTTTAAGAAAAATTGACTGTTTCTGGCAACTGCATCAGCTGTGAACCGTCTATGATCAGTGTGCACTCAAATGGTGCAAACTTTCCAAAATGAATGTACTGATTTTAAAGTATTGATTTTTCTTCCCGTTGTACTGCAGGTACCTTTTTTTTTAAAAAAAAGTATATGTGTTACCTAACCGGTGCAGTGAGTAACTCATGAAAGGGGCTGGTTAAAATTTGTACCTGGCCTATTATTGCGCTTTTTGCTCTTGCATACCATTTGTACATTTATATAAACGTAGCTCTGAATGAACTAAAGGAAATTTTGGCCGTGCCCCCACCCGGTCTCCTGTATTTTAATGTCTTGTGTATCAATGTAAACTAAAAGTAGATCATCCTTCCTGTATCATTTCAGGCAAGTTTTTTTATATCAGGGTTTCTGATACTGTGGGGTCTATCTGCTTAACTTCCAGCCTGTGTTTTGTGGGATACCTTCAACTTGAAGGTCTTGCTGGTTATCTGGTGGTTTGAAAAATTCCATGTGTATAAGCTTTGATGCCTTGCTTTCAGCTTCAGTCAGATTGCAGTTTTTTTTACTGTAAAGTGCTGTTAATTATGGTATTCTAACCTAAAAGGAATAATTAAAAACAAATCTGGGCACTTGTACTTTTCATAATCCAATTCTACACTGACCATTTGAACACTGATATTATTATGGGAAATTATGCTGTGGTTCTGCCAGAGTAAACATTAGAACATAAACCTGAAACCCACCTCTCTAAAGCTGCTCCATAATGTGCCTAGAACCATAAACCAGTCCCTGCAAATGTGTTCTTAAAAGTCCAATAGTCTCCTTGTCAAACCTGATTGGGGTTTCAATGAGTTGATCAAAAGGATGACTAAACACAAGCTGGATATTTATCAAGATCATTTGTTATCTTGAGAAACATTCAAATTGGTAATGCATTCAGTTGCTGCCCATGTTCAAAAAGAAAGCAAATGATTGGTTAGCAGGCAACTAATGAGAACAATCTTAACTTAGTCCTGCTCCAGCCTCCATTGTCAGATGTTCCTTGTAAATCAGGTGGGAGCATCTATAATGCAAACTTCCCCATTTCCCCACACCAATTAAAACATGTACAATTTTTGTTTGTAAAGCGTAGGCACGTTTGTCCAATAATGATTTTATACTTTGTGTTAAGTCTGGATCAGTGTGTACTTAGCAACAGTGAGGTCATCCCAGTAATGCACTGACAATTTGTTCAATGTTCTGGTAAATTAGAAAAATAATAAGGATTTTCAATTATGGTTCTTCTGATTTTAAGTTGGCAGTAGAGACATGGTTATCACTCAGGCCTGTTGTTACCCAGGGGAGTTCTGATAAGTACTTATTTGCTGCTGCTTTTATACAGCAGTGATTTCAGAAGGAATTGGCTGTTTTGATTGTGATGAAAATGTCTGAGTTGGATTGAACCATTGTACACATTGGGTTATACTAAGTGTAATGTCCCATAAATTTAGCATGTCTGCATCCAGTGGGTTTGTATACAACCTGCCTGTCCTGTGAATACATAACAATAAAGATCACCTCCTTTAACACAGCTTTGACTCTAGTATGTTTATGCTGTGCCCTGGACTCTGTGCCACACACTTTGTCCCGCTTTTCTGCATTAGGAATGTAGCATTTCACTTTATTGGTATTAAACATTAGGGTCATGTATGTATACATATGCCTGTGTTTCTCCAATTCTCTAGAGTGCCTGTTGTCTGTTTAATTTGTCAATTTCCTAGCCTGTGGCGCAATTAATTTAGTACTAACCTAGAGACTGTTTGGAGAGTGAAAATAAGATTTAATCTAATTTTGTATAAAATATTTGCAATAACCTACCAGTCTAGCAAGATTTGAGACAGATCAAAGGCACATAGTTAATCAACTGATCTATTCTGCCATGTGCTCAAGTTTCCTCCCACAGTCCCAAAATGTGCAGGTTAGGCAAATTGGGCAATTTAGCATAACCATTGTGTCCAGGAATGTGCAGGCCAGGTGGGCCAGCCATGGGTGAAATGCAAGGTTTACAGGATAGGGTTGGAATCTGGGTCGGATGCCCTTCAGAAGGTTTGTGCAGACTGGATAGTCTAGTGCCTCTCTGCATCTAGTGACTATATTTGAACTAGTGTTTAACCAGTTTTCCTCTTTTATTTGATGGTGCGGTTCCACAGACACGACAGCTTCTGATATCTCAGTACTGGACATTTTTTTTCCCTTAATCTTGAAATTACATTGAATCCAACCATGGTGCAATTCATTAGGCACTGAGACAAGTTGTGGCAAAAGGCAAGGCCAGGAATCTGAGGTCAGCTTATCAGGTATTGAACCCTTCATTCATCACAGAAAATGTCTCACTGAGCAGCACTTTTATCCATTTCTGGGCTTGTAGGTACAACTGATGAAGCAGTGACAGCTGCATCCTGATTTAAATGAACTGCAAATGCATAAATGCCTACTTGATACTTGATATCACTAAGTGATGTAGGACAATCCTAATGATTTGAGACATGTTAATGTTGAATAGGCGAGCTGGTTGCACTCAGTGAATGCGGTAAATACTGGATCACTGTTCCAACAGCTAGCATTGGTTTATTCAGTACGATCAGCTGAGCTAGGATAGATGAGAAATTTCTTTGAGGTTAGTGAATCTGGATTTTTTTTCTTAACTGCCAGATCTCTGCAGCTTCTCTAGTTAAGTATTCAAGGCTAAGATAAACTGATCTTAACTAGTATGGAAATCAAAGGTTATAGGGGTGCAGCAAAGGGAGTTGAGGATTAGCTAAGGCCTACTTCTACATTTTATGATCCTGCTGCAACTAGACAGATGTGAAATGTGTAGGATATTAGATGATATAACACTGTGCACTTCCAGTTTCCAATGACAAATTTCCAGCATACAAAAAATCGTAACCATTCTTTGAACTGATACTTGTGTTGAGCACCTTTGGTAGCACAGTAGTAACTGTATAAGCAGAAGTGATGGTACACTATAGTACAACATATTAGCATAATATCCATTATGCTAATGGATGTGCTATTCTAGCATTTTCTACACTACTTCCTGCAATTACTAATGACAATATGCTTCAAATTACTAGCACAGCAATGGCTTGACTTAGTTCAGTTTTATTGAAATTACTTCCTGCATGCACCTACCCACTCAGCTTTAATATTTCATTGGCATTTAATGGATTATACAGAGATTCCTGAAAAATTCAGGAGCTCCAGAGTCTACATCTCCTGTGAGCCCATCTTTTGAGAATGAGCAGATCAAAAAGTGACTAATCAGCCATGGTGAGGGTATTTCCAATATCACATACTCAAACTTGCTCCTATCTCAAAGTACCTCCTATTGGATTCACTAATCTTACCATGAATTAAAACATTGTTTTTGTAGGGAGAAAAAAAGTGCTGAAATAATGTGATAAGAAAGGATGGTACTGTTACAGTGACTCAATCTCGTTATTGGACATAGGGAGACCTGGAGACTGAATTCACCCTTCTCAAATATCTGAGAATTTACAATTGAGTAATGCAAACCAGAATATCAAATTTTTCTGCATGTTTTAATTATAAACTAAACTGTTAATAGCTAAGAAAATGCAATGCTCTGAAGAGTTCTGTTGAGCATCAACCAATCTTTTCTTTCTCTTTTTAGCCTCTTAGATCTGCTATACACTTCCACTATTTTTAAATTGTACAGAAAGCACACCAAAGGCCTTAATCTTCTAAATCCCTTTCTGTAAGTCATTTATCCACGTGCTGAATTGTGCATAGATGTGCTTTCCCAAAGAAAGATAATGACAACTTGCATCAAATGGGACAGTTCTGTATTTCTTCCACTGAATGGACTCTAATAAAGGAAAACTGAAGATGACAGTTGGGAAACAATTAAATAAAATGTGGCCATATAATTTAACATCAGTTACAAAAAAGACTGTGCAGGAAAATTTGACAACTAAGTGGACAATGCTAAGAAATTGAAAGGTGGTGACAGTTTCAGTAACAAGCAGACAAATCAAACCTTCAATGTTGTGCTACAAGTAAATCTCCATATCACAATGGTATTATTTTCATTGCAAACACTGAAACAGGATCATACTGCAAGTCCAGTATCTCCACTGCTTAATGCTGACTACTTAATTTTGTCACGAACTTTCACAAATCATATGAAAGACAGACAAGCAGAGGAGGCTGTACAGCTGACTCAATGCAATCAGCAGACTGTTGACATACCAGAAAAACACTCTTGAAGGGAAAGAAATGAGGAATTCTCTTGGAAAGTGTTCTCAGATATTTCATCACTAAAACAGGCAGACAAATCAACTTAAATCATAGTGATTTTATTCTGCTGTTGACAAAGCAAACTAGGAGAAAGTGAGGATTGCAGATGTTGGAGATCAGAGTCGAGAGTGTGGTGCTAGAAAAGCACAGCTGATCAGGCAGCATCCAAGGAGGAGAGTCGATGTTTCCAGTATAAACTCTTCCTTTTTCCTGATGAGCTTATGCTTGAAATGTCGACTCTCCTGCTCCCTGGATGCTGCCTGATCGGTTTTGTTTTTCTAGCACCACACTCCGACTGTGGACAAAGCAAAGTATGTTGTGGCTTACTTGAAACCAGCAGGTACCAATGATCATGGAGTCTGAAAAGGAATTAGCATTTGGAATAACCTACCCATTCATTCTGGACTTTTAAGCGTGGTGAAACCACCATTTGAACGTTTAGAAAATTTCAAAGGACCAGGCATTGCAATGAGTGCTGTCTATTTCAGCTTGCAGCTTGAGGAACCCACCATTACTATATACAGTAGGTGATGGTTTTGTTCTTGTGCAATCCCACATTATAGAAAGTTCTGGAGTTTAATGCCAAAACATTGATGCAATTTGGGCTGCAGGTTTTTATGTTGAAGGTGGTACAATCAAATACTATCCTACTCTCTTCCATCCTGTGCTGCAACTCCTCCTCTTCCTCAAACAGAGAAATGCTCATTAGGAACCCAATCATAGCAATTCAGAACTTGATCAAATAGGGAGATAACAGGATAAGGCAGGGCAGATGAAGAAATATTTCCCATAAGTTTCTAAGGCCATAAGTGTGACTAGTGCTGTTAAGTTGAAAATAGAAAACCATTATTTAAAAATCCTGTACTCTCTCCAAATTCTGACCAAAGTAAAGGATTTAACGTATTCTAGTTGTGGTTATTACAGCTCTTAATTCTCATACATTAGTGATCTCCCATCTGGTAAACAGGGAAAATCCATAATACATATGATACATTTATAGCTAATACAGAACAGAAAAGGAGTAGATACCTATACTACATAATTTATCTCTTATTTGCATCTGAATTACTGCAAAACTGATCTGAGGTTATATGGCTTGAGAATAAGTGAACTAAATTGGATAAGCAGCCATAAAATGTTAAAATTCCTCCATTTGTGCTGTGAATGGCTGTTAATAGATTTTTTTTTTGCTCACATTAAAGAACTATTAGAAGTGATGTCCTGCAGGGAATGGGCAGTGCTGTCTATGTTCACTGGAGTCTCAATCTTGATATTTACTGTCAAATACGTTAGAATAGGTCAGCAGGTGGTATAGAAGTTAATATGGTTAAATGTGGGATGATAATTGTCATTGGGGTAGAAGAAATTGGAATATGCATTTAATAGAAATCTGTAGGAAACAGAATAAAGGGCCCAGAGATTACATTCCTTGAAAGTGAAAGCATAGTTAGATAAAGCCATTTTTTAAAAAGTCATTTTGGATTTTACAAAGAAAAAGAGCAAATAAGAGAAGTAACTGTTAAACTGATGAGGAAATGGAGGGCAGATAACTATTTAATGCTGTAACAAATGCAAAGCTTTATAGAAAGAACCTAAAAATCCTTTGCCAAGATGGGAAAATAGTTTCGAGATTTCACCTTATTGGCTTATTTCCATTGTAACAAAGATAGATCCGAGGAAATAATAAAATAAAGAATGGCCATTTTGATCTAAGCACTGAAAGACTATACCACCAAAACAGTTAAACATGTCTTCCAGCATCTCAGTAATTGTATACCTTCCCTGATTAAGATTAACATTCAAGAGCAGTAATAGTATTAGGGATCAAAAATACAACAATTTCAGGTGAATGTAGACAGCAGTGAGAATAGTGAGGGAGAAGGACAATGCAGAATGTCCCCTGTCCTCACCCTATAATGGAGATGAGAAGCAATGGAGGCATTCAGCTTGCACAGCAGTGAAGGGAAAATTTACAACGTGACCACTAACCTTCAGGCTCCAGGGTTACTGCAGATTCCTTAAAAAAAAAAATACATAATCCATCATTTTGACTTCATGACCTGTTTCTCCAGCCATATATAGAGATCATCTTTTCAGGAAAGATTAGACATTGTATGTTAAAATAGCCATTAATTTTGTTTTAACATGAAGTTTTTTAAAAAAAACCCTTTCACCTGTTTTGAATGGGCAGCTAGAGTAATATAACGTAGCATGAATACAGCAAAATTATCTCTAGAATTGGTTATAGCATGGCAATGTATTCCTTGCTCTTAACATGAGATGAAAATACTCAGCTGTGTACTGAATGTTTAACCAAATAAAGAGACAGATTGATGGGGATTGTATGGCAGAGATGCAAAATTGACAGCTATAATGGGGTTGGAAAAGGCGATTCACTACTATGCATTGTGATCACCCACATTCAAATGTCATCTTCAGTTACAAGGCAGTAGAAATCTGTTCTTGTTCCATAATTTCGAGATCCCAGATCTGCAATATCCACATCACTTCTTTCTGTGTACTCAGAAGGAGGTTCCACACTGGAATTAGTCTTCATCTTAGGAAGAGCAAATACAGATGGGGGAGGGCCTTTGTAAATTGGTGCTCTCACTCCTGGGGGGAGAAAATAAGGACAGTCACTACGAGCAGTACATATTTACACGTTCCTAGTTTGGGGGAAATTTCATGCTCCTTGACATTAGTCTTTCTTGAAATTGTAATTACTTACACCCACGCTGGATAATGTTAGAAATTGATAAATTGAATAAGAAGTCAGACCTTTTTCACTGAAGTAATAGTCATAGAAATCAGTTACTAGGAAGTGATACAAAATATGATAGAGCCAGTATAAATGCATTTAAAAGGTTAAGCATAATTAATTCTACTAGATGAGATGAGAAAGTAGATTGGAAGCAATACCTTGATGGACCTATTCTTCCTTTTAACTATAAATATAAAAGACAGTCACCCAATGTTCCAGCCACAGTACTTAGAAACAGAATCTATGCTTCTCAGAAAATCCTCAAGGTTAATCCCAAGGGAACTGTTGATTATTTCACACACACTACCATTATTACCCAAGTTGTTAAATTTGTAAGTATCTATCCATGTGCCAGAGGTGATAGATATGCTGCCTTAAAACTTGCCATTTCTCAGCCCATGCCTGGATATTGTCCAAATCTTGTAGTTGAACATGGACTGCTTCAATATTTGAAGAGTCACAAATGGTGCTGAACATTGTGTAGGCAAACATCCACACCTTCTGATGGAGGGAAGTTAAAGATGGTTGGGCCGGTGATATTACCCTGAGAAGCTCCTGCAGAGATGAACTGGAGCTGAAATGACTGACCTCCAATAACCACAACCATCTTCCTACATGCCAGGTATTATTTCATCCAGCGAGTTTGCTTCCTGATTCCTCGATATCTCACACTGTCGAATTGGCCTTGATGTAATTCTAATTACACCTCTTTTGTCCCTGTTTGAACCAAAGCTGTAATAAAGAGCTGAGTGGCCTTGGCAGAACCCAAATAGGGCATTGCTGAGCAGGTGCTACTTGATTGCACTGTTGATGACGACACCTGTTAATTTTTACTGATGATTGAGAGTCTATAAGACAAGAAGCGTTGAATATTTTTTAAAAAATAATCATAGAAACTCATGTTTTTATAGTTCTGGTTAACGCTGTCCAATTTTTCCCATCTTATCAATTTTTTAGTCAACGTTTGTTCATGTTATCATATTGTTTGACTTACATGTTTCTGCGTCTATGCTCTGACCAACCTTCTGACTTACCACAGGTCTGTGCTTAACTATCTGCTTTTTATTTAAGTTTGATATGATCTTTGGCCTTTCTAGTTAACCATAGATTGTGGGTCTGCCCCTCGGAGTTTTTCTTACAAATATGAATGTGTATGTTCTGTACATTCTGAAATATCCCCCAAATGTCTGACACTTCATCTCTATTGACCAGTACTTCAACCTGATCTGCCAATTCACTTGACAGTCTGGTTTCATGACCCCGTAATGCCCTTATTTAAACATTTTTAAAAAAGAAATGTTGGACCTACCCCCTCAAATGGAATAAAATTCATATTATAGTTGCTGCTACTTAGGAGTGCCTCCACAAGAGATCAATAATTAATCCTATTTTATTACACAATATCAGATCAGGTTGGATCCAGAATGTGCTGTTCTAAGAAACTGTGAGAACTCCTTAGTGAAGTTACCTTTGCCCATTTGACTTTTCCAGTCTATAGAGATTAAAATCTCACGTGAGTATTGCTAGATCTTACATGTCCTTTATGTTCCTCTCTACTGTCTAGCCACTGTTAGGGAGCCTAAACACCACTCCACAAGTGACTTCTTGCCTTTATCATTTCTCATTTCTATACCAACTGTTTCCATATCATGGTTTCCTGAACTTAGGTCATTTGTCTACTCTTTTTAATATTAAAATTAACTATATGATCCACCCCTCCACCTTTCCTAGCTTCCTATCATTAATGGTCTGTACTCTTCAATATTCAGGTTCCAATCCACGTCATCCTGTAGTGATAGGCTCTGAAATGGTTACCAGATCATTCTGTTTGCCTTCCAATTCAGCTGTTTTGTTTCAAATACTAGGTTTTTTCAGATATCATCTTTTATTCTTAGTTGTTGATTCTCTCCACATTCTGTCCTCTACTCTGTTTATCATTTCCTTTACCAATACCACTTTATTTTAATTTCTCTATTCTTTGATTTACGTATTCCATATTTAATCCCTCGCCTCTACAACATAGTTTAATATCAGCTCTAATTTGCTAGTCATGTGGATTTCAGAATTCTGGCCTCAGCATGATTCAAGCGAAAATCATCCCAACAAGCCAGATCACACACTTCCACTGTACTGGTGTCTGTGCTCAAATTGTGCACTTCTCCCATACCAGTCTTTGAGCCACACATTCATTTCCCTAATCTGATTTGTCATATGCCAACTTGCACATGGCTCAGACTGAAGGGGGACCTGAGACTATAAGATTGAGGGACTTGGATAGGATGAATAGCATGTTTCTCCTCAGAAGGGTCAGGAACAAGAAGGTAGACTTTTAAAGGTCAATAGCAGGAGGCTTAGACAGAATTTTAGGAAAAGAGTTTTCACTCAGAGGGTGGTGGAGGACTAGAATACATTGCCTCGGTAGGTAGTTGAGGAAGGTAACTTCAACCTTTTAAAAAAGTACCTGGATGAACACAATATCCTAGCATTCAAGGCTATGAGCCTTGTAGGAGGAAAGTGAGATGAATGTCGGCAGTAGTTTATTTTTTGGCTGTACTAACTAAGGGGCTGAAGGGCCTTTTTTGTACAATAGGATTCTGTGTAATCCATTACATAACTTTCTCCCCAGCCCTGAGAAGATGTGTGCTTCCTGGACCCTGGGACTACCACACGACGAAGCGCTCACTCTTTTTAGACAACAATGGCAAGCCTATCTCCTGTCATTATCATATTCTTTTTTGCTCCCCTACTTTAATGCTTCCTATATTATGGTGCTAGAGAGTCTGTTTGCTCATCCATCTTGCAGCCCCTACTCTTATCCAAACAACCCGAAAGAACTTCCAACCTGTTGAGACAATGGCAAAGGCTGATGCTCCCACATTCTGAATTCTCTTGACCTGTGTCTCTCACTGTATGACGATCTTGTTGTGGAACATCAGTCGAAGTAGAAGAAAAACTGAAAGAACTACAGATGCTGTAAATAAAAAAAGAAATTTTTGGAAAAGCTCACAGGTCTGGCAGCATCTGTGAAGAGACAGAGTTAACATTTCAGGTCACTGCACCAGAAATGATAACTCTCATTTCTCTTTAAAAGATGCTGCCAGACCTGTTGAGCCAAAGTAGAAGTCTCTATCCCAAGTATGACTGCCATCTCTTGTACCAATGAATCCAGGTAATATTCCCCTTCCTTACTGCTCTATCTGTAGTTCAGTCTCAAGCTCAAACACTGAGCTGAAGCTGCTCGAACTTCAAATACTTGCCCCGAACCAACCTGGTGGAACAATTGTGACATGCTGCATCTGTGACACAACCTGTCCTGCCATCCTCAGTGTTTTAATTAATAACCTTATTTTGTTCAATCATTTATTATCCTTTGTTTTAATATATTCCACAACCTTGCCATTAGTAACTATTCTCTGAAACTTAGGAATAAAATAAACCTTAGTTATGTACCAGATACTCACTAAATCACTAGCTCCTTCACATGTAGCAGAGTAAGAACCAATTCCTAGAAGTTGAAATGTTAGAAAAACCAAAGGCAACAGATCACTTCTTTCCCTTCTCCTAGTCACCCAGCTTCCAGCACAGTACTGTAAGGTCACACTCAAATGCCTAAGTCATACTAAATTGAATAGATTTATATGCTTGAGACTAAAGGCCCATCTGACCCAGTTATTGAGAAACCAATTTCAGCTGTCTCTTTAATTAAGCTCAACTGTTTTCCAGAAGTTGTTAAACCTTGATTGAGAGCAACTTCAGAATTTCAACTGTAGATTGTTATATGCAAACTATAAAAAGTTAAACTTGTTCTAAAAGATTCCGATCACTTACCCATCACTGTCAGCATTCAATGCTGAAGTTGTCCATGCTTAACTGCTATGCAGAATTTTTCTAAAAAATTACTGGTTGGGCCAGCAATCATTATCCATCCCTAGTTGCCCTTGAGAAAGTGGTGAGCTGTCTTCCCGAACCACTGCTGTCCATTTGGTACGGAATCACCCACAATACAATTAGAGAGAGAGTTCTAGGATTTTGAACCAGTAATACTGAAGGAACAGCAACTCTTTTCAAGTTAGGACAGTGAGTGAAGTGGAGAGGAACTTGTAATCCCATATATGTACTGTCCTTGTCCTTCTAGATGGAGCGGTTGTGGGCTTGGAAAATATTGCCGAAGGACCCTTGGAAGATTTCAGCAGTACATCATGTAGATGGTAAATATTGTTGCTGCTATGCATTGGTGGTGGAGGGAATTAATGTTTGTGGACAAGAAAGTGTTATGGACCAGACCAAACTTCCTCAAAATATATTAAGAGGATAGACTATACCCTAACATTTTCTTATTTTAAAAAGGTGATTCATTACATTCCAGATGCAATTCAATTGGTCAACCTACTCAACTTGAAGCAAAACAGTTTGTCTATTTTCATATTACTATTAAAATACAAAAGAAAAGAATTGGATTAACTATAACTCTTGAAATGCTAAACAAAATAAATATTAACCACTAATTAACTGTTCCAATATGGTAACATCCCATAAACACGCTCTTGGCAAAGGCAAATTCAGTAAAATACATTATCTCACATATAATTCTAGCAACAGGAAGAGAACCACACCTTTTTGTTGTAATAGAGTAGAATAGCAACTTCCATACCCAGTTTCAAGACACCAGCAACTGAAGGCTAAAACTAATAAGAAATCCTGGTTCTGTGGGAGCCTGACCCCACCCATTCAGGCTGTTCCAACTTATTTTTAAAAATCCTCAAGGCCTCACAAGCTGTTTATCTTATTGGCTTTGGAGTAGACTGCTCAATACTTATGTCTCAGCCCTTCATGGAAAAATAAACAGGACAAAATATACCTCTTAAAGTCATATTATCCTCACAAAGTTTTGCGAATGTATTGAAGATTTGGGTCTTTTTTATAAGCATCTTGATCCTCTGGGTCAGTTTGTTACTCAGCTGAAGTTGGTAACTGCCTTTCCAATGGTGGTACCTCCATTGTCATTTATCTCAAGAGGTTTGGAAATATAAAAGCAGTGACGTACTTCTGAGACTTTATAAAGCTCTAGTTAGGCCCCATTTAGAATACTGTGTCCAGTTTTGGGCCCCACATCTCAGGAAAGACATACTGGTGCTGGAGCGTGTCCAGGGGAGATTCACATGGATGCTCCCTGGAATGGTAGGCCTAACGTATTATGATCAGCTGAGGATCCTAGGATTGCATTCGTTACAATTTAGAAGGTTGAGGAGAGATCTAATTGAAACTTACAAGATAATGCATGGCTTAGAAAGGGTGGATGCTGGGAGGTTGTTTCCGTTAGGCGGGGAGACTAGGACACGTGGGCACAGCCTTAAAATTAGAGGGGGTAAGTTTAGAAAAGAAATGAGGAGACATTTCTACACCCAGAGAGTGGTGAGCCTGTAGAATTCATTGTCACGGAGCGCAGTGGAGGTTGGGACATTGGGTGTCTTCAAGGCAGAGATTGATAAATTCTTGATCCCGCAAGGAATTAAGGGCTACGGGGAGAGTGCAGGGAAGTGAAACTGAAACGCCCATCTGCCATGATTAAATGGCGGAGTGGACTCGATGGGCTGAATGGCCTTGCTTCCACTCCTACAACTTATGGTCTTATGTTGGCAGGGAAAGCATAGCTCAGTAGGATAGAACGAAATAAAGATGCAGCACTGTTCCACCTTTCTCTTGATCTCAAAACAATCACTTGTGCAGCTGCCAAAATAAGTGAGACTGTGAAGCTTGTGAGGGTAGCCACTTTTCTCTTTAATCCTGTAGAGATCTACCCTGCTCAAAATTTTTTTAGATCTACAAAAATGAGGTAGCATGGTGCTTGCTGCTCTCTGCATTTCTCTTAAAGCTGATGTTGAGAGAAAGTCATGACTACCACAGGTCTGCCTGCTCTGAAGCCACATCGTGCCACTAGATATAGGAGTAATTTGGTGATATGTCTGTGATTTTTACATACTATAACTAATAGAAAGGTTACCATTGTCACTCGAAGTTTTACTTCTTTGCATGAATTGATCAAATAATTGTCAACATAGTACCTTGCTAATGTCTGCATAAATGCCTTGCCTAGCATGAAGTTGTTATATACTTTTAGAGTTGAGACAGGATGCATGTTTCACTGATGAAAGAGCAAAATGTAGTTCAAACCAATCTTTGCCAAACATGGTTACTGCAGCTTTGCAGATGATTAATCACAGAGATTTCCAAGATTTATCAGTGAGACCTCATCACAGAATATTTGCCATTTGTGTCACCCCTAGTGCATGGGCTATTGATGCACAGCACAAAAGAAGTGATCACACTGCTGTTATTATACAGCATGAAAGAATGAGGCAAGCAAATAGGAGATCACAAATTTGGCAATTTCAGAAAAACACAAGCAGGAGTTTGGAGCCTGTGATTAGGCTAACCATTAGCTTGAAAGCTGGGAAAATACAACGAATACAGGTTATTGGGAGACAAGTTTAAAAAAAAAACAGACCAACCAGGAAACCTGGAGATGGAAGGGAATAGAATCAAAATAATTGAAGGCCATGAGAAAGCTGGAGAGAGTGAAATAGCATTTTATAGCCCAGAGAGGAAGTCAGAGCAGCTTGAGTAATCTCCAAAGATGAATCTAAAATACCATCTCAATACAGTGATCACCATCTATTTTCAATGCTTCCCTCCCTCCCCCCCAAAAACATGCTTTCAGTTTCTATTCTCATACACAGCAGTAGGAACATACTGAGTATGCAAGTGTGGTTTACAGATAAAGTGCTTTGCTGCATTTATACCAAATTTAGCTGGAATTATTTATAAAATCCTCAGTCACACTTGAGCACTGCACTGAATCATATTTTTTGCTTGTTTGCAAATACACTTAGTTAATCAATGACAGTCAGATCATGGCTATAAATAAACAGAAAACACTGAAAACTGCAATAGTATTATTTAAAATATAAAAAGAAAAATTAATTAATGTTCTGAATTTGATTCCTTCAACTGCAAGATGATAAAGCCTTTTAGTAAAGTTGGGAGAATATAAGAGGCAAGGGAGATATAACAATCCATTCACTCAAAAAGGAACTATATCGGCTGAGTAATCCATAAATTACCTGTTGAAAACTGGTGATGCAAAAGGTAATTTTGGTGATTCGCAATTAAAAGGAATTAACAATCAAAAGAATATGCAAGTAGTTAGCGAGAACCATAAAAATAAACAGGTAATACAAGAGGGTAATTGAAGAAGCAACACAAACTCCAAATATAGATAATCTAACTTTAACACAAGAAAAAATAATAGACCAATATTAAGCACATTCAGCATTCCTCTCCTAAACACACTACAACTGCATTCTCATAACAGGTTTGTACCTAACATCAATTAGTCACTTCTCTTGCATCCAACGGTTACTGCAATCTCACACCAAATCACTAGCAACATTTCTGAATTTTGGATATAGTGGAGGTCTGAAGTCATTAAAAATCACTGTTCAGACTAGAGAGCCTTACCCTACCCAGGAAAAATGTCCTTGTATTTTAAAAATTGGATATCTATTTTCATCTGTGATTTTCATCTTTCTCCATTCATATATTACTGAACCTGTTCACATTTTTATCACCCGACTAACTGTGCCATTGCCATCCTGGTCAACCTACCTTTCTTAACCCTCCATGAATTTTAATTCACTCAAAATTCCGCTACCTGTAATGTATCCCATATTGGCTCGCAACTCACTATTACTTGATCCTTGCCAACCTATATTGGTTCCCGGTCCCTCAATACCTCAAGTTTAAAGTCTGCATATTTGCATTTAAATAATGTCAAGCATTGTCCTTCCACTTCCTCTAATCTTCGTAAAAAGCATTCTGTTCATCAGATTTTCTCTTCCTCAGCCTTTGGCCTTATGCATATCCTCCCACTTTGCTCTTTACTTTCACCCATTTAGGTTCAGCACTGTGAAATTTGCTCATAGCCTCCACCTCTCCTTTTAAAACCCACCCTTCAACCTGTCTAAGACGCTTACAGTTCACAGGCTTGTAACACACATGGTGAGGTTACTTAATTACTTGTTGTGTTTTGCTCTTTTAAACTTTACTGTGACATTTGAGAGAGGTGTATTCAAATTAGTCACTCCACTTACCCAAGTCCCCTTCAGGATCAGGGTCAGATCTGCAGTCCAGGTAATCTGGATTAAGGATTAGCATAGGATCCTTGTCATCCTGGAGTCGAGTCTGGGGATCTGCCATAACACTTCGGTGAGAAATTTTCCGAGGTAAGAGCAATCGTAATTGTTTCCAGAATTCAGAGGAAGGTGTCTGTTAAACAAGTGCCACATGAATGCAAGGTGAAAATAGGAATGAAAGTCCAGATGTTCAACTTTTTTTGACATACAGGTCCACATATAGTAATTTCATACACTCCAACCCTATCTTCAGTCAACAGTTCTCAAATTTTTTGATTCAACAGATTAATTCTATTTTAGCATCCAATTTTAGAGTATTTTGCAGATCAGTTAACAATGTCATTAGCAGGGAAAATGTTAGAATCTTTAACAGGGTTGTACAAAGTCAGCGCAGATTTAAGAAAGGTAAATCAAGCTGAACAAATCTCCTGGAGATTTGAAAATGCAACTAATGGAAGAGATAAGTGATAATTCATGGATGCATTTGATGAAGTTTTGATAAAGTCCTGGAGAAGAAGTTATTGGCAAAGTTGAAGCACTTTGGGTTGGGGATAATATATTGGCATGGATCAAGAATCCATTTACAGACAGGAAGGAGTGGGAATAAATGGGTCCTTTACTGTGGCAGGAAGTGATTAGTGAGGTCCTGCAAGGATTAGTGACTAAGCCCCAGCTATTCACAATTTATACAAATGACATTGTTGAGGGGACCAAATGCAACATTTCCAAGTTTGCTGACAACATAAAACTGGGCAAGTCTGTGAGTTGTGAACAATGCTTCCTCCCTGCATGTGTGTGCAGCTACACAGATTCTGTACACAGCAATTAGTGTTGGCACACCCAAAACAGAATCGACTTCCAGTTCCAGAAGCTGCTGCCATGCACGGACCTTGCAAGCGCATGCAGCTGGGACGAAAATTAGAGGGAATGGTAGTTGTGAAGAAGATTCGAGGAGTTAAAGGTGATTTAGAGAAGTTGAATGAACGGGGAAACAAATGGCAGATGCAATACCAAGTGGCTAAATATGAATGTGCATTTTGATGTGAAAAGCAGAAATGAAAATTATTATTTAAATGTGATAATATTGGGAAGTACACAGGAATATTAGTGACTATGTAAGTAGACAGGCATTTGCATTAAGCAATTAGGAAGACAAATGGCATATTGGTCTTTGTTGCAAATAGATATGAGTTCAGAAAGAGGGATGCCTTACTGCAGATTTACATGGCCTTGGTGACTACACCTAGAGTATCGTATGCAGTTTTGGTCTTCCTAACTAAGAAAGGGTATGCTTGCTATAGAGGGATAGTAGAGGAGATTCACTAGGCTGATAGCAGGGAAGGCAGAACTATGCTGTAAGGAGAGACTGACTTGACTGGGTCAGTATTCACTACAGTTTAGAAGGATGAGACAGGATCTGATTGAAACATAAAATTCTAGCAGGACTGTGCAGACTTAACAAGGAGGATGTGTTCCTTTGTTGGGGAGTCTGGAACCAGGGAATACAGTCTAAGGATCTCTGTCTTGTTCAGTACACACTGTTGGCATGGTGTGGTGATGGTGGAGTGAATTAATGTTTAAGTGGATTGACGGCATTCAAATAAAATGGTCTACCTTGTCCTGGATGTTGTCGGCACCACACTCAATTACAGGGAGAAAGTGAGGACTGCGAATGTTGGAGATCAGGGTTGAAGGGTGTGGTACTGGAAAAGCACAGTCAGTCAGGCAGCATCCAAGAAGCAAGAGAATCGACGTTTTGATCATAAGCTCTTCATCAGGAATGAGGGGGTGGCCTAAGGGGATGAAGAGATAAATGGGAGGGAGTGGGGCTGGTGGGGGGGGGGTGGAATGGGCGGTAAGGTAGCCAGGAGTGTGATAGATAGATGAAGGTGAGGGTGAAGGTGATAGGTCAGAGAGGAGGGTGAAACAGATAGTTGGGAAGGAAGATGGACAGGTAGAAGTTCAAGAGGGCAGTGCCGAGTTGTAAGGTTGGATCTGGGATAAGGTGACTGGGGATGGGGGGGCTACTATTGGGGAAACTGGTGAAATCCACATTGATCCTTTGTGGTTGGAGGGTCCTAAGGCGGAAGATGAGGCTGTCTTCCTCCAGGTGTCAGGTGGCTCGAGTTTGGCAGTGGAGGAGGCCCAGGACTTGCATGTCCTTGGCAGAGTGGGAATTAAAGCGTTGGGCCATAGTTGGGGTTGTTTAGTGCATGTGTTCCAGGGATGTTCTCTAGGACATGCCACAAGTTGCCATCCTGTGTCCCCAGTGTAGAGGAGACCACATAGAGAGCAATGGACACAGTAGATGACATGTGTGGAAGTATAGGTAAATCTCTGTCAGATGTGGAAGGATCCTTTGGGTCCTTGGAGGAAGGTTGAACAGTTCATCAACTTCACAAACATCTTTCACCCTATCCACTCCACCCTCCTCTCCAACCTATCATCTTCTCCCCACCTTCATCTACCTATCACACTCCCAGCTACCCTCCCATTTATCTCTCAGCCCCCTTGGTCCACCCCTTCATTCCTGATATACAGCTTATGCTCGAAACGTTCACTCTCCTGCTCTTTGGATGCTGCCTGACCGGCTGTGCTTTTCCAGCACCACACTCTTTGAGCTCAATTACACTTGTAACTTGTTCCTTGTAGATGACGACAGGATAATGGTGACTCAGGCAGTGAGTAATTAGCCACAGAATTTCTGGACTCTCACCTCTCTTGTAGCCATTCTATTTATAAGACTAGTTTAGATAGGTTTCTATTGAATGGTTCAATGAGCCTACATTGACACTGAAGATTGGGTTCATTGCATAATGTACTACTTTTACTTACTTAAGTGCACATTCACTGTGTTGGGTGTCAATGTGTCCCATCCTTTATTCTGGAGTGAAGGTATCAAACAGCTCCAGATTAGCAGACAAAGCTAACAGCTCTTGGCAGAAAATAATTAACATATAAGCTCTGTTTCCTAATTCAGAATTCCCCGTTTGGTCCCAAATAAAGAACTCAATCGGATACAACCATCGTCATGCAGGATTTCCTGTTGCAACGGTAAGAGTCATAGGGTTTTACAGAAAGCAGCCATTTGACCCACCTAAAAATTGTGATGGTTCTACGTGGCAAACACAGGATGACCAATCTGCTGCCTGAGATACAACAGTGGGTGGAGGAAAGTAAGGAGACAGAAACTGTACGTAATATACTAACTGGAGCATCAACAAGACTCTATACAGTTAGAAAGATATCTTCATTCCTGTACTCAAATCTTCTTGCAACAAAAGCCAACTTGCCTTTCTAATTGTTTTCTGCACTTGCATGCTAGTTTTCAGTAACTCATGAAGGGTTCCTTTGGAAATGAGGAAAAATGTCTTCACTCAAAAGGGTAGTGAACCTGTGGAATTCTCTACTACAGAGGGCACTGGAAACCAAACACGGCATGTTGTCAGGAAAGAGATAAAGTTTTAGATTTTAAAAATCAGGGGAAAATGGGAATATAGAATTGAGGTAGAAGAACAGTCATGATCATATTGACTGGGAGAGCAGGCTTGAAGAGCTGAATCATCTACTTTTCCTAGTTTTTAGATTTTCTTGTCCTGGGTAATCAAGATAACATCTAGATGAGTGAACATAAAAACTTCCCAATTTTCACCATTTGAGAGATACACTGAATTTCTGGTTTTCCTATCAAAATGGCTAACTCCACACTTTTTTCACATATTAGCCATCTGTCATATTCTTGCCTGCCCAGTTTATCTGCCTTAAATCCACTTTGTTTCCTACTTACAACTCTCATCCCTAAGTTTGTGACATTAATCAGTGTTGGAAATATTACATTTGGCCCCATTTTCCAAAACATCGATAATAGATTGAGTGTTTGGAGTCCGAACATTGATCACAGCCTGCCAACCTGAGGATGACCCATTTATTCTGAATCTCGGTTTAAGTCTGTTGACCAATTCTCAATTTATGCCATATGTTACTCCCAATCCAATGTTGGACCTCATCTGGTAATCCAAATACACTATATTCACTTGTTTTCCCCTTATCTATTCTGCTCGTTACATCCTCAAAAAACTCCAACATATTTGTCAAACTGATTTCTTTCATAATTCCATGTAGATTTGGCTCAGATATACTATCCTCTCCTTCAAAATAGATTCAATAATTTCTTTTCCTACTAACATCAGGTTAACAGGCCAGTAGTTTCACATTTTCTCTCTACCCCCTTAGCTATTGAGTTTACATTTGATACCATCTAATTGAAGAAATATAGATGACCAAAATGCCACCATTATCACTACAGCCACCTCTTCCAGCATTCAGTAGCTTAGGTCATCACATCCATGGATTTTGTCAACTTTCTGGAGAAACTGTTAGAACTGTACCAATTTTTTTCACTAATATAAATTTCTTAGTCCCTTAGGTCACCAGTATTTCTGGATGTTTAAAAATACTTTTAAAGACAGACACAACAATTTGTTTAGTTTCTCTTTTCAAGTTCCTTATTCTCCATTATAAATTGTCCTGACACCATTTGCTTACATTTGTATTTGTTAATCTTCTGCTTTTTACAAACTATCAAAGCTTTTGCATTCATTTTTATTAATGCCTTTGAATATTCAGTTCCCAGCTTGGTCATTAAGTAGTCATATCTGGAAATGCAGTTCGATTATACAAAGTTAAAAATCACACAACACCAGGTTATAGTCCAACAGGTTTAATTGGAAGCACACTAGCTTTTGGAGTGACGCTCCTTCATCCGAAAGCTACTGTGCTTCCAATTAAACCTGTTGGACTATAACCTGGTGTTGTGTGATTTTTAACTTTGTACACCCCAGTCCAACACTGGCATCTCCAAATTAGATTATACATGTTTACTTCTATTTGTGATGTCATTTCATCTATCTTGTTTCTAAATGTATACAGCATTTATGGAATACCTTTAACTTTGCTAATTCAATTTTTTTCCATTTCTTGATTCTACTTAATATTGGCCTTTGTATCCATTGCTCTCCAATTTTATATGAATTTCCTCTTGGAATCCATCCCCCTACCAACTAGTTTCAGTCCTCCCCCATAACACTAGTAAATCACCTTGCAAAGTTATTTTCCCAATCCTGCTAAGGTGTTACCCATTCTCCTTTTACAAACCCATCTGTCTCAGAACCAGTCCCAATGCTTCAGAAATCTAAAGCCCACCATCCTTTATACCACTTTGGCTATGCATTCATTTGGGTGTAACCACGTTTTGAACTGACTTGCATGTGGTAGTGGGAGTAATTCTGAAATCACTGCCTTTGAAATCATGTTTTTCAGTTTCTTTCTTACCTGTCTAAAATCTGCTTTCAGGACCCCATTCTTCTTTCTACCCATGTTGTGAGTACTCATGTGAGCATGACCTCTGGCTGTTCACCTACCATCGTAAAAATGTCCTGTAGCCACTCTGATATCCTTGACTCAGCACCAAGGAGTCAACTTACCATCCTAGAGTCATATTGACAGCAGAAATATCTTCTGTTCCCCAACTATTGAATTGGCTACCAATATTGCTGTTTCACTTTTCTTCCTCTTCCCCTCATAGCTGAAGCAGCCATAGTGCCATGACCTTGGTAATATCTGCATTCCATTGAGGAACCACTGCCCTTATCAATATCCGTTAGTAAACATCAGTTAGTAAATGAGATGGATACAGGAGACTCCTGCACTTACTGGTCCTCCGAGACCATTGGATAGTCACTCATTTCCTCTCTGCTTGCATGCTCCACTTCCCTAAACATGTTTTCAATTTTGTGGATAAACCAGTGGATAAACCAGTGACTCTAGACATGGCTCAAGATCTCAAGCCCAGCACTCCATTTGCTGCAGCTGGTAATACATCTTGCAATTGCAGTCATTTAGAAAATGTGTTGTGACCGTAACTTGCCCTATTTCACAGGATGAGCATTCCACACAGGTGAGCTGCTTTGAAATGAGCTTATAGATTATTTATAATACACTGGAAACTGGAAAATAGCAAGTAAAGTTTTATTAATCACCAGCTGCTCAACAATCAGCTCCTTCTCCTGTGCCAACATCATTCTTTATTCTGATATTGAAATCTGTTTGTGCTGTGCTCTCGCCAATGCTTTTAATTTCAAAATCCAGCTGCCCATATCCTAATTAACAACAAATCCTGTTCCTGTGTTCATTAACCTATACTAGTTCCTAGTCCAGCAATGATTCAAATTTTAAAAATCTCATCCATTTTTACACATCCTTCCATGTCTTTGGCCCTTCTTCCCTTTCTCTATAACTACCTCAAGCCCCAAGACTCAAGGTTACTGTGCTCATCCAATTCAGTCCTGTTGGGAATCTTCAATTTTAATTGCTCCACTATTCGTGCCAAAACCTTTGGCTAAATCGGCCTAAACTTTGGAATTGCCTCTCAATGCCTCTTCACCTATTCAGCTCTTTCCTTTTTTAAGGTGTACCTAAAACCAACAATTTGACCAAGCTTTTGAGCATCTGCTTTATGTGGCTGTGTGTTAAATTTTCTTTGACCCTGTGAGCGTCTCTTGGTATTTTCTAATTTTGTGAAAAGAACTATGTCATTGTCGTTATTATGTCATATCATTACATCCGCACATATGAATTATGAGCAGGATTAGGCCATTCCACCCTTCAGCCTGCTCCATCATCCAGTAAGATCATGGATTATCTGACTGTAATCTTAAATTTGCATTCCTGACTGTCCCTGATAACCTTTCAGCCCTTTACCTAACAGGAATCTATCCAGTTCTGCCTTAAAAATATTCAAGGACTCTGCTTCACTACCTTTTCAAGAACAGAATTCCAAATTCACCTGGGCTTGGGCAGAATACCTAGACTGATTCAATTCAGTGCTCGTTTAGTGGCTGCAAAGATAGTGAAAGTACAGAGAAACCTCTATTATCCGGCATTTGATTAACTGAATTTCAGATGATCCGAACAAGATCACAAGGTCCCGTTCGGGCATTTACTGAATACTCCCTACCAATGTCCTTTGGATAATCGAGGTTCTTGAAATATTCCAGAATTCACTAGATTCTGGGAGGGACCTAGCTGATTGGAAGACTGCCAAACTTCGAGAAGGGAGAAAGACAGAATGCAGAAAACTATAGTCTTTATTAAGGAAGAAATAAACAGGATATTTAAAAATGCTTAAAATAATTAAACAGAGTTAGAAATCGCAACATCAGGTTATAGTCCAACAGGTTTATTTGGAATCATTAGCTTTCAAAGCGCTGCTTCTTCTTCAGGTGGTTGTGGAGCGCAATCATACGACATAGAATTTATAGCAACAGGATTGCAGGGTTATGGAATGTGATGTTATACAAATTTAGCTTGAGCCTTTCCTCTTATAGAATGATCATGTTAGTTTCGGTTCCTTCATATGTAAATTACAGAACTTTTTTAAACTTACATTCTCAAAATAGCTGTTAACAATTGTTGCCATCTCAGTTCAGATAATGCATTAAAGATGTGAAGTTAAAGACAGTGTCCCAATGTTAAGTCAGACTGATTCTATTTCTAAAGTGGGATTTACAGAATTACACATGGATTTGTACAGTTTTTGAGCAAAATAAAATGTAATTCTCAGGTTTGAGGGGCGGAATGGCTTATTTGTGTATGTTCTTATGAATTATGTCCCTCAAAGAGTTTCTTCTTCTTTCTCCCTGTATTAAACAATGACCCTTTGTTTTAGTTTCTCACCTACGTGGAAACATCCTCTACACATTTCCTATGTAAAGGCCGTCCAGGATCTTATATGTTTAGTCTAAACTCCAGTGGTTACAAGCCTACCCTGTCCAACCTTTCCTCATAAGATAACCTTCTCAATCCAGTATTAGTCTGGTAAACCTTCTCTGCTTCCAAGTGCATTTACATGCTTACTTAAATAAGTTGGCCAATACAGCCAGATTTAGCTTCGTATGCCCTACATGACTGAAATTTAACATCCCTACTTCTGTATTGGATTCTGCTCATGATAAATGACAACATTCTTTCACCTCCCTAATTACTTGCTGCACCTGCAAGTACCTTCACTACCTTTTGGAATTCATCCATAACAGCACCCAGAACCGCCTGCATCCCAGAGTTCTGTAATATATCAACATTTAAATAATACTTCTTCCTGCTAAAACAGACAAATTCAAGTTTTTCAATATCATACTGCATTGGCTAGATCTTTGGCTACTTATTTAACTATCTATAACTTTTTTTGGCTTCCTTATGTTTTCTTTATAATTTACTTCCTTACCTCTTTTTGTGTTATCAGCAAACTTGGCAACTATACCTCTGTCCCTTCATCTGAGATAAACTGTAAACAGTTTAGGGCCCAGCATTGATCCCTGTGGCATATTCCTCATTACATCTTGCCAACCTGGAACAAACCCATTTTTGCCTGTCGCTATTGGCTATTATCCACTACAGTATTACTAGGTCACCACATCATAAGTTTTTAAACTTTCAAAATGACCTCTTGTGGCACCGATCAAAAGACTTCTGGAAATCTGAGTACAGGTCATCCGTCGATTCCTCTTTATTCACATCATGTGTAACCTCCTCCATCAGATTGGTCAAACACAATTTCCCTTTTACAAGCCAGACTGATTCTGCCTGATTGCCTTGATTTTATCTCAGTACCCTTCAAAAATTATTTAAGAAATTTTTATAACAGTTTCCCTATGATTGATTAGCTTAAAATCTATCTTTTGTTTCCTGCTTTCTGCCTCCCTTCCTTTTTGAATAATTACATTTGCTACTTTCCAACTTAATGGGATCATTAATTGGAAAATTAAAACTAGTGCATCAACTATTTTATTAGGTGCTTCTTTTAAGACCCCAGGATCTATTCCATTAGGTTCCAGAGTCCTGTTAGCCCATGGTTTCAACAATTTACTCAGTTCTACTTCTCTGGCGATTGTGATTTTCCTCATTTCTTCCATCCCTTCAATTTTCTGATTTAATTCCTGCTTCTGGGATTTTGCTTGTATCTTCTATAGTGAAAACCAATGCAAAATAATTCTTTGATTCATCTGCTATTTACATTTTACCCTCCCATGATAAATTCTCTAGTTTCACTTTTTACGGAACCAAAACTCATTTTGTGAACTGTTCTTCAAATATTCACAGAAACTCTTACTATTTGTTTTATGTTTCTGGTTAACTTTTTCTCACTCAAATTTTTCCTTCTTTACTAATTTCTTGGGTTATTCTTTGCCATTTTTGTCTAAATCAAACATCTAATCTTCAACTTTGCACAATTACTTACTTTTAGTTTGGCACTATCTTTGATGTTTCTAGTTAGCCTCAGGTGGTGGGTCCGAGGAATTTTTCTTACTCGTTTGTATGTACCTATACTGTATATTCTGAAATAGTCACTTTATGTCTGCCACTCCAAATCTACTGACTTATTCTATCACCTAATTTATCAATTCACTTCAGCCAGCTCTGCTTTCCTGCCCTCTTAATTTCCCTTAACTAAGTTTAAAAGAATAATCTTGGACCGACTTGTCTCTCCCTCAAACTGAATCCAAAATTAATTCTTATTATGGTTGCTGCTGCCTAAAAGTACCTTCACAATGAGATAATTAATCCTATCGCACTGCACAATACCATGTCTAGTATGGCCTGTTCTCTGGTTGACTCCCAACCTTACTGTTCAAAGAAACTATTTGTAAACATTTGATGAGCTCCTCATCAAGGCAACTTTATCATTGACTTTTCTGAAGATAAAAATCTCCCTCAATTATTGCTGTGTATTTCTGACAAATTCACAGCATTTTTTCCTTTATGCTGCCCACTGTGTGGTTATTGTTTGGGTGCCAGTTCAGTGTTTTTAAGTTGTTCATCAAGTAACAAGTTTGCTCATCTTCAGGAATGTGTGGTTCTGCTCCTCATCGAGTTTGAATTGGTCTTCTGACTTGACGGGGATGCATACATGAGGGACATTCTGCGCTCTCATGTCAGAATGTCACATTTTGACTGTGTAGAGTCACCATAATCATAGGAGCATCGAAACAGTAATAGGCCATTCAATCCCTTCTGCTTGTTCCATCACTCAATTAAATCATGGCTGATCTGTGGCCTAACTCAATGTATCTGTCTTTAATTCATTCATTCATATTTTTGTTAAACAAAAATTTATCTGTCTCAGATTTAAAATAAACAACTGATCCTGCATCCACTGCTGTTTGTGGTAGGCAGCTCCAAAATACACCACTTTTGTGTGTAGAAATGTTTCGAAACATTCCTCCTGGTCTGTCTGGCCTTAATTCTTAGACTATGCCTCCTAATTCTAGAATCCTTAATCTACTCTGTCTTTTCCAGTGAATATCACAAGAGCATAAGAAAGAGGAGGAGTAGGTCATCTGGCCCATTAAGCCTGCTGCACCATTTGATAAGATTACGGCTGATCTTTTCCTGGACTCAGCTTTACTTCGTGAAGACTAATCAAATCAGTCTTAACCTTCTAGGTTTAGAGAAAAAAGATCTAATTTGTATAGTCTCTCCTCATAATTTAACCCATGTAGTCCATGTATCATGCTTATAAAACTTACATTGTGCTACCTCCAAGGCTAATACGTCCGTTCTGATGTGTGCTGGCTGCTCACAGTACTCCAAGTGGGGTTTAACCAGCATAACCTCTGCTTGTCTATATCTAGAAAATTGGCAATACAAAGGCCACCATTCCATTAGTTTTCTTGATTATTTTCTGCACATGTTCATGCTACGCATCTGAACCAAGTCCCTTTGGATATTCATGGTATTTAACTTCTAGAAAGTTAAATAGAAAACAGCCATCTAGAAAATACCCTGATATATCTTTCAATCCAAAATGGATAAACTCACATGTGCTTGCATTGAACCCCACATGTGCCACACGTTTGCCTATTCACTTAGTCTATCAATATCCCTTTGTAATTTTATGCTATCTATACTGTCTACAGTGCAGTCTAATTTTGTGTCATCTGCAAACATGAATATATGACTTTCTATGCCATTACCCAAATTGTTAATAAATAGTATGAACAATTGGGGCCCTAACACAGAAGAACACCACCAGTCACATTCTGCCAATTTGAGTACATACCCATTATCCCTACTTTTAAACTGCCAGCCACTCAATTTTCCAGCCATGTCAGTATTTTTCCCTCAATTCTATGGGCTTGTCCCTTACTTAACATTCTGCTTTGTGGGATTTTATCAAATGCCTTCTATAAATCCACATAAACAACGTCTACGAACAGTCCCCTGTCCACTACTGTAGTCACCTCTTCAAAAGATTCAGTGAAGTTTAATCAGGCATGCTGGCTCTCCCTGATGAACTGAAAATTTTGCTGAATTAGCCCATCCTCGTTTATAGATTCCAACAATTTTCCCATCTACAAATGTTCGGCTAACTAGTCTATAATTACCCGATTTTCCTCTTTCACCCTTTCTAAAAAGTGTAGTGACACTTTTTCAATTTTTATAATCCCTATATGGGGATCTCTAAGATTATAGTCAGAGTGTCAACAATGTGCTTCCCCACTTTAACGTTCTCATATGGAAACAGTCAGGTCCTAAAGATTTGTCACTCTTAATTCCATTAATTTTCTCAGTACCAATGTTTTACCTATGTTAATTTTATTCAGCCCCTGTTCCTGATCCAAAATTGGCACTTCCAGCAAGTCCTATGAGATCATTGGGCTGCTCTCTCATTGGAGGAAGATGACTGATAATGTAAGGGCCACCATGCCTCAAGTGAGGGGAGAGGTTGAGAAGGAGAGTCCTTCATAATAATCTCAGTTGGTGTGAGCATTGAACACTCACTGTTATCGCTATTCCTCATCTCTATTTTTCAGTTTCAACTTGAATAATTTATCCGCCATTGACTAGAACACCAAAGAAAAGTACATTCACAATCTGTCTCTTTTTGTGTGCTAGTGTTTAAGGTTTCTAATTTAGGTTGCTAGGTGCACAGTATAGAAGTTTCAAAGCTGTTCAATTTGGCCTGATATCAGTGACATTTGGCTTATGAGTTCAGCTAACATACCATTGATGTGGAAGTCCACAGCAGGAGAGTAAAACTTTTCCTCTGTGATTTGAGAAGTTGAATAGCTGGGTGAGATAGTTCCCTGTACTGACTTTCAAACATAATGAAGATGGGTCTTCTGGAGAGATCCAGTAGTTGCCATAGTGCTTCCCTGAAAAAGACAAGTCACTTGTCAAAATAATGAACAGCTCCTATGACACATCATGAAGACAGACAATGATCTAGTGGTATTATCTCTAGACTATTAATATACAGACTCAGCTAATGATATGGGATTAGGGTTCAAATCCTGCCATGGCAGATGGTGGAATTTGAATTCAATAAAAATCAGGAATTAAGATGACAATGAAATTGTTGTCAACTGTCAGGAAAAACCTCTGATTTACTAATGTCTCCACCTGGTTTGGCCTACATGCAACTCCAGACCCACAGCAATGTAGATTAGATTAGAATTGACATCTGTTTAGATTAGATTAGATTACTTATAGTGTGGAAACAGACCCTTCGGCCCAATAAGTCCACACCGACCCGCCGAAGCGCAACCCACCCAGACTCATTCCCCTACATTTACCCCTTTAACTAACACTACGGGCAATTTAGCATGGCCAATTCACCTAACCTGCACATTTTTGGACTGTGGGAGGAGACCGGAGCACCTGGAGGAAACCCACGCAGACATGGGGAGAATGTGTAAATTCCACACAGTCAGTCAGTCACCTGAGGCGGGAATTGAACCCGGGTCTCTGGCGCTGTGAGGCAGCAGTGCTAACCACTGTGCCACCCCAATGTAGTTGACGCTTAATTGCCCTCTAGGCAATAAATATCAGCGACACCCCCATCCCTTGAATTAAAAAAAAAACACATACACTAACCAATTCAAAACAACAAGGACAGAACCCCTCTGGACCTCACCTTCCATCCCACCAACCTTCGTTTATATTGCATCATCTTCTGCCACCTACAAATAGACCCCACCACAAAGGATATATTTTCCTTCCCACCCCTATCAGCATTTTGGACAGACCATTGCCTTTGTGACTCCTTTGTCAGATTCACGCGCCCCTCCCCCTCACATCCGAAGGCCCCAAAGGATACTTCCACATTTGACATAAATTTACTGCACTTCCACCAATGTCATCTACTGTATCCATTGCACCTAATGTGGTGTCCTCTACATCAGGGAGACAGATGCCAACTTGCAGACCATTTCAGAGAACATCTCTGGGACATCCACAGCAACCAACGCCACCACCCAGTGGCTGAAGACTTCTACTCCCCCTCCCACTCCACCAAGGACATGCAGTACTGGGGCACCCTCCATCATCAAATGCTAACCACCTGCGTCTGCAGGATGAATGGCTCATCTTCCGCCTTGGTATTCTGCAACCAGACGGGAGTAATGTGGATTACACCAGTTTCCAATTCCTCCTCTCCCCCACTTTATCCCAGACCCAAGTATCCACCTCGGCACCGCCTTCTTGACCTGTCCATTGTCTTTGCCATCAATTCGCTCCACCCTACTCTCCAGCGTATCACTTCTCCCCCACTTTCATCTGCCTATTGCATTCTCAGCGACTTTCCCTCTAGTCCCACCTCCCTTTCATTAATCTCAGCTCCCGGCCCACAAGCCTCATTCCCGATGAAGGGCTTACGCCCAAAATGTCAATTCTCCTGCTCCTCGGATGTTGCCTGACCTGCTGTGCTTTTCCAGTGCCACACTCTTGACACTAACCAATTCAGTCTTAGTTCCACCTAAAATAGTCATCTATATGCTTTACACACAGTTTTAAGAGATCCAGAACACAACAAATGACTCATTTATATTTTGATGTTCCTTACACAAATTTCCCCATGGCTATTTGAATACATCACACTCCACCATCCTTAGCTTTTTTCTCAGCTCAATAGTGTAGAAAATACCTAAAGTTCAGCCTGCACCAGTCCTGTTCCAGGTATGATTTGGATAGCACTACAATCAGACGACGGCAGCGACTAATGTTCATTATCAGTTCTGCCGAGGGCTCTAGATCAAGACAGAAACAATAGTCAAAAGTAAACTAGTGAAGAAGCTTGAAGGAGTGGTACATCACAGTAACTGATTGGAGCATAAAAATTTATAACAAAAAGATTCTACTCAAATAAGTCTATGTAACAACTATGTTGATTCAGATGTGTATTAGTCCTGCAGTGCAGATTCTAAACATTTCCTCCTGACCCCATCAAGTGTCAGTTATTTCAGTTATTCTAATCATTCATTTTTATTTAATTCTAATTATACAACTTGACCACATCACTAGTTCTGAGGATTTCTACAACCAGTACTTGAAAGGAATTTGGAGTTGGAAAATTGAAATTACTTTGTTGCAACTGTCTCAGGCTCAATGCCCATAAGTACTGCTCCCCAGTGAAGCTTAAGTTTAATAAATTTACCTTAATATATAAACCAATGGAATATTCAATTAATTACTACTCAGTAAATAATACTTCGGTTTTAAAGACTTTGAGGTTGTAGAAAGAACTGAAGACTGAGAAATGTTAGCAGTTCCAGAACACCCTATTTGGTGACAGCAAAGATCATGCTACCACAGTTTCAGGTCTGAATATTCTCTGATAGGAGCAGGCAAACTCAGCCAAGTGTCCCATTCCTGATCAATATTTGATGACTCTTGCTGCAATTCCAAAAAGTTGGACTGATTCCAACTTAGATGCGCTCAACTGTCAAGTTACCATCCGACTCTCCCTGTCCAATTCCACTCAATGAAAATGGATGCTGGGGGGGGGGGGGGGGGGGGGGGGGGGGAGGGGGGCAGGGGAGTACTTGTGACAACAAAATGGTACTTTATTCCAAAATGTCAAGTTATATTATTGCCCCCAAACCATGTAACCCATGAATTGACTATATGCTATGTTTGATACTGACAGGCTGTTATGCCTCATGTACTGGGTCTCCTGATTAGTAAAGAAAAAGGCACCTGATCCTGGAAGAATGTCACGATCATCCAAGTGTAACTTGTATCCATATTTGTTCTCCAGATGTGGCTTCAGGATGAAGTTGACAAATTTGCGGTCATCATCAGCAGACACATAGGATATATAAGCATCATATAACTTCCCATCTGGGAAGAGAAAAATTATTAGGAGGGATTTACATTTCTGCTCTTCCAATAAAACAGACTAAGAATTGAGAGTTTGTCTCACTATTGTCTCTCAGTCATTATTTGCTAGTTTTCTTATGATATGCAGACAGTGTCAGGCTTACATTCATCTGACAATAAATAAGGTCCAATCAGATTTGAGAAACAACTCACTGAATGTGCTCCCACTGTCAAAAGATACAACTTCAACCAATCCCCACTCTTATGCAAAACTGTGGAACTGCAAGGAGAAAGACTTGTTATTAAACACAATGATTTACCAGAAGGTAAATAATTTCACAGCAAGGAATTCAATACTGATAGTAAATTCTGTTTTTTTGTCACATGGGTTCCTGCAAAGCACTGACGATCAGGACAAAAGGAGCTGTTTGCAAGTGAAGCTGATTGGTTCTCAGCTAACAAAGCAGGTTGGGACTGGAAACAACTTACAGACCACAGACACACAGAAACAGAAAGATACAGAACGTGCATTATTGTTCTTCACAACAGAAGCTGTTGATTCTCCGAATTAAAATAAAATTCAGTTTAAACTTTAAGAAAACCAATTAACTTTCGTGCAGCAGTTGCTGAGCTGTGACTTTTGAATCAATAAATAAGACATTTTCCAAGTGAGTCAAAGAACAAAGAAAATTACAGCACAGGAACAGGCCCTATGGCCCTCCAAGCCTGCGCCGATCCAGATCTCTATCTAAATCTGCTGCCTATTTTCTAAGGATCTGTATCCCTTTGCTCCCTGCCCATTCATGTATCTGTCTGGAATACATCTTAGATGGCACTATCATTCCCACCCCTACCACCTCCGCTGGCAACACGTACCAGGCACCGACCACCCTCTGCATAAAGAATTTTCCACGCATATCTCCCCTAAACCTTTCCCCTTCTCACTCTGAACTTGTGACCCCCTAGTAATTGAGTCCTCCACTATGGGAAAAAAAGTTTCTTGCTATCCACCCTGTATACACCTCTCATGATCTTTTAGGCCTCAATCAGGTCCCTCCCCAACCTCCTTTTTTCCAATGAAAAATAATCCTAATCTACTCAACTTCTCCTCATAGCTGCACCCTCCGTACCAGGCAACATCCTGGTGAACTTCCTCTGCACCCTCAACAAAACATTCACATCTTTTTGGTAACGTAACAACCAGAACTGTATGCAGTATTCCAAATGTGGCTGAACCAAAGTCTTATACAACTGTAACATTACCTCCAACTCTTGTACTCAATACCCCGTCCGATGAAGGAAAGCATGCCGTATGCCTTCTTGACCACTCTACTAACCTGTGTAGCCACCTTTAGGGAACAATGGACTTCAACACCTAGACATCTCAGTACCTCAATTTTCCCCAGGACATTTCCCATTTACTATATAGTTTGTTCTTGAATTGGATCTTCAAAAATGCATCTCACATTTGTCCAGATTGAACTCCATCCGCCATTTGTCTGCCCAACTCTCCAACCTGCTGTATTCTCTGACAGTCCCCTTCACTATCTGCTACTTCACCAATTTTTGTGTCATCTGCAAACTTACTAATGGTAAATCATTTATTTATTTCACACCAACGGTGGTCCTAGCACGGATCCCAGTGGAACACCACTGGTCACAGGTCTCCATTTTGAGAAGCTCCCTTCCATTACTACTCTGTCTCTTGTTGCCCAATCAGTTCTCTATCCATCTACCTAGAACACTCTGTACCCCATACGACTTCGACATTCTTCATGAGCCTACCGTGGAGAACCTTATCAAAAACCTTACTAACGTCCATGTATATGACATGAACATCCCTTCCCTCATAAATCAACTTTGTCACCTCTTCAAAGAATTCTATTAGGTTTGTAAGACATGACCTTCCCTGCATAAAACCATGCTGCCCATCACTGATAAGCTCATTTTCTTCCAAATGGGAATATATTCTAACCCTCAGTATCTTCTCCAATAGCTTCCCTGATGTCAGGCTCACAGGTCGGAAATTACCTGAATTATCCCTGCTACCCTTCTTAAACAAGGGGACAACATTAGCAATTCTGCAGTCTTCTGGGACCTCTCCAATGTTCAAGGATGCTGCAAAGATATTTGTTAAAGCCCCAGCTATTTCCTCTCTCGCTTCCCTCAGTAACCTGGGATAGATCTCCTCCAGACCTGGGGACTGTCCACCTTAATGCCTTTTAGAATACCCAACATTTCTCCCTCCTTATGCCAATGTGACCAAGAGTAATCAAAGATCTATCCCTAACCTCAACATCCGCCATGTTTCTCTCTTTATTGAATACTGATGCAAAGTACACATTAAGAATCTCATCCATTTTCTCTAACTCCATGCATGTCTTTCCTGCTTTGTCCTTGAGTGGAGTGGGCTAAATCTTTCCCTGGTTACCCTCTTGCTCCTTATGTATGAAAAAAACAAGGCTTTGGGGTTTCCCTTAACCCTGCTTGCTAAGGATATCTCCTGACCCCTTTTAGTCCTCTTAATTCCTCGTTTCAGATTGGTCCTACATGCCCGACATTCTTCCAAAGCTTCGTCAGACTTCAGTCACGTAGACCTTATGTACTCATCCTTTTTCTTCTTAGCTAGTCTCACAATTTCACCTTTCATCTATGGTTCCCTAATCTTGCCGTTTATATCCCTTATTTCCATAGGAACATATCTCTTATGAACTCTAACCAACCTCTCTTTCAAAGCCTCCCACATATCGAATGTGGATTTCCCTTCAAACAGCTGCTCCCAATCTACATTCCCCAGTGCCTGCTGAACTTTGGTATAGTTGGCCTTCCCAAAATTTAGCACTCTTCCTTTAGGACCACTCTCATATTTGTCCATGAGTATTCTAAAACTTATGGAATTGTGATCACTATCCCCAAAGTAATTCCCTACTGAAACTTCAACCACCTGGCCGGGTTCATTTTCCAACACCAGGTCCAGTATAGCCCCTTCCAGAGTTGGACTATCTATATATTGCTCCAGAAAATCCTCCTGCATGTTCCTTACAAATTCTGCTCCATCTAGACCTCCAACAGTCAATGTTGGGAAAATTAAATCTATCACCATCACCCTGTTGCTCCTACATCTTTCTGTGATCTCTCTACATATTTGTACCTCTATCTCACGTTCATTGTTGGGAGGGCCTGTAGTACAGTCCCAACATTGTTATCGCACCCTTCCTATTTCTGAGCTCTGTCCATATTATCTCACTGCTCGAATCTTCCATAGTGCCCTCCTTCAGCACAGCTGTAAAATCTTATTTGACCAGTAATGCAACTTCTCCAGCCCTTTTACCTCCCTCACTATCCTGCCTGAAGCATCAATATCCTGGGATATTTAGTTACCAATGATGCCCTTCCCTCAACTAAGTCTCAGTAATGGCAGTAACATCATACTCCCAGGTACTATTCCAAGCCCTAAGGTCATCTGCCTTACCTACTGTACTTCTTGCATTAAAACAAATGCACCTCAGGCCACCAGTCCCTTGGTGTACATCCTCTACTCCCTGCCTACTCTTCCTTTTGTCATACGGACTTCATTATCTAGTTCCTTACAGGCTTTAATTACTCCCTCCTTCCTGTTCACTAACCTTCTCATTTGGTTCCCGTCCCCCTGCCACATTAGTTTAAATCCTCCCCTACTGCGTTAGCAAAAGTAACCCCAAGGACATTGGTTCCAGTCCGGCCCAGGTGTAGACCATGCAACTTGTAATAGTTCCACCTCCTCCAGAACGGGTCACAATGTCCCAGAAATCTGAACTCCTCCCTCCTGCACCGTCTTTCAAGCCACATATCCTGCTTATTCTATCATTCCTACTCATGGCACTGGTAGCAATCCTGAGATTACTACCTCTGAGGTCCTACATTTTAACTTGTTTCCTAACTCCCTAAATTCTTCTTGTAGGACCTCATCATGTTTTTTACCTGATGGAAAGTCAGTTGCTTTACACTTCTTAAAAAATCAGTGGGAGCTTCTCATGAAAGACAACTAAATACCAATTGCTTAGCTAGCAAAAACAGGATCATCGCAACATCAAGATCAGGAAAAAAAACCACTGAACTGACTTTCCAGTTTTTTTTCCACCTCCGCCAAAAGTCCCAGGAAATGTTCTGAAAACTTGGGTTCAAATCCCACCATGGCTGATGGGGGAATATGAATTCAATAACAATCTGGAAATAAAAGTCAATGATAACCATAACACCATTGGTGGTTCTCAGGAAAAATCTATCTGATTCACTAGTATCCTTTAGGTAAGGAAACCTGCTGCCCTTACCTGGTCAGTACTACATGTGACCCACAGCAATATGGGTGACTTAACTGCCCTCTGGACAATTAGGGATGGGCAATAAATGCTGGTCTAGCTAGTGAAGCCCACATATACAGTCAGGCATAGACAGAAAATAAACAAGTGCTATAGATGGAGGGATTAAAGTGCTGGGGAAACTATTCAATGGCACTAATCCTCAGGATCTAATGGGTATACCTTTTGTTTCCAAATCCATTCACTTCTGCTCTTTTCCTTCAGGTGCTTTACCTTCTTCACAGAAGCACAGAGCAACTGGTTCACAAATTATAAAATCTCTAACCTATTGTTTATAAGCAACTTCTTGCAGCAATTGGCTTTCTTTAGCTTCAGGTCTTTCAAATGAGAGGTAAAGAGATACCACCTCCACTTCCTGAAGTCCAAGCACTTCTCACTGTATCACTCACAGCCACAAGTTGTTCAGCTATCCTTGAGATTTGATGTCAGGTTGATAATGTTTGTCATCGACAACTGGTCACACTTCCACAAATGAACCAGTGAATTGTTGCCTGTTGAATCTCACTTTGCATACACTGCTGGATGCTGGGCCATCTACAAACAGCTTGAATAAAGCAGTAGTGATGTGACTTGCAACTATTTTCTGTAATTTGCTTTCTTAAACAATAGCAATTGCTTGCTTAGTCCTTTGTTGCAAAACTGCCCTTTCCCTTATTCAGGTCCACAACCAAAAGTAAAATAAAGCAAAATAAAAACAGCCTTTACAACAGCCTACACTCAGACCTCTAAGATTCTGGCCCAACCAGATTGAAGTACTTCTCCTCAGACAGGCACAAAATTAACACATTTTTCTTAATGTATAAATTATTAGAACTTTCAACTAAAAACCACTCAGCAAATAGCATTTTGGTATTCATTATTCCGTACATAATTATCCAAATTCTTCCATCTGATAATTCATTTCCAGCTATCAATTGTTCCAAAATTGCCAGGATATTCACTCTATGTACACAATTTACTTGATTTTTCTTATTGTTTGAGTTAGGCTTTGAGCTGTGGTCCTTGACATACACAACATTTACAGAAGGCAGATGTGTTTCAACTTTTTCTGTACTGTGCATCATGAAGCACCGTGACAGAATATAAAAGGTGAAGCTGGTAAAGCACAGCACATCAGGCAGCATCAGAGGAGCAGGAGAAACAAAGTTTCAGGCATAAGTCCCTCATCTGGACTGTGAAGGGGGAAGGGGGATGAGAGATAAATAGGAAGGAGAGGGTGAGGTGGGGAAAAGGTAGGTGAGAAGATCGAAGGTGGGGGGTAATTGTGATAAGTTGGTGGGGAGGGTGGAGCAGATAGGTGGGAAGGAAGATGGACAGGTAGGACAGGTGCTTCGGTTACTGCCTGACCTGCTGTGGTTTTCCAGCTCCACTCTGACTCCAAATCTCCAGCATCTGCAGTCCTCGCTTTCTCCACCGTGACAGAATAGAAATATAATTACAAGTCTGACTGCATACTTCCAGCTACTCTGTAGGCTAATGTACTACTGGATATGGCACTGAACCAGTAAGAAGATTACAGCTTCATTCTCTGATCAAGCCTTGGTAGATAATTTCAGCCAAAACAGTATTATCTGCTTCAGTGACATTGGAAAATTTTCTTGTTCTTGACCAATGTTCCTGATTACTATCCACTGGGCCCTACTGAAATGTGTATGCAAGAGCTTGATGGAATTTGGCTGTTGCAATGCCATAATAAAGTGCTCTGTTGACACCCAATGTATAATAGCACAACTGAAGAACAGCTATTTAGATGAAGAAACTGGGGGCTGGTGGGTAAGGCAGGTCAAAACCTACACCACCAAGAGCTCATGCTTACAGAGTAGAAGGAGAGAACATTGGTCAGTTATAAAGAAATCAGACACTAACACCAAGGAGGTCAGACAGAATGTGGAGAAAGGTAGTTAATATTGTAGCATAGAGACTGGTTATCGGAACTAACAAAAAAGGTCATCGACCTGAAACATCATGTTGGTAACCTTCCAAACAGACACTACCTCACCGGCTGAACATTTCCAACTATTTCCTATTTGTACTTCAGATTTCCAGTGATAAGCATTTGCTTCCAGGTTATTTTTCTTGATATGGCAACTATTATTCAGTTACGTTTAGTTTAGTGATGGAAAGGGATAAGTACATGCCACAGATCAAGAGTTATCGATTGGGCAAGGGCAAAGGCAAGGGCAATTATAATGCGATTAGGCAAGAATTAAGATGCATAGAATGGGGTAGCAAAATGCAGGGGATGCAGACAACGGAAATGTGGAGCTGGTTTAAGGAACAGATATTGCAAGTCCTTGATAGGCCTGTCAAGCAGGGAGGAAGTGATAAGGTAAGGGAACCGTGGTTTACAACAGAAATTGCATCTCTTGTTATGAAGAAGAAGGATGCTTATGTGTTGTTGAGGCAAGATGGTTCAGATGAGGTGATGGAGAGTTACAGATCAGCTAGGAAGGATTTAAAGAGAGAGTTAAGAAGAGCAAAGAGAGGACATGAGCAGTCTTTAGCAAATAGAAAAAAGGAGAACCCTACAGCTTTCTATAGGTATGTGAGAAATAAAAGGATGATTAGGGTAGGAATACGGTCAGTCAAAGACAGAAGTGAGAAGTTGAGTGTGGACCCTGTGGAGATTGGAGAGGTGCTAAACGAACATTTCTCATCAGTTTTCACTCAGGAAAAGGAGAATATTGTAGAGGAGAAGAATGAGGTACGAGATATTAGACTAGAAAGGATCGAGGTTAGTTATGTACAGGTGTTATCAATTCTAGAAGGAATGAAAGTAGACAAGTCTCCTTGGCCCGATTGGATTTATCTGAGGATTCTCTGGGAAGCTAGGGAGGAGATAGCAAAGCCTTTGGCTTTAATATTTGAGTCATCATTGTCTACAATTTTGGTACCAGAGGACTGGAGGATTGCAAATGTTGTGTCCTTGTTCAAGAAGGGCAGTAGAGATGACTCAGGTAACTATAGACCAGTGAGCCTTACTTCTATTGTAGGAAAGGTTTTGGAAAGGATTATAAGAGATAAGATTTAAATTATCTAGCAAGCAACAATTTGATTTCAGACAGTCAACATGGTTTTGTGAAGGGCAGGTCGTGTCTCACAAACCTCAGGTAAGTTTTTTTGAGAAGGTGACCAAGCATGTAGACAAGGTTAGGGCAGTTGATGTGGTATACATGGACTTCAGTAAAGCCTTTGATAAGGTTCCACATGGTAGGCTGCAGGAGAAAATGCATAGACATGAAATAAAGGGCGATTTCGCAGTTCGGATTAGAAACTGGCTTTCTGAAAGAAGGCAGCGAGTGATGGTTGATGGAAAATATTCAGCTTGGAGTCCGGTTACTAGTGGTGTGCCACAAGGATCTGTTTTGGGACCACTGCCATTTGTCATTTTTATAAACGACTTATACGCTGGCATAGGTGGATGGATTAATAAATTTGCAGACAACACTAAAGTCGGTGGAGTAGTGGACAGTGTGGAAGAATGTTACAGGTTGCATGGGGACTTGGATAAACTGCAGAATTGGGCTGAGAGGTGGCAAATGGAGTTCAATGCAGCTAAATGTGAGGTGATGCACTTTGGGAATAATAACACAAAGGCAGAGTACGGGTCAATGGAAAGATTCTTGGTAGTGTGGATGTGCAGAGGGATCTTGGCGTCCATGTACATAGATCCCTGAAAATTGCCACCCAGGTGGATATTGCTGTTAAGAAGGAATACGGTGTGTTAAGTTTCACTTGTAGAGGGATTGAGTTCCAGAGCCACAATATCATGCTGGAACTATACAAAACGCTGGTGCAGTCGCACTTGGAATATTGTGTTCTGGTCCACATATTTCGGGAAGGATGTGGAAGCATTGGAAAAAGGTGCAGTGGAGATTTACCAGGATGTTGCTTGGTCTGGAGGAAAGGTCTTGAGGAAAGACTGAGAGACTTGAACCTGTTCTCATTGGCAAGAAGGCGGCTAAGAGGGGATTTGATAAAGCCATACAAGATGATCAGAGGATTAGATAGGGTAGACAGTGAAAATCTTTTTCCTAGGATGATGATGTCAGCGTGTACGAGGGTGCATAACTACAATAGATTTAAGACAGATGTCAGAGGCAGGTTCTTTTCGCAGAGAGTGGTAAGGGTGTGGAATGCACTAACTGCTAATGTAGTCAACTCAGCCACATTAGGGAGATTTAAACAATTCGGAGATAAGCACATGGATGATTTTGGGATAGTGTAGGGGGACGAGCGGAGAATAGTTCACAGCATCTAGGGCTGAAGGGCCTGTTCTGCGCTATATTGTTCTATGTTCTGTAATGAAAACTCCCATGACATAAGAAACTGGTCATGGATATTGTGGTACTGAAGAATCCAACCAACCTTTTTTCTTTTAAAAAAGCAGCCAACTATTATACACAAACGTTACATTTCTTAAACACAGTGGTATTAGAATACAACAGAGAGCGGCATCCTTCTGGTAGCATGTCATGGTCCCAGCGATCCCAGGGCAAGACGGAGTATGGGATATTTATTCCCTCATGTCACATGCTTTAAAGGTATACTCCCATACCTGGAGTGACACATAACACAACATCCAATATTACCAGGATTTTCCTCTGGAATTCGATTTTACCAGATATTCTAAGAGGAGTTGCTGACGCATTAGGATTATTCTTAAGTTTTCATTATCAAAGAACCTGAAGGAAAAAAAAGACTCACCATTCATTTCAAATTCACCATATTTATTTCTGTACCATAGCTGCAGATCCAGTCGGCACTTCACATACAGTAATCCAGCCAGGAGCAATGCAAATAGCACCAGGAGAGCACCCAGTACTGCTGGTACGTGGCTGGCATTATCTACAACCAGGAGAAACACAGTAAGTAATAGACATTCTTACATTAACTGACTATGATGTGGAGGTGCTGGTGTTGGACTGGGGTGGACAAAGTTAAAAATCACACAACATCAGGTTATAGTCCAACAGGTTTATTTGGAAGCACTAGCTTTCAGAGCTACCTGATGAAGGAACAGCTAGTGCTTCCAAATAAACCTGCTGGACAACCTGGTGTTGTGTGATTTTTAATATTAATTGGCTAGAAGAAGCTCTATAAATAAAATGGGCTACCTTGCGTTCTCATTTCTCAGCCCACCCAGAATGAAAAATTTGGCTGCTCCCCAGATACTGACCCTCCGTAGCAGTGGGGCTGTGTTGTTTAAATTACATTTCATTGTTGTACAATTTTTATTGATCAAGTTGAGGAATGAAAATCTAAAGGATGGGTACTTTCCCATAACAGGCATTGTTAGAATCATGCACTTCCAAGTCTGGAACAGTTAAGCTCTTCTATCTGTATCAAGCACATACTTTAAAACAGACAAACCAATAGGTCTTATATCCATCAGAAAGAACAAAATTGGTATTTAGTTTCATGACGAAGCTTCTATTTTACAATTATTTAGTATAGAATAAGTAATGAAATGGAAATGGGTGTGTTGATTAGGAACAGTCAGCATGGATTTCTGAAGGGAAATCCAGTTTGACTAACTTGCTGGAGTTTTTGAGAAGTAACAGGAAGGTCTGATGAGGGTTAATCTGTTGATATTGTGTACATCGACTTCCAAAAGGCATTTGATGTAACACAGACTTGTGAGGAATGTTACAGACAATGGAATAAAAGGGACAGTACCAACATGAATACATGTTGGTTGAGTGATAGGAAACAGAGAGTTGTGGTCATAGAGTTTTGTCCCCCCCAAGCTGCAGGAGTGGGTGGATAGGAGGCAGATGAGTTTCAATGCAGAGAGCTGAGAGATGCTGCCTTTGGTAGGAAGAACATTTAAAGTCAATATAAAATAGGGGGATACAAGTCTAAAGGGGGGTGCAGGAGTAGAGAGGCTTAAGTGTATGGGCATAGATCATTGCAATTGGCAGTTCAGATGGAGAGGGCAGTTAACAAAATATATAGTACCCTTGGTTTTATGAACAGGAGTATAGAGTACTTCCTTTAGACCAAAGGGGTAGCCATGGGCACTTTCATGGGCCCCAACTACGCCTGCCTCTTCATCAGGTATGTGGAACAGTCCATCTTCCGTAGTTACACCGGTACTATTCTCCACCTTTTTCTCCGCTACATTGATGGTGGTCTCCTTCCTATCAGAAGGTTGTTGTGAAACTTGAAAGGGTTCGGAAAAGGTTTATAAGGATGTTGCCAGAGTTGGAGGATTTGAGCTATAGGGAGAGGCTGAATAGGCTGGGGCTGTTTTCCCTGGATCGTCGGAGGCTGAGGGGTGACCTTATAGAGGTTTATAAAATCAGGATGGGCATGGATAGGATAAATATACTAAGTCTTTTCCCTGGGATGAGGGAGTCCAGAACTAGAAGGCATGAGATTAGGGTGAGAAGGGAAAAAAGTTAAAAGGGACCTAAGGGGCAACTTTCTCCACACAGATGGTTGTGCGTGTATAGAATGAGCTGCCAGAGGAAATGGTAGAGGCTGGTACAATTACAACATTTAAAAGGCATCTGGATGGGTACAAATGAAAAGGGGTTAGAGGGATATGGGCCAAGCGCTGGAAAATGGGACGAGATTAGGTGGGGATATCTGGTCGGCATGGACAAGTTGGATCAAAGGGTCTGTTTCCATGCTGTACATCTCTATGACTCTATGACTGTATCGCCACCACCTCGTGCTCCCATGAGGAGATTGAACAGTTCATCAACTTCATGAACACCATCCACCCTGACCTCAAGTTAAACTGGACAGTCTGTAAAAATGCTATCCCTTATTCCTAATTCCTCCACCTCTTCCACATCTGCTCCCAGTAAGAGCAATTCCATTCCAGAACATCCCAGATGGCCTCCTACTTCAAGGAACACTATTTCCCCTTCCAATTGGTCAACAATGCCCTCCAGCTCATCTCCTCCACTTCCTGCACCACCACCCTTGATCCCCACCTCTCCAACTGCAACAAGAGTAGAACCCCGCCACCCCGGTCCTCAGCTTCCACCCCACCAATCTCTGGTTACAACCCTTCATCCTCTGCCAATTTCGCCACCTGTCAGACCCCACAACCAGAGATATATTACCCTCGCGACCTCTATCAGCATTCCAGAGACTATTCACTCCAAGATTCTCTCATTTAGGTTCACACACCCCACCATCTCACTCTCCACTCCCGGCACTTCCCCGACACAGCAAAAGATGTAAAGCCTGTGCCCACACACCACCTCCCTCAGCTCCATCCAAGACCCCAAAAGATCCTTCTACATCCGGCAGTGATTTTCCTGCACATCCAAACACCTCATCTACTGCGTCCATTACTCTTGATGTGGTCTCCTCTACATTGGGGAGACAGGACACCAACTTGCAGATGTTTCAGAGAAGATCTCTGGCGGACACGCACTAAACAACCCCACCGCCCTATGGCTGACCACTTCAATTCCCCCTACCTCTCTGCCAAGGACATGCAAGTCTTGGGCTTCCTCCACCACTAAATCCTAGGCACCCAGCACCTGGAAGAAAAATGCCTTATCTTCTGCCTTGCGACCCTCCAACCATACAGCATCATTGTTGATTTCACCAGTTTCCTCAACTCCCCTCCCTCCACCTTATCCCAGATCCATTCCTCCATCTTGGCACTGCCTTCTTGAACTCTTCTACCCGTCCATCTTCCTTCCCAACTATCTGCTTCAACCTATCATATTCATCCCCCACCTTCATCTACCTATCGCCTTCCAAGCTCCCTTCCCCGCCCAACCCCCTCCTATGTTTCTGCCCCCTTGCCTGCCTACTCCACCCCCCACCCCTCGTCTTAGAAAAAGACTAAGAAGAGATTGGATACAGATTTAAAATCATGAGCAGATTGGATAGAGTAGATCTGAAGAAGCTCTTGCTGCTCATAAAAGCAACAAGAATAAGCGGGCATAGGTTTAAAGTGAGTTGCAAAATGAACAAATGTGATGCAAGTAAAACATTTTCACACAGTGTGTCATTTGTGTACAGAATGCACTGCCAGGAAATATGGTGGAAATTGTTTCAAATGAGACATTTGAGAAGGTATTGGTCAATTATTTGGATAGAAATAATGAGCAAGGTTACAGGGAAAAACAGGAGATCCCACTATGGAATGGCGCTTATATGAAGAGCTGATGCAGACACGATGGACAGAATGGATTCCTCTGTGCCATAACATTTGTGATTAATATTGACACTAGCCATATTCTCACAATGACTCACAATCTCTTTGTAATGTGAAGGTTGCTGATCCTTTTCTAATGAAGCAGGCGAAGATTCCATAGTCACTCTCGTCCATCATGCTGATGTTCAGAAGACTAGAGAGAAATTTCTCTGAAGCATTATGATTAAACCTGATGAACAAGGATACAGAAAGGACATCATTACGCTATCTAATGCGGAGCCTAACATCAGTCTTGCCACTGGTGCTTTCATCCTCAGCTGCACATCTGTATTTGACTCACTACAATGGAATATCACATGCTGCCTCCCCAGGGTTTCTACAATGATAATTTCAAATGTTACCATGTTCCTTCATCATTCACACAAAAAGTTTTCATTTGTCCCTAGCATTAACTCACAGGTGGAACTCTTCCTTCTTCAGTTAGAAAGCTATGAGTTCATATCCCATTCCTGGATTTGACCATATTCTCTAATGTAATACTGGGTCAGTATGGCATTGGTGGAGTGTCACCTTTCAAAGTACTTCTCACATGACAGAATCATGAAACAATGCAGTACAGGTGGAGATATATCAAGATACCAAATCTTTGTCTGACATGTGGAGATAAATGTACATAGTACTATTTGAAGTTCAGGTAAAGTCTGTTTAGTGTTTATCAACTGAAAGGCAGGAAAATATATTATCTGACCATTTATTTTACCTTTGCCTATGTGACTGTATTGGGTGGAAATTGGATGCTGTGTCTATCTACAAAATAACAATTGCTTCATTTCAATTCAATGGCAATGAAGTACTGAGGCACCAAGTCTTGTATCACCCTAACATTTGCTTCATAGCCCATCATATTTCTACACCCTTATCTCTGTTCAGCTCTGTCCATTTCACTCCACTTTGCTGAAACTGAATCCACACCCTGCCTTTAAATTTACCCCCACCACTGCTGGAACTCTCATCCATACCTTTCTCATCTCTAGACATCTGACTGGAGAAACAACCATTAATTCTTTTTCATTTAAAGTTGAGGGGAAATTTTATTCTTGCATTGGGACAATTCTGGATAACTGTAACATAATATTGGGAAGCAGATTTTAAACTGGGCTAACCTCCAGGTAAACAAATTTTGAGAATTAATTGGTTTCCCATTCAGGGTTGTCAACCTTTCACACTCAGCATGTCCAATACATGTAGCCAATTGCATTGTGCTGATTGGGTGAGGAATGCTGGTACTCCGATCAGGAAATTTTTAGGTCAGGTAGTTATGTTCAATAGCCCAGAAAATAATGGTCCATTGTAATGCTTTGGCAACTAATTTATAAGGGCCAAAGATTGAGTTTAATCTGTACACTTCAGTGGCATACTAGGTATTTATTTACTGGGGAACCTAGGTCGGATTTCTTTTTAGAAATATAAATGTTTAAGAATTGCAGCATAACACTGAAATCTGGGTGTATCATAGAAAGACTACAATAAGGTGGAATTGCAAACTTCAGATATCAAAGAATTGGAAGCTGATGACTGAATTAGAATGAATTAAAATGTAGTTCTTAAATAAGAAGGTAATTTTGTGAGGGTATGGTGGGGTTCCAGCAGTTAACAAGGTGCATAGCAGGTAGTTGTTCACTAAAAATACTTCACAATATTACATTCAGAAGGTAGGTAAATAAAAGTATTTGTCAACATTTTTTTCTTGAAGTGGTTTGCCATCAAGTCAGAACCTCTCATCAGTCTTTATTTTGATGTACATAACAGACAGTATTTTTGAACAATTCCAACGAATGCAATATCAAACAGTTTATTATGTTATTTGATCTAAAGAAAAGCTGGTCATTTTAGAAATGCTGAACAAGTACTTTCGTGGATATAAAATGCTGCATGCCTCATTAGCATTTCCAGCACTTTACAGCAGTGTTGTCCAACACATGAAGCTAATTGCATTTTGCTTAATAAATAAAAAGTAACTGACACCATCGTTTGGTGAGTGATCTCAATACTCACATTACATGACGTACGTGCATGCCTGTCTAAAATGGCTAGATGAAAGACAGAACTTTTTTTTTAAAAAACTGCTGCATAGACTTTATTAGATACTAACTGCTAGTTTTCCACCAAAATGTTGCATGACACAAGTTAAAGGGCTGGACTTCAGCACCACTGAAACAGTAACACTGTGTGGTCAATTGTAAAGTCAGGCCAGCAGCTGGAAATAACCAACCAAAAATGCATACTTTCAACAGATGGGTCATAGCAAAGTGGGGACTAGTTTGGCACTGCTTGTTGTGCAAATCAGTGTTTTCAGTCATTATTCCAAAGTCTAAATGCCGCTTGTAAGTGTTTAACACAATCCTATATGGTGAACAAAAATGTAAGATATGATAAAATCATTTCAGAATTCCAAATTTTTGGTGAGAGAGAGCAAAGCTTTGCACTGAGAGGTAGCAGATGTTTGTTACACAACAAAGCACATTAACTTGTATTTGACCATAAGGACCCCCACCAACCTTTACAGATGCACTATTGAAAGCATATTGTCCAGGTGCATAACAGCCTGGTATGGCAACTGCTCTGCCCAGGACCATAAGAAACTACAGAAGGTTATGTGCATAGCTCAGACAATCACGGAAGCCAACCTCCCATCTATGAACTCCATTTACATGTACCATTGCTGCAGAAAGGCTGCCAACATCAAAGACTCATCCCAGCTAGGTAATGCCCTCCTACAACCTCTTCTGTCAGGCAGAAGATACAGAAGCTTGAACACATGTCAGCAGGTTCAAGGGCAGCTTCTTCCCTGCCGTAATTAGACTGATGAATGTACTCGCTGACTTCAAATAATGTTGATCTTGCCTTGTGCACAGTGTAAACTGAATACCTTATTCTATCCAAGATTTTTTTTCACCACATGATCTGTATGTCCTTGCTTATTGTAATCTGCCTGTACTGCTCACAAACAAAGCTTTTCACTCTACTTTAGGTACATGTGACAACAAATCAAATCAAAATCATTGCTGAGAGCTCATCTGATAGTGGAGGATGGATTGGGAAGTTAAACTAACAGTGGAGATTAATCCTGCCTCAGAGCTATTGTTCTGTATGATTAATGTGGGGAGACAGGAGGGGCTAACTAACAATGCCACATTAACTCCATATATTCTGCTGAAGATGGAATTATAAATTGGTAGAGTTATTACCTGGTCTCCTCAGTGGAGGTGTATTTACTACTGTTCATGATCACATGTCCATCTTTACTCCAGTCGATGTTTGGGTCACACCAGTTGAACTTCTGGTCATAGAGTAGCTTCACTGTACAATTCAACACCATCCAAGAGCCAACAGGCAGAAAGTAAGTCTGATTTCCAGAAGGAGACAGGAATGTAGGAGCTACATTACAGCGACTATCTAAACAAAGACAAAGACACATTACTGCACAAAAGCCGTTACTTCATCGTAGGGATTTAGAATACCCTTTCATAAAAGAGGGGGATCTGCATGATGTCTTTTATAGGAAGAGGACAGGGCATTTCTGTGGGCTAGCATGCAGCCAAGCCAGGAACAGCCTTATGATTTACCATCAAGCACAAAAAAAACAAAACGAAAAATAATGATCAGGCAGCTTCCATGAACAAAAATAAAATCAGTACTTCTGCCATTTTTGCACAAAAAATCATTTTAACAATTCTCTTCATTTTCTGCATGTATATATTTACTAGCTAATTTATCTGCAGCCCTAAGTGCTACATAGATTATCACCCGAGCAGTCAATGCTCATGCGTGTTCATGCTAAATAATTAAAGGAAGTATAATGATTCAATTTTTAACATTCAGTTTAAACATGTACTATATGGTAGAACAACCAAACAAAAGTGTGATCTTGAAAAAGAGAGATTCACTTATCCCCACTCTTCTTTTCTAAAAAGTACACTCAATTTTCACAGTACAATAGTACTCAATAATACAAAGACAATCAAGCAAACTTGAAGTTTGACTCCTGATCGACATTAAGTTAAACTTTGTCAGGTAATACTTTGCATTGTCTGATTGACATGACTATTCCTGAGATATGGAAGGGAGAAGAGATACCAAACTGGTCTCCTGCTCCTACTTATTATACAGTGATGTGGCCAGAAAGTGATTGTGTAGATGTTGGATGAGGGTATGTGGTTCAGACATAAAATTTTCCAAGGTCAAATATTTGGTCTGGCAACTTGAATACTTTTATTATTCAGTCAGGAGAAGTGGACTGCACTTTTTGAGCCAGCATTTATTGGATGGTGCCAGTTTCTTGACAATTGCTACACTAATCTAGGCACGGGAAAGTACTTCACAGTCCTGACTTCTGCCTTGTAAATAGTGGACAGGAAGTGAGTTATTCATAAAAGAGGACTCCAAGCCTCTGACATGCTTTTCTAGTTACAGTATTTATATGACTAACTTGAAATTGAACTAACTAATGATACCTTTTAACATGTTGATAGTCAAAGATTCAGCTGTGGTAACACAACTGAAAGTCAATGGACAATGGTCAGTTTCTCCCCAGTTGGGGATGTTCGCTGCTTCGCACTTGTGTGGTTCAAATGTTCCTTGTCAACCCAAACCTGGATAATATCCAGATCTTGCTACATTTGGACAAAGGATGCTTCGGCATCTGTAGAGATGTGGATGGTGCAAAACACTGTGCAATCAATTGGTGAATAACATCACATCTGACTTTATGATGGACAGAAGGTCATTGATGAAGCAACTGAACATAGTTGAGCCTAGAACACCACCTTGAGGACCCCCTAAAGAGCTATCATGGGGCTTAGATGATGCATGTCCAACCACCACAACATTTTTTTTAAAACATTCAGAAATGCTCTTACATACAACTGAACATCTCCCCCCCCCATCACCAAATCACCCACGGTATTTTTTAATCTATTAACCACCACCAGTAAATCAGTGAAGTTTTCAAACTGATTAATTTTTGTGCAAAGCCCATTTAAGGGCAGTACAACAATCTTCCTTTGTTCTAGGTATGACTCCAACTAGCAGCCTTTACCAACGAGGCAGGTGTTGTCCAGGCCATCATGATTGAGGAGGAAATTCAGCTCCTGGTGGGGTTTAAAATTGATAGAGGAGACATTGAATAGACTGTCAGTACTTAAAGAGGACAAGGTGTTGGGACTGCATGAGATGCATCTAATTATATTGAAAATAGAGAGAGAGGAGTAATTGCAGAGGCACTGGCAATTATCTTGCAGTCTCCTGGGATTCGGGATGGGTGACAAAGGATTGGAGAATTGCAAAAATTGCAAATTGCAAGGGGATACCCTTGTTTTAAAGGTTTGTAAAGATCAGCCCAGCAATTACAGCCTAATTAGTTAAAGTTAAGCATGGAATTGTTAAGAGAAAATTATGTCTAATAACCTTCTGGAGGTTTTTTGAAGCAGTAACAGAGAAAGTTAAATGAGGTGAAAGCCATTGATGTGGCGCACAAGGATATCCAAAAGGAATTTGATTGAGTGCCACACAACTAACTTCTAAGGAAAATACATTGGTCATGGAATAAAAGGAGCAGCAGCAACATGAATACCAAACTGGCTGAAGGATAGGACAGAAAACAACAGCTAATGGTTACTTTTTTGGGCTGGAATATGGTTTGAAGTGCAAGTCCCCAGGAGTCGATATTGGGATCCTTGTTTTTCCTTATATACACATAAGTTATCTAGATCTCAACGTGCAGATAACAATTTCAAAGTTTGCGGATGACATAAAAGTTGGAAGAATTGTAAACTGTGTGGAGGACAGTGTAGAACTTCAAAGGACATTGAACAACACTGAAGTGGACGGATAGGTGCCTTTGAAGTTCAATGAAGTGAATTGGGATAGATGATGCATTCTGGCTCAAAGAACATAAAGACAAATTTAAAATAAAGGTTACAACTCTAAAAGATGTACAGGACCAGAAAGCCCAAGGTAGACATGTAGGTAATTCATTAAAGAGGTCTGGACAGGTATAACTGATACTAAATCATACAGTATCCTACACTTCACAAATAGGAGCGAGCAAAACCCTCTACTGGACGGTTACTCAACAGCAGCTCCCATCTAAGTCTGGCTCCTCACACCTCCAGAAGAGAAGTAAAAAGCCCAGACCCAGAGTCTCACTTGATCCAGCCCATGAGTTTGCAGATTGTGTTTAAGTACAATTCTGCTGCTACTGTTGGCTTCAGCACCTCACAAATGCTCAGTCGAGATACTGGATCTATTCAAGATCCATCATCCTTCACATTTAGCCCTATAGCAGCAACACACAACACAATGGAGGGTATCCTCAATTTGAAGACAAGACTTCATCTCCAGAGGATTGTACAGTGTTCACTCCTATCAATACTATACTGGACTGGATAACTGCATTTTCAACAAACAGTTTGGTAAGGAGGAGGTCAAGTTTGTTTTTCCTGCTTTCCCAGTTCCTTCACCACCTGTCACAGATCCAGTCAAGTATATTTGTCCTTTAGGAGTCTGCCAGCTTGGACAGTAGGGGTGCTGCTGGGTCACTCTTGGTATTGGACATTTAGGACCCCACAAGAATACAAGCACTTTTAGTGCTTCCTCCAAATAGTGTTCAACACGGTGGAGTGCTGATTTATCAGAGGAGAAGGCATGGCAAATGGTAATTAGAAGCAGGTTTCCTTGTCATTGAACCTATGAAGTAGAATAATAGAATCCCTACTGTGCAGAAAGAGGCCATTTGGCCCCATCAAAACTGCATCAATCCTCTAAACAGCATCTCACCTGGACCCACCCCACTACTCCATCTTCAGAAACTGGTGTGGGATTTTTACCATGTCTAACTCACCTAATAGGTCCATGTTTGACTTGATGCCATGTAATGTCAAGAGATCTGGAGTCAATGTAGATACTTCCTAGAGCAACCCTCTCCCTTCTGTATACCACTGTGCCTCCACCCCTGCTGGATCTGACAGGATATACCGAAGAATGGTGATGGAGATGTATGGAACATTGTCTGTAAGTTATAATTCTGACAGTACAATTAGGTCAGGCTTTGGCCTGACTAATCCATGAGAAAGCTCATCCAATTTTAGCACAAGACTCCAGATATTAGGAAAAAGGAAAAGGAACTTTGCAGGATCAACTGGACCAAGTTTTCCATTGTGGTTTCCAGTGTCAAGGCTGATGACTGGTAGTTCTTTTACATTGCTTTGAGAATTTGCTGTGGTTCGATATAACTAAGGGGCTTGCTAGGTCATTTGCAGAGGACATTTAAGAGTCAACCAAATTGTGGTGGGTCTGAAGTTACATGCCCATAGAAGGCCATCAGATTTCTGCCTTCAAGGCCATTAGTGAAGCAAATGGGTTTTTAAGACAATTGATAATTGTTTCATGATGATTGTTAGACTTTAAATTCTACATTGCTTGAATTACAATTCCAGAATCTGCTGTAATGTGATTCAAACCTTAGTTCCTAGCGTATTACTGGGGTTTTTGGTTACTAGTCCAATGACAATACCATGACATCACTACCTTGTTCTGGAGAATGGGTGAAAGACTAGTAGCAGTATGAAGAGACAAAACATATAAAATAATTGATTCTGCAGAATAATAGCAATTCCCAACTCATTAATAAAATTATTGCAAGGTCATTGTCTCCACATTATTAACTGTGCTTTTTTTTTTAAACTCCTGAGACTGATGTTGACTCTCAGCACAAGGCAAAAAGGCAACAAGGTTTTTAGACGAACAAGAGTACACCAGTAACCTGATAATTCAAGGTGATTGTATTCTCCTAGTATTCAAGTGCCGAGGACAACAGGAAATGTGGAGCTGAAGCATGCGGAATCTTGCACAGTTAATCAGTGACAACTTCACATAACACATCCAGGTTCAGTGAACTGAAACAGGAATGAGAAGGTTGAATCCAGCATCTCTGATAAAGATGCAACAATCATTTTTTTAAGAAATGCAACATTACTCCAAAGGATATCAATAAGGATTTGTTTGAAGGTCACCATCAATGGTAATGTAATTTGTTTTGTATAAAAACCCACTCCTCACAAGTTCAGCCATGCTTACTGTGTCAGGACAGAGTTAAATTTCTTATGGAGCCTTTGTTCTTTCCACAGAATGATTGAACTGTGCCCAGGAGTCACTTTGATGCACATTATTCAAATGGATACTCATTGCATTTGACATCAGGATAGTGTATGTTATTTATCATGAGTGGACATCACAACTGAGTTGATTTCTGCCTCATTTGAGGGCCATACTTTCCAGTTGAAATCATTAGATATCAAGGAGGAGGAGGAACCTCACATTACTTTCAGTGTGCCTGATCTTTTTTCAGACTTTAAGCCAACTATTTACATGGATCTAAACACAATGCTGTCAGTATGCTGCTTGGAGAAGGGATGGAAACAAATTGTCGGAATGTTTGCAAGACCACACACAGCCCATGCAGGGAAATTACAACCGCTTGTTGTTGAGTATTTCTACATTTGGGGAGCAGGACATGTTTACATGCCATGTGCCAACAGGATCAGCTCTCAGTCTACGAATCCAGGAACAGCTTTTTCCCAGCTGTTATTAGACTGGAATGAACTCTCTAGCCTTAAATAATGCTGATCTTCCCTAACATACACCCTGTGAAATGTAACCTGTATGCCTCTGTTCAAGTCTTTTCAATCTGTATATCCTTGCTTACTATGATCTACTTGTATTACTCGTAAACAAAGCTTTTCACTGCATGTCAGTCCATGTGACAATAGATAAATCAAATCAATAGTAGTTTGCTACTAGCTACCAGGCCTTGTTGAAGGTACTATATCTGATTAAATGAAATACGTGCACAAGAGCATCCTTTAGTTCAAGTTTTAATGGATAATTCCATGAAATTCTGTGGTCTGAGCAGTGAAATCCAGATGTGTTCTGTGATGTCTACAGTAGGACATAAATCTAATGCTGGACTCATAACAGTAGAATGTAAACGCAGTCTGCCACAAGGTCAGCTCTGTACATGACTATGTCCACCAGTGAACGAAGGTAGAGGTAATATTTATGTGCCATAGATCTCAAAATTAATAGATGGATTTCAATGAAACTTGGGAAACACGTAGGGAATGGCCCAAGGAAAAACTTACGTTTTTAGCAAAGATGTTGATCTGAACATGGATTCTAGAGTATTTTTTTTTTAAAAACAAAACAAGCAGAAAGCCTACAACATTTGTAAAAATGTCATATATCCTATTTTATATGGTATTTTTTCAGAATGTCATGCATTGTCTCAGCAGCTGAGACGAAATTTGTCACAATTGTCAGAATACAGGCTGTTTTCAGAGCAAGTTATTTGATGCGGTTAGCCTGAAATCTCCTCAAGCTCTTAATAATAACTTTTTAAATTCTTAGTTAATTTTGTTTTCAACTTTGTAGTTACAGAGCATCAACCAGGCAGAAAAATAAACCAAGAAAGACCTGCTTTATAGTAATAACACCAAGTTAACAAAGCATTGAAGAGAGTGGGGGATGGAGGGCATATGCATTGTATTGAGTGCCTGCTTCTTTGTTACTGAACGTCAACATCATTCTTAGTGTTTCTGGCCCATGTTTCAGTCTCAATGGATTCACACAATATTTTTTCCATGCTGGCAATCCCTTTATCAACTATCCCATTCAGGCACATATGTATCTGGCATGCACTTATGACCGCCATTCACACCATAAGCAATGCATGGGCTCAGAGACTTCATACTTCATGCTACCAAAAAAAAATCATATAAAATGTCATATTTTTCTCTAACATTTATAAACCTGCATTTCTTTGCAGTAGACCTCTCAAAAGACAGAAGGATGAAATACAGGAAGTTGCTTTCATCTCTCCAAACTGATGTTCTAACTAATCATCCTCCACCTACCCATTCAAACCAATGCTCTCCCAAATCAGGTGCTGCTAAACATAGAATTTTATTTGATCCTTTTGATTTTATAAACCATTTACAACATTGAGTGGCTAATTCCTTACCTTCTAGTCGGAGTTGCATGGTGAAGGAGTGAAATCTCTGTCTGTTCAAGCTGACTACGCAAGTATAATTCCCAGCATCAGAGTTGTGGAGGGTATGGAATGTGAGAAATGCAGTTCCATTTGGATAGGTGCTGTTAGTTATATGAGAACTCTGGTTAATATTAAAAGGAAGGCAGTTCTTGATCCACTCAACAGTGAATCCTGAGGCAGATGGTATCAGCTGCAGCAGTTCCTTGCTCAGTGGACAAAATAAATAATGTTTCTGCTCCTGCTTTGTCCACACATAATGGTCATAGAAGCGATCGGCATCAATACATGAGAAATCTGTTGATATATATTACAAAATGAAAGTAATGTCTTTGCCTCAGGTTTTACAAATTCTTTTACAGTTGCCTGAAACACAATTCAACTGCAACCAGATTTGATCTATTACATAAAACACTTCACCAGCTTTATCCAACTAAACATTCAGTCATTCATCTCATTTGCATTCTGTTAACTCACCCAGGTTGACTTGTGCAACATGCTGCTCCTGCCATGTCAAAGCCATGGAGTAGCCAGACAACACCAGGCATGCCAGAGCTCCAAATGAAGCACAAACTGCGCTTGAAGAATTTTGAAGCCAACAGCTGAGTGTATGAGACAGCTAATTACACTGGATTCCAGTTCTGTGCCAGACACCCAAATCTTCACATAATCAACTCAAGGCATTCTTTCTTTCAATGTTTGTGATAAGAAATCCAAGTTTTGCCACTACATAAGAACTCCAATATTTCAACCTGAATATATAGGAGAGCAGAGTGCATTCATCTCTAAAATCACCACCAATACCCAAGAGAACAGTACTCCTCCTCTTAAATATTAGGAATATCAAAGTCATTGTTTTCACATCCCACAACAAATTCAGTTTCTAAAGCACTGACTTCACCTATCTCCCTTTTTAATCTTAATGTCTTATCGGATTTCAAGATGATCGTGTCAGTCAAAGCACATTCCCCAAAATTCCAACATCTTAACTACTGACTAACCCATGCCATAAACAAAACAATCACTAACTCTATGCACTTGTATTTTTATAATAAAATCCACAGTAATTGGTTCTGACAAAGTCAAGTTGTTTTTCCAAATAATGAAAAATAAGTAGAGAAGAATGAATTTTAAAAACTTTTGTTGAAATTTAAAAATTAAATTAAAAATTAATTGATCAAAAAGGATGAGACAACCCCACCCCATCTTCAGCTACAATCTTTTCCTAGCTACAATCTGTCCTCAAGTAGGGACACTGCATCAGAAATGTGAACTATGTTTTCTCTGTACAGATCCTGCCAGACTGAGTTTTTCCAGCGATTTCTGATTTTGTCTCCAGAGAATGTGTTAGCCTAATGACAGGCGCATTCTTTAATTAAAAGCTAACAGGGGACTGACAGATTGAATAGTTGGTGATAAACAACTGCTACATATCATACAACATGAAAAGTCTGCAAAACTGTAGTAATTTTTTTTACATTAGATTAGATTAGATTACATTACAATGTGGAAACAGGCCCTTCGGCCCAACAAGTCCACACCGACCTGCCGAAGCGTAACCCACCCATACCCCTACATTTACCCCTTACCTAACACTACGGGCAATTTAGCATGGCCAATTCACCTAACCTGCACATCTTTGGACTGTGGGAGGAAACCGGAGCACCCGGAGGAAACCCACGCAGACACGGGGAGGACGTGCAAACTCCATACAGTCAGTCGCCTGAGGCGGGAATTGAACCCGGGTCTCTGGCGCTGTGAGGCAGCAGTGCTAACCACTGTGCCACCGTGCCGCCCACGGTGCAAACTTAAATAGTCTACAAGTGCAAACTTTTCTACGATATTGCAGGCAAGTATCCACCATATATATATTCTGAGGAGAAAGGAAGAGAACAAAAAGTCAAAAGGAGGAAGAAGTGGGGTGACCTTATAGAGGTTTATAAAATCATGAGGGGCATGGGTGAAACTAATAGATAAGATCATTTCCCATGGTTGGGGGTGGGGGGGGTAGTATAGAACTAGAGAACATAGGTTTACATGAGAGGGGAAAGATTTAAAAAGGGACCCAAGGAGCAGCTTTTACATACAGAAGATGATGCATGAGGAGGTGGTGGAGGCTGGTACAATTAAAACATTTAAAAGACATCTGGATGGGTACATGAATAGGAAGGGTTTAGAGGGATGTATGCCAAGTGTTGGCAAATGAGACTAGATTAATTTAGGATATCTGGTCAGCATAGAGTTGGACCAAGGATCTGTTTCCATGCTGTATATCTCAATGACTCTAAGTGCTTTCAGTTTAGTGGCGTAAGGGTTAACATCTAAGCCAGTCAAACCTATCATTCTGTACACAGGCACTTTGTACCTTTCCACTACCTGGAGCCACACAGTATAAATTCAACTGAGCAGCAGGTGTTGTGTAAATACTGCTGTATCTGCCAGTTTCTGACTCATGCTCACATGATACAGCTCAGCATTTCAAGCTCCTCTCACACTGCTCATATGTCACACAGACTCTTCTCGACCTAAAATAGATAGATTTCCTGAAATGACAGATGGAGGTGGGAAAATAAAACAATTGAAGACGCGGCATGGGAGAACTGCCTAAGGGCATGCAGGTGAACCGAAACTATGTAACATTGTTCCCATGGTTCTGAGAGTCAGCCACAATATGCAAGTTCCCGAACAATTGTGTCCTTGTCCAGCAGGTTGAGTGTCGCCTTAGGAAGTCTCTCCAGGGCCAGCAGAACAGATTATTTGCACTGAATCTCATAATGAGAAGAAAGTCCATTATCAATAGGGATATTGAATATTTAAAAAAGAACATAATTTCTGAAATACAACACATGTTAAATGGGGTCACACAATGCTACAAGCTGACCAGTATTATCATTTGGGCCTGTAACCTTCAAGCACCTCCCTCCACTCTCCCACCAACTGCTCTCCAATTGACTGGCAACATTCTTGTAATAATATTTTTGGATGCAATTCACTCAAGCTAGGAATCTGGTTCAGTCTTTTCAACTGGATAAAAGTGCAGCCACAACCAGGAGCATGCTGTTGTGTGGTTTCTTTTAAACTTTGCAGTTAAAATAATTCAACTACAACATTAACACTTGCAATCTGACAAGTGCTGCAGTATTAAGCAAAAACATCAAACTCTGAACAGGTCAGACAACATCTATAAAAGAGAAGAAAACACAGTTAACATTTCATGTCAATCACCTTTCTTCAAAACTTGAATGTCTTCCAGTTCTGATGAAAGGTTATCCTGCTGGAAAATTAATGCTGTTTCTGTTTTTACAGATGCTGTCAGACCGCCTGCAAATTTCCAATATTTCTGGTTTTATTACATTTTTCTATCCTTGATCTCAAAGTTTCACTTTTTTTCAATGTTCTCCTCTTTTCTCTTGAAGGTGCATAGTTTTGCAGGTATAAAGTTCCACAAACTTAACAACCTCCTTGTACTTTACCTATATGGCCATCTATTGTGTGTAATAGATGGGTTTTGGCATGATATTGTCTAAATTGTACCATCTGAACAACACCTGTATCACAGGTAGGTTTGCTTTAAGCACTGCTTAAGGTTAGAGGCATCAGCTCTCTACAAAGGTGGTGGCCAATTCAGGGAAAGTCTTTGAAACATTAGTGACAGCTCGTAAACTCTATTTGACCTAAAATAACTGCAGTAATTTCACATTTAAGATGAATGCTCACATAGCTAAAAGTGCACCCTCCTATTCTCAAGACTGATCTTAGTCATGTTTTAAACTTCATTTATAGTTTCAGAACTCCAGTCCTTTTAATCGGATGGAAAAACATTCATGTTTTGAGTCAAAAAAGAGTAGCTGATTAAACCAATTTGGGCAATTCGTGAAACTTTTCCTCTCCTCTAACGTTCCAAAAATCTAACTGCAACTCAACTTTTGATCATTACTGTTGACCACTTTTACTGGCCTCTCATTTACTTCTTATGATTAAACCTTGGAATTTCATGTTACATCAAAAACACAATATACACACATGTTTTTGATCTGTAAACATTAGATTAAGAATACCAACAGTTTCTTACTCACACATTGTCTACCAAATCTGCATTCTCCGAAATATACATTCTACACATAGGACAAATTATATTGACAATGAAATTCCAGTAACAAATAATAGATTGATGCGGCCTATTTAATGTTGATACCAACTGATCTTACCCGGCTTTGAGGCTCCCGCTGTCTTCAGATCATTTTCTTCAGCAGTTCCAACTCTACTCAGTACACAGAGAGTCAGTGCGGTACAGAAACTTCGAACCCACAGGAATTGCTTGCTCTCCCACATTATATCGGTGCTCTTTGAAGACTGTTATTGTCGTTTTTCGCCCTACAATACGTACCACGGGACGGATTACAAACTCAGGTCAGTATGTAGGAGAAAAGAACGCACAGATTCACTGCAATGTCCAAACGTATTTCCTGGGCATTCCAAAGTATCACACTCTATTCAGCAACTATCAGGTAATGAGCACAGACTACCAGTTCCTATTGAGTCTTCATTTAAACCTCAGCAACTTCTTCCAATTACATCAAAACTCAAACGTTAAATAACGCAATGACAGACAGGTCGGTTAAAACGTAGGTATCAAAGAGTTTAACTGCCTGCTCCAAGTCCAACAATTAAAATCCAATTGACATTTTTTTACATTGGTTTCGGTTTCCCCCAGTACTAGATATGCATTTTAAATGTTATTTTTCTCTGAATTCATCAACAGGAATTAATCGCTGCCGCTTCCTCACTGCTGCGATCGCTCGAGCCGACTGGAGCAGGTGCGCTGATTCCAGCTTCCAGGGCTCCACACGCTGGGATTGTAGTCCTGGCTGATGCATCCCAAAGCTTGAATGAACGAGGATCGGACGTAATGAGGACTACAACTCCCTTCATGCACCAGCCACTAGTGTCTCGGCTCAGGACACGATAGCAAAAGAGCCAGGTAAGGGGGGCGGGGCTAAAAGGGATGAGTGGTAGTGTATCCAGTGGTGATGCTGGAGTGTTGGTATTCTGGAGGGCTGTAGCATTGGACCCGTACGCTGGCGACTGGGTCTCTGAAATATTAGGAACCAGGAGAATTGCTTGTAGCAATAGCGACGAGAGACAGGCGTGGATCACTGGAACACCGAGAAGGGTCAAGAGAAGAGGGTCATCACTGCTGCTTCACAGCGCCAGGGACCCAGGTTCGATTCCAGGCCTTTGGCATCTGTCTGTTTGGGGTTTGCACATTCTCCCCATGTCTGCATGGATTTCTTCCCACAATCAAGTGGGAGCATTAGTCAGGGTTAAATGTAGAGCAGTAGGGGAATGGGTCAGTGTGGACCTAATGGTCTGTTTCCACACAAGGGATTTATGATTTGAAGAATATGGGGAAGGGACAGGAGGTGAGAGTCACTGGAACAATGGAGTGGTGAAGGCCAGAGTGACAGCATTTGACATCAAGACTGCATTTGACTGAGTTTGAGCATCGACGAGCCATAGCAAAACTGGAATGAATGGGTATCGGGGGGGAAAACTGTCCGTTGGTTGGAGTTATACCTGGCGCATAGGAAGATGATTATCATTGTTGGATATCAGTCATCTCAGCTCCAGGTGTTTCTCAGGGTAGTGTCCTAGGCCGAACCATCGTCAGCTGCTTCATCAATTATCTTCTCTCCATAATAAGGTGAGAAATGGAGATGTTTGCCACTGATTGCACAATGTTCAGCACTATTCATGATTCCTCAGGTACTGGTTCAAATGAAACAAGACCTGGACAATATCCAGGCTTGGCAGACAAATGGTAAGTAATATTCACACCACCCAAGTGCCAGGCATTGACCGTCTCCAATAAGAGACTACCTGAACACTGTCTGCGTGACATTCAATGGTGTTAGCATCTCTGAATCTCCCAGTATCAACATCCTGAGGGTTACCACTGACCAGAAATGCAATTGGACTTACCAAATAAAAAGTGGCTACATGAGTAGGTTAGAGGCTAGGAATACTGCAATGTGTAACTCATCTGCTGACTCCCCAAAACCAGTCCACCATTGACAAGGCACAAATCAGGAGTGTGATGGAATACTTCCCACTTGCCTGTCAAGAAGTTTGACACCAGCCAGGCCAAAGCAGCCTATTTGATTGGCACAAGCACTGATCTGCACTGATGCTCGGAAGCTGCATAGTATACTATCTACAAGATTCACTGCAGAAATTCACCAAAGATCCTTAGAAAACACCCTCCAAACCCACAACCATTTCAATCTAGAAGGCCAAGGACAGCAGAAACATTGGAACAGCACTGCCTGCCAGTTCCCCTCAAAACCACTCACTCTACTGATTTGAACCAATCTCGCTGTTCCTTCTCAACTGCTAGCTAGCCAGTGATGCCCATGTCTCATTAGCGAATAAAATATGGACAGGAGGAGAGTAATTGGATGAATGTGAAGGGACGGGGGAAAGCATTACTGGAACAATGTGAAAGGACAGGACAGGAGAGGATTGCTAGAATAATGGGAAGGGATCATTGTTGAAGAATCACTGGGGTATGCCACTGGAACATTGCAGGGGTAGAACTTGAGAGAAGCACTGGAACATTGGAGAGGGAGTACTTGGAAGATCACAAGAAAATAGGGAGTCAATGCCATGGAATATCACAAACAATTGGGAGGAGAAAACACTGGATGGGAAATGGTTGCATCAGATTGCAAGTTGGCAAATGTGCTAATACTTTTCATGAAATTATCTGAACATCAGTTGTTGGGAAAATGTTAGTTATATATTATTAAGGTAGCCTTGGAATAGTGTAGGATGATTAGAACAAATTTTCAAAGACAGATTGCAAGTTCTGAAATAACTTTTTCAAATCTCCCTACTCTCACCACCTGTACACAAAAGATTGTGATTCAATTTCTCCCCTTTATTTGGAAAGTATGGGAATTACGTATTTACGCCATTGTTCTATTTGTACTTGCTGATTTTTTTTAGGATTACAACAATGCTGTGAAGTTAAAAAACAAAATAAGGTTTATTTCAAGCACTCAATGATGTAGGCGTTGAGCAGAATGCTTTACAACACAAGTACAAATACATGGTGGGATAGAATTAGAAAAGATAAAAAGTTCATTAAACTAGTAACTATTGAAGAGAACAACCAAGAGATATAATGGTCATTGATTGTTTGACTGACATTGACTTCAAAGAGGGCTCTGGAAGATCATTACTGAGTCCAGTCGTGTGATTGTAGCAGACATAGGTGTGTGCTGTTTACTGTTTTCAGTAGTCACTCTATCATCATCATAGAGTCATATAACATGGAAACAGACTCTTCAGTCCAACCAGTCCATGCTGAACACAATCCCAAACTAAACTAGTCCTGTCTGCTCCTGGTCCATATCTCTCCAAATCTTTCCAATTCACATACTTATTCAAATGTCTTTTTAAACGTTGTAATTATGCCCACATCCACCACTTCCTACTCCTATTTTCTATGTTTCCATGTTAAAAATCACACAACACCAGGTTATAGTCCAACAAGTTTATTCGTAAGTACAAGTTTTCGGAGCACTGCTTCATCATCAGATAGCTAGTGGGGCAGGATTATGGGACACAGAATTTATGGTAAAAAAATCAAAGTATCATACAACTGATGCAATATATTGAACAAACCTAGATTGCTGTTAAATCTTAATCACTTAGAATGAGTTGCAGGCTTTGATTCATTAATATGTAAATCCCAGAACTTTACTTGAAAGAAATTCTGGGATTTACGCACTAAGGAATCGAAACCAGCAACGCATTCTAAGTGATTAAGACTTAACAGCAATCTAGGTGTGTTGAATACATTGCATCAGTTTTATTACATTTTGATCTTTACTATAAATTCCATGTCCTATGATCCTGCCCCACTAGCTACCTGATGAAAGAATAGTACTTACGAATAAACCTGTTGGACTATAACCTCATGTGTGATTTTTTAACTCTGTCCACCCAACTCCAATACTGGCACATCCACAGCATATCTATATACATATGCATAGACAATAACTGGTTTCTATCCATTCATGGAGCCATCATGAACTTATTTTGCTTTGCTACTTATATCATGCAAATTATATTTAAAACATTGGCAGATGAAACATAATGTGGTGAAATGTGATTCACACTTGTCGGAAGAAGAGAAAAAAAATGGTTGGGTTTAAATTGGTGAGAAATTATTGAATATAATAATTTTCCTCCAAATTCTAATCACATCACTAAACAAACTATCAGGTTTCCAGCATCTGCAGTCATTGTTTTTACCTAGTTGATTTTAACTCTACTGCGAATCCTCTTGCAAGGATGCCTGTCTTGAAGAAGTTTTTCTCCTCTCTCTGCAAGAATCTCAGGGAGTCCCTCTCCCACGGCAACTCCCAGGTACTCTATGCTACTTTCTCCCTACCCCCACCCTCCTCTCATTTATTTCTCCACCCTGCAGGCACTCTGCCTCTATTCCTGATGAAGGGCTTTTGCCCGAAACGTTGATTTTCCTGTTCCTCGGATGCTGCCTGAACTGCTGTGTTTTTCCAGCACCACTCTAATCCAGAATCGGGTTTCCAGCATCTGCAGTCATTGTTTTTACCTAGTTGATTTTAACCCTACTGCGAATTCTCTTGCAAGGATGCCTGCCTTGAAGAAGTTTTCCTCCTCTCTCTGCAAGAATCTCAGCGAGTCCCTCTCCCACTGCAACTCCCAGGTCATTTCCTCTGCCCTGAAGCTCTTCAACCATGTACTCTATGCTACTTTCTCCCCACCCCCACCTTCCTCTCACTTATCTCTCCACCCTTCAGTCTCTCTGCCTCTATTCCTGATGAAGGGCTTTTGCCCGAAACGTTGATTTTCCTGTTCCTCGGATGCTGCCTGAACTGCTGTGTTTTTCCAGCACCACTCTAATCCAGAATCTGGTTTCCAGCATCTGCAGTCATTGTTTTTACCTAGTTGATTTTAACCCTACTGCAAATTCTCTTGCAAGGATGCCTGCCTTGAAGAAGTTTTCCTCCTCTCGCTACAAGAATCTCAGGGAGTCCCTCTCCCACTGCAACTCCCGGGTATTCTATGCGACTTTCTCCCCATCCCCACCCTCCTCTCATTTATCTCTCCACCCTGCAGGCACTCTGCCTCTATTCCTGATGAAGGGATTTTGCCCGAAACATCGATTTTCCTGCTCTTCGGATGCTACCTGAGCTGCTGTGCTTTTCCAGTGCCACTCTAATCCCTAATATAGGGGAATGCCTATTGCTTTTGGAAGAAAATCACTGTTGTCCGTCCTGCCCCACAATCCTGAAGGCGAGGAAAGTCCCATCAGGATTCACCACAACTTTAGGCAAATTCTCCTGATGGAACACATTCTCTGCCTTTGCCTTTATTTCCTCTTTCCTTCAGCCCCTCCCTTGCCATTTCTTTGCAGGCTCTGCTTTTCTGATCATAGAATTAGAACAGAACGGAAAGACATCATTTGGCTCACTGGGCAGGCTTCAGTGAATCCTGATGGCAGGCTTGTATGCTGGTAAACCTTTAATATTACTTAGCTGGCTGTTTTGTCACCAACCCTCCTGCCTCTGAACTGTCTTGGGGAAAGACTAGGCAATCCACGCATCCTTTGTCCAATTACCAACTCCCTGGCATTATGAAATTATTTTGAATTAATTCTTTGTACTCATATTCCATGCCTACCAATTTAATTTTGTCCAATCTATATGAAATGATCCATGAAAATCATCCTTTTTACAAACCTCTACTATTTCTTCCTGTATACTCTAATCCTACAGTGTGGCTACAGTTAGGGGGACTATAAACTACTCTCACAAGTGACTTCTTACTGTTGTTATTTCTCAACTCTATGCAAACTTATTCTACACATTGATCTTCCGACCTAAGATCATCTCTCACTATTGTATTAATTTAGAAATCATACAACACCAGGTTATAGGAGAAAGTGAGGTCTGCAGATGCTGGAGATCAGAGCTGGAAATGTGTTGCTGGAAAAGCGCAGCAGGTCAGGCAGCATCCAGGGAACAGGAGAATCGACGTTTCGGGCATAAGCCCTTCTTCAGGGCATTCCTGAAGAAGGGCTTATGCCCAAAACGTCGATTCTCCTGTTCCCTGGATGCTGCCTGACCTGCTGCGCTTTTCCAGCAACACATTTCCAACACCAGGTTATAGTCCAACAGGTTTATTTGGAAGTACTAGCTTTTGGAATGCTGCTCCTTCATCAGGTAGCTGTGGAGCAGGATCATAAGACACAGAATTTATAGCAAAAGATTACAGTGTCATTCAGCTGAAATGAAATATTGAACAAACCTAGATTGATGTTAAGTCTTTCATCTTTTAGAATGGGTTGCAGGTTTTGGTTCATTAATATGTAAATCTCAGAACTTCTTTTAAGTCACATTCTCGAGGTTGCTTAAGGTTTTATAAAAAAAACCCATGTGAGAGCGTGAGACTTATACTCCATCACACTCACGTCCACACTCTACCAAGCATGCACACACATAAACACACACTCTCTCACATGCACACACTCACATGCACTCTCTCTCGTGCACGCACATACACATATCAGTGCATTTGCAGAATTGTATTTGCCGACACATTCTATTTTGCTCAAAAAGCAAACAATCTGCAAGTAGTCAATGCAAGCAGTCAATCCATGTAACATTTTATAAATTCCTACTTTGAAAATAGAACCAGTCTGACTCAAGAATGGGATGCATATGGACCCTAACCTCATCTTTAATGCGTTGTCTGAGTTGAGATGTCATCTTTTTTAAATAAAACCTTAAATTATCTCGAGAATATGATTTAAAAGAAGTTGTAAGATTTACATATTAATGAACCAAAACTTGCAACCTATTCTAAAAGATGAAAGACTTAACACCAATCTAGGTTTGTTCAAAATATAATTTCAGTTGCATAATACTGTAATCTTTTGCTATAAATTCTGCTATAAATTTTGTTATAATGTCTTACAATCCTGCTCCACAGCTTCTTGATGAAGGATCAGTGCTCCGAATGCTAGTACTTTCAAATAAACCTGTCGGACCATGACCTGGTGTTGTGTGATTTTTAACTTTGTCCACCCCAGTTCAACACCGGCATCTCCACATCATGGCCTCTATATTAATGTTATTCTTTATTAGCAGACACCTCAACGCCATTTCATAGCTTCCTGTCCTCCTGAACTGTTCTAGTATTCTTGAATATTTAGGTCTCACCATTCTTCACCTTGTAACCACATCTCTGAAATGGCTATACATATTTATTTCTTTGTGCTATCAATTCAGCCATTTTATTATAAAAACTGTAAGCATTCAGACACATAGGTTGAATCTTACTTTTTTTAGCTAAGTGTCAGTTTCATTCCATTTCACGGAATGTTTCACTTTGCAAGGCCTCACAAGTTTTTTGCAGCTCCACCTTATGAATAGGTTATGTTAGATCCAGTAATATGGAATGAAGTAGGATTAATAAGAAATCTGATAGTTAAGGATCCTCTAAGGGTAGCAATCACAACATGAGAGAATTTCAAAGTCAGTTTGAGGGAGAACAACCCAGGTCTTAAACTAGTGCCCTCAAACTAAATAAGGGCAATTACAGTGGTATAAAGAAAGAGTTATTTAAAGCAGGCTAGGTATATAAGCTAAGGGAAGGTCAATAGATAACCATTGGCAGATGTTTAAGCAGATATAATGCTCAGCAAAAATGCATCCAGTCAAAAAGAAGGACTTGATGAGAAGGATGAACAACCCATGGTTAACAAAATAGGAGAGTATCCCAGTTAAAAAAAAAAGTGTACAAAATGGCAACACATGGTAGGCTAGCTGATCGGGAATTTATTTAGAAAACGTAGTTGAGGACTAAATGGAAAAGAAATTGATAATTGAAATAAATTGGCGAGAAAGAAAAGCAAGCAGTAAGCGTGTCTATGGATATATATAAGCGATTAGCTAAAGTGTGCATGGGACCCTTGGAGGATGTGACAGGAGAATTGATAACGGACTACTTGGAAATGGCAGATAATTTAATCTGATGTGGCAGGAGAATTGATAACAGAGTACTTAGAAATGGCAGATAATTTAACGACTATTTTGCATCCGCCTTCATCTTGGAGAACCCTCTAAATATCCCAAGTACATTGAATAAGCAAGGTGCAAATGGGAATAAAGATCTTACACTTTCTTTATCATGGGGATAAAGTATTTGACAGATTAATGAGATGGAAAGCAAGCAAATCGCCAGCACTGATGGCCTGTATCCAAGAGCTTTTGCTGTGGAGACAGTGAAGGCATTAGTCCAAATATTCCAGAACACACCAGATTTCTACAGGGCTCCAGCCAATTGAAAAACTGCCAACATGACGCCCCTGTTTATGGAGGGGGGGGAGACAGAAAGCAGGAAACTACACATCAATTAGCCTAATACTTGTTATTATAAAAATGCTAGAGCCCATTATTAAGGAAGAAATAACAAGATAATTTAGGAAAACCTAAACATAACTAAACAGAGTCAACATGATTTTGTGAAAGGGAAACTTTGTGACAAATTTCTTAACAGTTCTTTGAGGATGTAACAAGCAAAGTTGATAAAGGGGATCTGGAAGATATAATATATTTGGGTTTCCATAAGGCAGTTGATAAAGTGCCACATAAAAGCTTATTGCACATGATAAGCACTCATGGTATTGTGTATCATATACCAGAACAGATTGAGGATTTGTTAATACACAAAAGACAGCGAGTCTGGGTTAAAGTGTCTTTTTAAGGTTGCAAAGACATAACAAGCGGGGTGCCATAAGGCTTAATCCTAGTGCCTCAATTATTTACAATTTATGTTAGTGACTTGGGGAGTGGGCAGAGTGCAATTTATCCAAATTTTGTTGTTAATACAAAAATAGATGGGAGGACATCTTGTGATGAAGACACAGGGAATCTACAAGGGAATGTAGATAGATTGAGTGGAGAAACCTTCACAGATTGATTTAATGTAGTTGAGTGAGAGGTAGGAAGAATTGGTAAGAAGAATTAAAAGGCAGATTACAATTGAAATAGAGAGAAATATAACACAGATGTATGAAACACCAAAAATAGGATGCAGGTGCAGCAAGTAATTAAATTAAATCATGCCCTTATTACTCACAGTTTAGAGTTTAAAAACAAGGAAGTCTTATTTTAACTGTACAGAATGTTTGTGAGGTTGCACCTGGAGTACTGTGTAGTGTTTCAGTCCCTGTATTTAAGAAAGAACATACTACTGGCATTGGAGTCAGTTCAAAACAAATTCACCAGGTTGATTTTTGGGATGAAGAGGCTGACTTATCAAGAACTGTTTATTCATTCGAGGTTAGCAGAATGAAGAGATGATCTCGTTGAAATATACAAGATTCTGAGGAAACTTGACAAGCTGATGTTTCCAATGGTGGAAAATCAAAACCTGGGGCATATAGTTATAAAATAAGGGGACATTCACTTGAATCTGAGATGAGAATGAATTTCATCTCTCAGAGGGTAGTGAACGTCTGGAATTCTCTTCCCCAAAGAGTTGTGAAGGCTAGATCACTAAAAGTATTTAATCATATTCCCGGATATTCAAAAATCTTTGAGGGGTTGGTGTTAAGTAGGATTGAAGCCTGAGACATGATCTCATAGAATGGCAGGGCAGACTTGGGATGCTGACTGGCCTACTCCTATTTAAGGTTTAACGTTTTTACCGTATCTCCAAACTTTTCTGTTCTGTCACTAACTTCATTCCAATTTCTCTATCTACCCATCCTTTGTATTACATTTTCCAGTTGTGACCCCTCCCTCAAGGACTCCCCTTTCCCTTTACCCATATCATACACCTATATTCCCTCTCGGTCTCTCTCCTCATCTTTCTATTTGCCTTTTATTTGCACATTCATGCATTTGGCTTCAACAGAACTCCTGTGACGCCCTCTAGCAATCTTGAATTCTTTCTTCCTTTCGTCTCACCAATTCTTCCTTCGCGTATCTCTATACTCTACCATTAATATTTTTGTCCTTCCCTACCTGCACATCCTGTCAATCTCTAGATTGTCCCAACTTACCATACTTTTCCCCTCCAACCATTCTACCATATAAATCTTAGCTCAGCCACGTTCCAATTATTTTGAGCCTTCTAATGGGAAGATTAAAAATTGCACTCTTGAATCCTCATGCAATGCTATAGAAGAACATCAATTTTAAGATGATTATTTTCTAAAATAAAATTGCTCAGATTTTAAACATGAAGTGCGGTTTTACATGGTCCTCTATCATTTGCATTTTGAAAGCTTAGTTGAGTAGCTACATAGTTTGTTGCTATTTTGCTGGGCATAGTATTGAAAGTTATGTAAAGCAAGTTTTGAGAAGATTTGTAGCTCAGATTGAGGTTCTGGATGTAGGTTTACTCGTTGAGCTGCAAGGTTCATTTTCAGTCATTTAGTCATTTAGGTAACATCTTCAGTGAGCCTCCGGATGAAGCACTGCTGGTGTTTCCTGCTTTCTATTTATAAGTTTGGGTTTCCTTGGGTTGGTGATGTCATTTCCTGTGGTGATGTCATTTCTTATGGTTATGTCATTTCCTGTTCTTTTTCTCAGGGGGTGGTAAATGGGGTCCAAGTCAATGTGTTTGTTGATAGAGTTCGGGTTGGAATGCCATCGTATTTTGTAAATGATGTTTGTTTTGCTTGTTCTCTGTATAGGGTCTTTCAAATTCATGAGCTGATGTTTTAGTGTGTTGGTGGGCTTGTGGGCTGAGTAGTCTGGCAGTCATTTCCGAGTTGTCTTTGATGTAGGGGAGAGTGCTAGGGTTTCTGAAATGCCAGACTACTCAGACCCCTTGGCATCATGGTAACCCACAAACCCACCAACAAAACATCAGCTAATGAACTTGAAAGACCCTTTACAGACAACAAGCAAAACTAATGTCATTTACAAAATACCATACAAGAACTGTAACAAACACTACATTGGACAAACAGGCAGAAAACTAGCCACCAGGATACATGAACATCAACTAGCCACAAAATGACATGACCCTCTCTCACTATATCCTTACATACAGATAAGGAAGGACACCACTTCAACTGGGACAACACATCTATCCTAAGACAAGCCAAACAGAGACACGCACGAGAATTCCTAGAAGCATGGCATTCCAACCAGAACTCTATCAACAAACAGATTGACTTGGACCCCATTTACCACCCCCTGAGAAAAAGGACATGAAATGATATCACACAGGAAATGACATCACCACACAAAATGACATCACCACCCCAAGGAAACCTAAACAAATAAATAGAAAGCGAGCCATGCCACCAGTGCTTCATCCAGAAGCTCACTGATGATGTTACCTAATATGGTGGCGAAACATCCGTAAATGAAACTTCAGGTTCAGCAAGCAAACCTACATCCAAAAGTTATGTAAACTTTAGGGCAAGGAAATATATATTTGATGGTGTGGATGGATAATTTCAATTTAATACATGACAGTAATTTAATGTACAAGAATCAAAATAATAGGAGATCCAAAAATATAACAGGCATGTATTTATATTATTTTAACATTAGTTGTACTTGCTACTTTACATCATATTTGTATTTTCTATAATAACAATTATAGCAATAAATAAGTAAATGAGAAAAAGACTGAGATATGAGACTGCAGTTACAAATCATAAGCCAAGAAAATTGACATGGTAGAAATCACAACAATCAGCTGTCCTACTCAACAGCAGAAATGCACAGGATATTAACATCCTAACTGCAGCAATATTTAAAAGCTAAATCAACATGTCCAATCAAGTATGATTGTCAATTTAAAGAGTCATGTTTGGTCCAAGGATGGTTATCTACAATAAAGTATATTTTATTTCACAATTTTCTTCACAACTAGTATGATCCATCTATCTTATAGCAGAGAATAACGTTTGGATTTTCTTCCTCCTGCCAAATAAAGGTAAAGGAGATTCTGTCCACCAACTTGATGGGTATCATTTTCATCAGCTACAAGTTAATAATGTGACACAAATCCCTAGTGGGAAACTTATTACATAGCCTTTAGGGACTAATATGTGGGGTCTTACTGCAGCACAAACTGAGAGAGAGGGAGGTCATTTAAAGGGAGCAGATGCATCTTTTCGAAAGACTGGAGACATTTTTTTCAATGTAAGCCCAGAACTTGGCTAATGCCTTCAAGATTTGAGTTGCTGGAGTCCTTTGTGAAGTGAATGATTTTTAGTATCAGCCTTACACCACTGATCTAACTCCACTGCTATCTTGGTGATCTTAGTAGCTGCACTAGAATATAAAACAGTGCAGTCTGTTTTCATTGAGAAGTGTAGCTTCCTTTGCTGCAGGAGATCAGATCTAGGCCTGCCCACATGACTTCCTTGAAAATTCAGTGCTGATAGTTTACTTAACTGTGAAAGGATTCCCAAATAAGCCCACTTTATCTACCCCATCATTTTCATTTCCCAGTAAAGGACCACTACATAGCAATCAGGACTAGGAACCATGTCTATTACAGTTGTTCCCTACCTGGACTAGCCTGTTGGAGCCTTTATTGTTCTACCTCAGGTAACTCAGCATTTAATTTTAAGCATTGCACAAAAATGCAGTTTTGAAAAGAAAGACCTAGCTCTTAGGGATGACATCAACACGATAAATCCTAATTCTGATGTTTTTAGTCAAGATTTATGGTGAAACATTAGAAATCCAGCATATGATCTGCCTCCTGAACCCAAATTAATTAACAATATGCACAATGCCACTGCATTGTCATGCACTTAAATGGTAAAATTTCAAACTTTTGACCACCCCCCCACCCCCCCCCAACCTTTTGGCTCCCATGTTCAAAGAGTAAGGAAAACTTCATTACAGCACTAAGTCATACAAACTAGGATGTCCAGAGTATAATATCCAGGTTGTCCCACGTTAGCTGATCTCAACCAGATTATAAATTGACAGCATAAATGGTATTTGTGCCCAAGGTTTTTGATATTGACTGCAACCTTGTGAATATGACTGGAAAGTGAAAATTTGGACTGATAAATGTCTAATAACATTGACACAGGTATCAGTCAATGTCCATTTCACTTTGATATTCAACAATGTTACCATTGCAGAATTCACTGTGTATTAATTGCAGTCACCATTAATCAGAAACTTAACTGGCCACTTAAATATTGTAACCATAAGGGCAGGTCAGAGGTTGGATTTATGATCTCTGTGTGAAGGCAGAATTGGGCTTGGATGTAACAAATCCCATGATTGAATTCTCTGCAGGCATTCCTGTTTCTATGTTATAATAAGAAGCTCAATTGATTTGGCAAAGATTCTGTTTCTATGTATGAAACAATTCACCATCAAGACAGTGCTTTCAATGGAGGGCAAAACAAAGTTAAAATTACACCCAAAATACTGATCTGCACACACTGTAATGGAAACAGTCTGCCTCAGGAGCCTAGGTACTGTCATAGTTTAGAGTGGTACTGGAAAAGCACAGCAGGTCAGGCAGCATTCGAGGAGCAGGAAAATCAATGGACGTTTGGAGCAAAAGCCCTTCATCAGGAAGCCCTGATGAAGGGCTTTTGCCCAAAACGTCCATCGATTTTCCTGCTCCTCGGAGGCTGACTGACCTGCTGTGCTTTTCCAGCACCACTCCAGCATCTGAAATACCTACTTCTGCCTAGGTACTGTCCTAGGCTAACAATAATCTTGATTCTACCTGTATGCGATTGGTCTGCATTTGTTTGGATGAGTTTGATGACTATCTCAAAATTATTTTCTATTTCAATGATGAAAATGTCACAGGAAATTTGCTATATTTTCATAAATATTTATCAGGGTCATTAATAAACTTTAGTGGAGTTAGCTTACACTACCTATCCAGGCTGGTTTACAGTTAACCACAGTTTGACGTAATGTAGTTGACCTGTAATGGCTTTGGGGACAACTTTGGTCGACAATAAATTCTGCCTTGTCAGTGCTGTCCACATTCCAAGAATAAATAGTTAGATTTAATATTTAATCAGTTATACAATATTCTCATTGTTCTGTTGAAACAACATGGCTTGTACGAAGCAGGTATGCAGAAGAAAGGATAGTATCTCGTTTTGGGTGCAATAATACTGCACACCATATATACAGCCTGTATATCAATAAAGTGACAAAAAAAAGCTTCCTGAATTGAGATAACAGCATTTGTTGTCCATAAGTTGAGTCCCTGTTTTGATTTCTCATTGTAATCAGAGGTGAAAGCTTGCACTTAACCGCTGATTGTGCTACAAACACTTTAGTTTTAGAACTATTTAGCACTTTGGCTTATCACAAGTCCAAATAATTTCAGGGATTGGGAGCTCTATAGGATTCGTCAAATTGTGATCTCCTGAATTTACCAGGATCGTTTTTTGGTTGGTGCAAACAGGCTCTGGGGTTTTCCAGATTGGGAGCTACAACCTTTCCAGATTTTCTAGCTGATTGTAGGATATTGAAGCAGGTGTGCTCTGAACCGTGATGTATCAGACATTTTTACCCAGGCCAGAGTCTGACAGATCCATGGATAAAATGCACAGTGAATTCAAATCAAGTTAAAAATTAAGGTTCAGTAAAAGTTTCCTATTATAAGTCTAATGTGTATCAATATTAGAACTTAGGAAAACGTTTAACCATGGCCATGAAGAAACATCGACAATGATCAGCTTGATTGGCACCAAACTGAATAAAGCCACCTTGCTTTGCTTGGCTGCAGTCTGGTTCAATGACTGAGTAGTACATGCTTTACTGACAGGATTCAGCAATATATTTTTCAAACGTGGCTTGCTTCACATATTTTTGTTGAATTGTATAGTAATACAAAAGGCACTACGTTATCAGCTAAGTTGTTAGTCATCCTTTTCCAGTAACATGTTTTCTTATATTCATATTTTTCATGAAGTTAACTGTTGATGCCACATGGTATTGTGTGAAGCCGCTGTACTTCTTGATGCTAATATCCTAAAGGGGAAAGAAAATTAGAATAACTTCACAAGGTTAAAGCAATACTTTTTTTTATAATTCTTGATTTTCCCACACTTTCCTTTCACAATGTAATAATATTACCTCTATAGATTTTGAGGTTAGTTTTTGAGATTGGGTGATTGTCTAAAATGGGGGAGATATAAGAAATATGAGCAGAAATAGACTATTCAGCCCCTCAAGACTGCCCTGCTAGTCAATAAGATCATGGCTGATCTGCACCAGGCCTCTTCTGCTAGCTGTTAGCCTTCAACTCCTTGATAATTCAAAAATATATTTACCTTCTCTTTAATTATTTCTAGTAATCTGCCCTTTGCAATTCTCTGAGTAGGAAATTGCAGACATTCACTACCTCTAGGAGAAGAAATGTCTTCGAATTTTCATAACCAATTTTCTTCCCCCACTTCTTCAGATATTCATTCAATCCTTCCTTGCTTGCTTTTATTTTCTTCCCAATGAAAGCTACATTAACACCAAGAAAGCAACAAATTTTGAGTGGAATGTAAGTTATGTCAAGAGAAAAGGACTTAAAGAAAACAAAAAGACTATAACACCAAGCCCAGTAGAGAAGAAGTTGAAGACTGGAATGCTTTGCTCCTGGCAGTTGTTACACAATAAACAGTTTAGCAGAACAGCATCTGCAAAGTCTGTGCTCTTAAGAAAATAATCAGTTTTTCATCCAAGCTGAAACAGTCAGGGAGACACTGATTAGGATGAACAATCTAATATTTTTAAGATGAAATCGTGGATAACAGAAATCTTGTAAGGATTGGGGCACAATGACACCTTTACAGATTTCAATCGTTCAAATAATGTATACAATTCTATTTTACAGATGGAATGATAGATGATGCTGAAAGAAGAGCTCTGAAGACTCTGCTCGTTATTAGTAAGGACAGGGTTTGCATTATCAAATCCCATCTTTTCATGGATAAACTGAAGATTTAGAACAAATGTTGAAAGTTTGTGACGATGAACTCAGGGTAAGAATTAATGGTAAAAATGCTCTAACTTGTTAAACAGATAGCAACCGCAAGAGTTTTAAGACCATAAGATAAGACCATAAAACATAGGAGCAGAAATTAGGCCACTTAGCTCATCAAGTCTGCTCTGCCATTCAATCATGGCTAAAAGGTTCTCAACCCCATTCTCCCGCTTTGATCCCTTTGACAGTCAAGAACCTATCTACCTCAGGTTTAAATACACTCAATGACCTGGCCTCCACAGCCTTCTGTGGCAACAAATTCCATAGATTCACAACTCTCTGGCTGAAGATGTTTCTCCTTATCTTCATTCTAAAAAATATTCCCTTTACTCTCAGGTCCTAATCTCTACTACCAAGGAAACATCTTCACAACAGCTACTCTGTCCAGGCCATTCAATATTCTGTATGTTTCAATTAAATCCACTCTCATCCTTCTAAACTCGATTGAGTATAAACCCAGAGTCCTCAAATGTTCCTCATATGTTAAGCTTTTCATTCCTGAGACCATTTTCATGAACCTCCTCTGAATACGCTCCAGAGCCAGTACATCCTTCCTGCAATATGGGGCCCAAAACTGCATACAATACTCCAAATGTGGTCTGAAGTGCATCTCTGCTTTTATATTCAAATCTTGTCAAAATAAATGCCATAATTGCATTTGTCTTCCTAACTACTGACTTAAACTGCAAGTTTACCTTGAGAGAATCCTGGAATAGAATTCCCAAGTCTGTGCTCTTCAGACTTCTGAATTTTCTCCCCATTTAGAATATAGTCTATGTCTCTATTCTTCCTACCACAGTGCATGACCCACACCTTCCCACATTGTACTCTATCTGCCATTTCTTTGCCCACTCTCCCAGCCTATACAAATCCTTCTGCAGCCTCCCTGCCTTCTCAATATTACTTGTCCCTCTACCTATCTTTGTATCATCTGCGAACTTCCCCAGAATGCCCTCAGTTCCTTTATCTCGAATGTTAGCATATAAAGTGAAAAGTTGTGGTCTCAATTCTGAGCCTTGCAAAACACCACTTGTCACTGGCTGCCTTGAGAAGTTCCCTTTTATCCTTACTTTCTGCTTTCTGCCAGACAGCCAAGCTTCTGTCCATGCTCACACCTTGCCTCTGACACCATAGATCCTTATCTTACTCAGTAGCCTCTTGTGTGGCACCTTGTTAAAGGCCTTCTTGAAATCCAGATAGATAACATCCATTGACTCTCATTGGTCTAACCTGCTCATTACTTCCTCAAAGAATTCTGGCAGATTTGTCAGGCATGACCTCCCCTTTATAAAACCATGCTGACTTTGCCCTATTTCACCATACACTTCTAAGAATTCAGAAATCTCATTCTTCACAATGGATTCCAGGATCTTGCCCATGACCGAGGTTAGGCTAATTGGTCTGTAATTTCCTGTCTTTTGCCTTACTTCATTTTTTAAACAGGAGTGTCATGTTAGCGATTTTCCAGTTCTCTGGGACCGATTCCTGAAAGATCATCACTAACACCTCCATTATCTCTTCAGCTATCTCCCTTAGAACTCTGGGGTGTAGTCCATTTTGTCCAGGTGATTTATCCACCTTCTGAATAGTTTTTCAGAAGATGTCACAACAATGGGCACAAATGGGGTCAGAAGTGAACAGTCAGATAGGTTCATTAAATTTGTAATTGCCACCATGTCAATTAAAGATTTTAGGAAGAATCTTTGGACATAAAGAAAAAATACTATAGCATTGACACATTACTTGTAGATGGATGCAAGTATAGTGGGAGGCCAGCCATAATTATATGCTGTAATAGCTGCAAACATTTTTGCTACAGTCAGCAAATTGCACCAAAATCTGAAACAGATATAGTTTGTTGCACCTTCCAAAAGTTGTTCAGTTTTTAATTGGTATCTATAAAGCATGTGGTACCAATGAGCATTGGGCATACATGTGTAGGAGATCTCATTCCAAAGGCTAAGCCAGATCTTAAAACAAAACATGGTGACCGACTAGACAGTATAACACAATAGTGACAGCAAGGAAAGTCTTAAAAAAGATGCATAAATGCAAATGCAGTGAGGTTCAGAGTCAACTACACAAAAGGCAAATTTCAGAAGATTACTAGGCTTTCCATACTGTTAATCTCACATTCTGTGCCTATGGAATAAAGTGGTCAAAAACTTTTACAACAATTGATGTCATATATCTTAAAAAGGCAGGACAACACACACCAAAAACTAAAACTTGATATTGGAGCTAGTGCCAATATATTATCACTGTGTGTCCTGAAAGACATGAACCTTAGGAAGTGGCCTGCTATGGTACAGTCTATGAGAGATTGTCTCACAACTTATAACAAATCTCCAATTCCTTGCATTGGCAGAATCATACTGCAGTGTGAATGTACGAGCTCAACCTGATATTTCAAAATTTTCTATTTAGTAGATACTAGTGGTCCAGCAGTGCCAAGCCTGCTGGTTTGCACAGATCACAGTATGGCCACAATTCAAACCATGCCTATTAAGGTAAAACAGACATGTATTATATCTGAACCAGTCGATAGTCTCAAAAAAACCCAGATGAATTTAACACAATTACCAATTTCAGCATGATGCAACCTAAATCATTGATCCTTCAAGAACGTGTAGTGTGTATATTCAGGGTAAGCTTGGAGCACAATTAAACAAGATGGACTGAGATTGAAGTTCACCCACCGTATAGATTGATGTAGCTCCACAATGCGTGATTTAAAAAGAGAAGTCACCATAAAAGTATGTCTAGGCCCAAAGCATCTCAATCTTTCACATAAAAGGTCTCTACACAAAATAACTGATGCTGGAAAAAAACCTATATTTTCCAGAAGAAGATTCTTTTCGAAGCTAAATGTGAAGCGTGAATGCTAGTCTGTCCATTAAGCAGAAAAACCACAAAAGCTCATGACATTTGAATAGTACTTTTCTGATGGTTACCTTTGATGCTCTCAGTTAGCCAGGATATATTCCAATAGCACAGATTTGTTTATTGAGACTGTACCTGACCACCTTTACATAGTTTACAGTATTGTGGTCATAGATAAAACAAAGGCAGTGCATGACTACAAACGTAGTCTACTAATGAGAGCAGTCCAAGAAGGATTAGTACTTAAAAGCACCAAGTACCACCAAGTCAAGAGCGGCCAGATAAACTTCTTTGGGTCCATTTACTCCATGCATGGGCTCCATTCAAATCCTGATAAAATTGGGGATCCAAAGGGTGTTTACAAATACATTAAGGACAAAAGGGTAACGAGGGAGAGAATAGGACCTCTTAAAGATCAGCAAGGTGGCCTTCATGTGGAGCTGCAGGAGATGGGGAAGATACTAAACAAGTATGTTGCATCAGTATTTACTGATGAAAAGGACATGGAAGATATAGAATGTAGGGAAATCGATGGTGACATCTTGAAAAATGTCTATATTACGGAGGAGGAAGTGCTGGATATGTTGAAACATATAAAAGTGGATAAATCCCTAGGACCTGATCAGGGGTGCCCTAGAACTCTGTGGGAAGCTAGGGAAGTGACTGCTGGGCCTCTTACTGAGTAATTTGTACCATTGATAGTCACAGGTGAGGTGCCAGTAGACTTGAGATTGGCTAATGGTGTGCCATTCTTTAAGAAAGGTGGTAAGACAAGCCAGGGAACTATAGACCAGTGAGACTGATGTCGGTGGTGGACAAGTTGTTGGAGGGAATCCTGAGGGACATGATGTACATGTATTTGGAAAGGCAAGGACTGATTAGAGATAGTCAACATGGCTTGTGCATGGGAAATCATGTCTCACAAACTTGATTGAGTTTTTTGAAGAAGTAACAAAGAGGATTGATGAGGGCAGATGTGATCTATATGGACTTCAGTAAGGCATTTGACAAGGTTCCCCATGGGAGACAGGTTAGCAAGGTTAGCTCTCATAGAATACAGGGAGAACTAGTCATTTGGATACAACTGGCTCAATGGTAGAAGACAGAGGGTGGTGGTGGAGGGTTTTTGAGACTGGAGGCCTGTGGCCAGTAGAGTGCCACAAGGATCGGTGCTGGGTCCACTACTTTTCATCACTTATATAAATGATTTGGATGTGAGCATAAGAGGTATAGTTAGTAAGTTTGCAGATGACACCAAAATTGGAGGTGTAGTGGACAGCGAAGAGAGTTATCTCAGATTACAGCGGGATTTTGATCAGATGGGCCAATGGGCTGAGAAGTGGCAGATGGAGTTTAATTTAGATAAATGTGAGGTGCTGTATTTTGGGAAAGCAAATCTTAGCAAGACTTATACACTTAATGGTATGGTCCTTGGGTGTGTTGCTGAGCAAAGAGACCTCGGAGTGCAGGTTCAAAGCTCCTTGAAAGTGGAGTTGCAGGTAGATAGAATAGTGAAGATGCTTTCCTTTATTGATCAGAGTATTGAATACAGGAATTGGGGGGCATGTTATGACTGTACAGGATATTGGTTAGGGCACTGTTGGAATATTGTGTGCAATTCTGGTCTCCTTCCTATCAGAAGAATGTTGTGAAAGGGTTCAGAAAAGATTTAGAAGGTTATTGCTGGGATTGGAGGATTTGAGCTATAGGGAGAGGTTGAATAGGCTAGGGCTGTTTTCCCTGGAGCGTTGAAGGCTGAGGGGTAACCATATAGAGGTTTATAAAATCATGAGGGGCATGGATAGGATAAATAGACAAAGCCTTTTCCCTGGGGTAGGGTAGTCCAGAACTAGAGGGCGTAGATTTAGGGTGAGAGGAGAAAGATATAAAAGAGACCTAAGGGGCAACGTTGTCATGCAGAACGTGGTATGGGTATGGAATGAGCTGTCAGAGGAAGTGGTGGAGGCTGGTACAATTCCAACATTTAAAAGGCACCTGGATGGGCATATGAATAGGAGGGGTTTGAAGGGATATGGGCCAGGTGCTGGCAGGTGGGATAGATTGGGTTGGGATGCCTGGTTGGCATGTACGTCTCTATGATTCTGTGACTCTATGTGTTCAGTTATCTCCTCCTTTATGATTGACTCCAGCAACTTCCCGACTGCAGAGGTCACACTAACTGGCCCACAGTTTCCCATCTTTTGCCTATCTCCTTTTTTGAACAAGGGTGTAACATTAGCATGTTTCCAATCCACTGGTATCTTTCCACAATCCAGAGAATTTTGGTAAATCATAATTACTGTATATACTCAAGTAATAGAGGAATTTTTTGATTACTTTTAAGGTTAAATTTATGGGGTTGACTATTATGTGGCTGCTACTTTTGGGTGGCTGAAATTTGTGCCTGGCAAAATTTAAACGTATCATTAGCAGAAGCCCAAATGATCTCTGAACAAAGAAAACAAATTATGGTAATTCTGAAAACGCGGAACGGAGTAGATGGCCGGCGGACTGGAATACCCAGGGAGGCATGGGATGACTGGCAAACTGACTCATAAATGTTGATCTGTTATCTCTGAAGAATTAGGGTCGACTTTCACATAAGATAAATGGAAAATTCCAGATATTTTGGTCAAAAATATGATGTGAACTTTTACATGAGAGTAACTATTACTCGAGTATATACGGTAATGCATCCATTATTTCTGCTGCCACTCTCTTTAACCTTCCTTGAGTGCAGGTTCTCAGCCCCGGGGACTTAGGTGCCTTTAAGCCCATCAGTTTACTTTATACCTTCTCCCTAGTTATTGTAATTTTACCAAGTTCTTCTGTAGTAACTACCATTTTATGGAAGAAATGATCTTCCACTGTAAAAACAGTGACAAAATATTGGTTTTAGTGCCTCTGCCATTTCTGAGTTTCTTATTATTACCTCACTATTTTCATCTTGCTAGTGTTTAAAATTCTCACAATCCTCCAAAGTGTGACTAACCTTTGGCCTAGTTTTTGCCTTTATGTTATCCTTGACATAAAGCCATGGATGATTTTTCACCTTCTTATGATTCCTTTTCCTCTCAGAAATATACTTTAGTTTAGTATCTTCCTAAGCATTTGCCATTGTTCTTCAACAATCCTGCCCTTTAATATTTTTGTCTAGTCCATTTGGACCAACTCCTTCCTCAGGCCTATATAATTACCTTTGCCCAACGCTATAACTCTCATATGCAACTCAGGCTTCAATTTTACAATCTGAATTTGAAACTCTGGCATGTGGTGATCCCTCCTTCCCTGAGGATCCTTAACTACAAAACCATTTATCAATTCTTCCTTGTTACATCATACCAAATCTACAGTAGGTAATCTGCTAGTTGACTCCATGACGTGTTGCTCTAAAAAAAATCCCTCATGCCCTCTATGAACCTTTCTTTGAGGCTACCCTTGTGAAGTTGATTAATCCAGTCGATATGTATGTCAAATCACCCCAAATTACTGTTGTGCCCTTCTCATAAGCAGAGATCAATGGATTTCTAGATATTAAACATGTAAAGGGACATGGGGATAATGCAGGAAAATGACAAGATGGAAGATCAGATCAGCCATGCTCTAAAGCAGGCTTGGGGCTGAAAGGCCTACACTTGCTTGTATTTCTTTGTTCAGTGATTTGAACAATCTAAATTAACCATGTTTCTGTTTATATAGAGAGTATTGTTAGTGTTTACTGATTTTATTTCAAATGTCCAGCATCTGCAATGTTTTACTTTTGTAAACATTCATCTCATTATTATTTTGATACATGCAAAAATGGCTGTTTTATTTGTGTACATAACATCAGTGCACTTCAAAAGGATTCTGATTGTGACGTACTTCAGAATTTTAAGAAATTCAATGTAGCATAGCAATTTATTTTTACACTGTCAGGATTCAGACATCAACCTGTGTAAGTTTATATTGCCAACACCACACCAAGGCTGTGTTCATACTGGCTTACAAGGGCACGAGATCAGGACTGCATTTATACAGCACCAGTAAGGCCCCATTACCATGCTGTGATTGCATTGCATTCATGGCGGTGTTGTACAGAGTTGTGTTTACAACACACAGGCATCATACACCACAATATTACTGCTGTGATCACTTCATTTTTTCACCTTGCTTTATTAATTGGGAAGCATTCAGAGTTTTAGAGCCCTGATTTTATAGCATCTTAGTGTCAGCCCAACAAAATTTACCTGAGCTCCTCCTTTAATCGGTCATATGTGTCTGTCAGATTTTGATTTCGGACTGATACTGGCACATCAGGGATAAACCAAGCTGCAAGGAACTTGATGCAAATAGCAATATTCTAAAGCAGAAATGGAGACAATTGTTTGATAAAATACTCTTATTATGTGTGAACCACTAAGTACCCTACCATATTAAAGATTACATAGGTAATTCTGATAAAATACAAACCCATGATTGGGATGAATAGAGATATTTGTTACTGTTTAATAAAAGTTATACTACACAGAAGATGCTCTGAACCATATAAAGAACCACACAGACAAGCATAAAGAACTAATTGTTCGTCTCAGGTTGGTTAGCAGTAGGGGACCTACCCACATTTTCTGCATTTTGTTCACAGAGTTCCTATTTGCCATGAAAGGCTAGTTTGAAGGAGTAATACATCTCCTAATGACTTTAACACTGCTGGGAAGGTCAGAAATTCTGTTATGTGGACATGGAAGAAATTGCTTTTGCCCCTAAACTACAGATCAGTTACTAGGATTACTTTCTCTTTAGGTTTCAGAAATGCTAAATGTGACAAGGAATCCTAGGGCCTGGTACAAAAGAGAGCTAGAATTTACCTCAAATAAGAGGAGGAAGGCTAAACGAGCAGCAAAAATGTGCCAGAATTGGACAGTATGCTCATAGTTGTATTCATTTCTGTAGTCACGATACCTGGGGATGCAACAAATGAAATGGGTTAACTCACATGGCATAGTGGTAATGTCATTTGATGAGTAAACCAGAAATACTGGCTAATGATCTGGGAACATAGATTCAATATTCACCATAGAAGATGGTGAAATTTGAATTCAGTAGAAATTCTGGAATTAAAAGTGGCCATTATTGTAAAAACCCAGGTTGGCTAAAATGGCACCAGAACCTAGGCACCAGAAATTATTAAACTAGCCCCATCAATCCTGCAAAGTTGTCTTTACTAACACAAACAGACTTGTGAAAAATTGAAGGTGTCCCATAGACTAGTAAAGTAATAGCCTGACAATCATAGAGAATCATACTTTACTCACAACATTTCACACATCAGCATCCATTGATATGTCCTATCACATTAGCAGAACCAAGAGTGTGGTGTTGGAAAAGCACAGCAGATCAGGTAGCATCTGAGGAGCAGGAGAATCAACATTTCGAGCATAAGCCCTTCATTAGGAAAAAGGCTTGCGGGCGGCGGGGGGGGTGAGGGATAAATGGGCATGGGGTGGTGGTGGGGAGGGGAGGGGGAGAGGTTGGGTAGCTAAGAATGCAATAGGTAGATGAAGGTGGGCAAGAAAGTGATAGGTCGGTGAGGAGGGTGGAGCGGATCGATGGGAAGGACAATGGACAGGTCAAAGGCGCTGCCGAGTTGGAGACTTGGGACTGGCGTAAGGTACAATGAGGGGAAATGAGGAAACTGATGAAATCCACATTAATCCTGTATGGTTGCAGGGTCCCAAGACAGAAGATGAAGCGTTCTTCCTCCAGGCATCAGGTGGTTAGGGTTTGGTGATGGAGGAGGCCCAGGACCTGCATATCCTTGGTGGAGTGGGAGGGGGAGTTAAAGTGTTCAGCAATGGGCGGTGAGGTTGGTTGGTGTGGGTGTCCCAGAGATTTTCTCTGAAACGATCTGCAAGTTGGCGTTCTGTCTCCCCTCTGTAGAGGAGACCACACTGGCTGCAATGGATACAGTAGAAGACATTTGTGGAAGTGCCTGTCAGATGTGGAATGATCCTTTGGGATATTGGACGGAGGTGAAGGAGGAGGTGTGGGTGCAGAATTTGCCCTTGTGGTGGCAGGGGAAGGTGCTGGGAGTGTGGTGTGGGCTGGTGGTGGGTGTGGATCTGAAGAGAGTCGCGGAGGGAATGGTCTCTCCGAAATGTTGATCAGGGTTGGGAGGGAAATATATCCCGAGTGGTGGGTCCGTTTGTAGGTGGCTGAAGTGGTGGAGGTTGATGAAATGTATACAGAGTTGGTGGGGTGAAAGGTGAGGACCAGGGGGGGTTTGTCCTTGTTACATTGAGAGGGGTGGAGTTCAGGGCGGAGGTGTGGGAAGTGGAAGAGATGTGCTGGAGGGCATCATTGACCATATGGGAGGGGAAATTGCATCTTTGAAGAAGGAGGCCATCTGGGATGTTTTATGGTGGGAACAGATTAGGCGGAGGCAGAGGAATTGGGAATAAGGGATGGCATTTTTACAGGAGCAGGGTGGGAGGACGTACAGTCCAGGTAGCTGTGGGAGTCGGTGTGTTTGTAGTAGATGTCCATAGTTAATTGGTTACATGAGATGGAGATAGAGAGGTCCAGGAAGGGGAGGGAGGTGTCCGAGATGATCCAGGTGAATTTGAGGTCGGGGTGAAAGGTGTTCGTGAAGTTGGTGAACTGTTCAATCTCCTCATTGAGGAAAATGGAGTTAGAAGATAAAGAAAGGGAGAGAGAAAGAGAGAGAGGGAAGTTGGAGAAAGAGAGAGAGAAGGGAGAGAGAAAACAGAGAGAATTTGATCTTCGGAAGTTGTGACTTAGTCAGTAAAGTCAAGTTAACAGGATGCAGATTAAAAGAGAAAGAAGTGATACATACAAATATGTTAAAACATTGCCACATTTTGATTAAAAAGATGTCAAAGTCTTCTTTATTTCATTTGAAAAGATTGGCTAGGCAGATGGAGTGGTCAGAGGACTGTGAGTCATGCTAGTTCAGACTAAACTGGTAGGCAGAACTAGTGAGGTGTTTGCAACACAGTCAGCTAAGGGATCAAGAGATTATGAAGAGGTCGAACAGGTTATTTTAAGTGCTTATGAATTGGTACCAGAAGCGTATAGCCAGCGATTCAGAAACATAAAGAAGAAACCAGGTCAAACTGATGCTAAGTTCGAAAGAATTAAACATAGTCATTTTGATAGATGGGTGCTGGCCTTAAAAACAGATAAGACCTCTGAGGCTCTAAGAGAGATCATTCTGCTGGAAGAGTTAAAAAAAAACTCACTTCCAGAGATGGTAAGAAATCACATGGATGAACAGAAAGTTCAGCAAGTGAGAAAAGCAGCCGAATTCACATTACTGCATAAGACAAGGTTTAGCTTCTGGCAAGAATTTCATCTTGTGAGGGATAGAACTTGGGAGAAGGGGAGATCCTACACTACGAATCAAAGAGTAGAGAACACTGGTAATTGTTTACCACAAGTTAAAAAAGAAACCCACGTGGGTGGAACAGAGGTGAAAGGCCTCAGGTGTTTCCACTGTGGTAAAGTGGGACATGTAAAGTCATAGTGCTGGTCATTAAAGAAAAGCACTGTGGGAAAAGATGTGGTAAAAGAAGCTAAGCCAGTGGCATTACTGAAAGTGGTTAAGGAAACCCCAAGAAAGGTCGAGGAGCTGTAGGGGATTGCACAGCCTAGGCAGGAGCTGGGTATGGAGTTAGTGCCTGATCTCTATAAAGACTTCACCTCTGTGGATAAAGTTTACTCAGAAAGAACAGGGGGGAAAAGGGCAAGAAGTTATAATTTTGAGAGGTACAAGAATCTAACCAGTCTCTAATTGTAAGAGATGAACACTCTTTCTGACCTGTTACCTGAGAGAGTGGTAATTTGTGGGATAGGTGGACAGAAATTTAGCATTCCCCTATGTAAGATCAGGTTGGAGTGCCAACTTAGGACTGGGGAAGTAACAGTGGGAGTGATTGACAGAGTGTCAGTTCCAGGAATCCAGTTTGCTCTTGGGAATGATTTAGCAGGGTCCAAGGTGGGAGTGACACCCCTTGTTGCGGAGAAGCCCAAGGAAGACCAGGGAACTGAGGAGTTAAAAGAAAAATACCCTGATATTTTCACAGATTGTAGCAACAAGATCCCATTATTATAAGTCACAGCACAAAACAAAAACTAAAGAGAAGGATGAAGGAGTTGAGGTTCATTTAACAGACACCCTGTTTGATGTAATGGTGCAGAAAAAAACCTGAACAGGCAGAGGGCCAGACAGAAGTGTTTATTCCTGAAAGGCTAATGGACTTGCAACAGAAAGAAGAGACAATAAAAGATGTATATAGAGTCATAAAGATGTACAGTATGGAAACAGACCTTTCGGTCCAATTCATCCATGCCGACCAGATATCCCAAGCCAATCTAGTCCCACCTGCCAGCACTCGGCCCATATCCCTCCAAACCCTTCCTATTCATATACCCATCCAAATGCCTTTTAAATGTTGCAATTGTTCAGTTTCTTTCTCTCTCTCTCTCTCTCTCTCTCTCTCTCTCCTGCACTGAATATGTTGATGCGTACTCAGAAAAGGAAGCATAGAATATTCCTGAGGATTATTATCCGAAAGATAGAAGCCTAGGACAAAAATGGAGAGCACTCCCAAGGAGCGCAAAGATGAAGGCCATCAAGGAACTTCCATGACCGACCTCGAAGAAAGAAGTGCTTTGATTTTAGGCACTGAGCAGATTCTACAGGAAGTTTGTTCCAAACTTTAGCAGTGTAGTGGCACCATTAACAGATTTGCTGAAGAAGAACACAAACGTTTGGTGGACAGAACAATGCCAGGAGGCATTTTACAATTTAAAAGCAGTATTAACCACCACACCAGTTTTAACTACACTGAACTTTTTGAAACCCTTCAAAGTTGTAATCAATGCTAGTGACATGGGAATTGGAGCTGTACTGCTACAGGAAGATGATGATGGAATTGAACTGCCAGTTGGTTACTTTTCAAAGAAACTTCACAATCACCAGAGAAAATACTCTACGAACAAAAAAGAATTACTGAGTTTGGTACTGGCCTTACAACATTTTAATGTTTATGTCACAAACAATGTGTCGGAGATGGTTGTGTACACAGATCACAATGCTCTTACATTCTTGGAACACTTTGAAGACAAAAATATGAGACTATCTTATTGGAGTCTTATGTTACAGACCTCTAATTTAAAATCATACACATTGCGGGTCGTAAGAATGTAATAACAGATGCAGATTTAACGGATAAAGTATAGATGAGATTGAATAAATACCAATATTATATATGTGTGTGTGCAGAAGTTAATATGAACTTAGATTAATGTCCTAAGTATGTCATGGTAATGTGATTAAGAAATAAAAAAAACATGAAGTCATATTTTCATTATTGGTTCATTTTTTTCTGAAGTGGGGAGGTGTTGTGGAGTTGAAGGCATGTACTGTACCTTTAAGAAAGAGTGAATTTTGAAAAGCTGGCAAGAACTTGTCATGTGACTGACTTGAAGGTGTAACATTTGAGCTGTAACTCAGATAATGAATTGCTTTCAGAACCATTCAAGTTCAACCAATCAGTTTAAATTATGCCCCAAGATACTAAAACCTAATCGAACTTGAATTTTACAGTTTTGACAACATCAAACCAATGAGATGATCTGATGTTTTGGGGTATAAAAAGCAGGCATTTTGAACGGTTAGCCGGTGATAAAAAGCATGTACTGCCATCGATGGGCTACCTACAGACCCTCTCTCTAAAAGGTACCTTTCAATATGTAACATCTTTGCAGCAGAAGACAGAAGATAACCCAGAGGAAATCTACAGACCGAGGAAGCTTGACACACGAAGATGACAACTGATTTTGAAAATTGATTTGCTGTAAATTTTATAGGGGCATTATTGGATCAGTATATTGTTACAGAATGGGAAGTAGATAAATCGCTAAGACAAAGGAGGCTTACAGTTGTAGATAGTTGTTGTTTAATGCTCTCTTTTGGAGTTAAAGAATAAATTGTTTATTTTTTCTTTAAATGGTGGAATTTTGGTAGTTCGCTGTCACTCATACTCTAACATATTACAATGCGAGGTGAGCTTTTCTGTTTGGTTTAAGTTAGCAGAGGGGTTTACTCCGTATCGTAACAATACAGTCTTGCCACATCTGGCTATGTCTCTGGTGGACAATTAATCAGAGGAATCTGCATGATCAGAGTGAGGGAGGCTTCACTTGAGTGAGACTGAGACAGTGTAACTGGGAATTTGTGTCAACGTGGACATTCAGGGCAGAGTGCATTAAATTAAAGATGGTTTACTGAAAGAAATAAAGTCTCCAGAGTCAGTTATGAGAAGGAGAGGAAATAAGTTGTGAATTATAAGGCCTACCTGTATGATGACATAATTTCAGGAGTGTAGAAAAAACAGCTAATTGGTGAATAGGTTTGATCAGTACTTCCAATCTTTAAAGTAAAGACTGGCAATTTAGCTTAAGTCAATAGATTTATTTTTCTTAACTCTTTTTCTGAGAAACAGCTTTTTCGATTTTCATATTTAATCCATACTTATTCCAAAGATGACAAATAGTATACAGAGTGATGAAATTACAGGTCAGAAAGGCCAAATGGAGTGTACATCCTGGATCAGATGTGACATCATTGGAGAATCCATGAGTCCTAGACAAGCATCTGCAGGAAGAGTCACTGACAGCATCAACATGAGCTCCAGGTTTTGGAATTTTAGGAGTGGTTAGAGTGACTACTGTGTATCTGTGAGACAGAGGACGATGTGATTTGCATGTACAGGGAGCTGGTCACACCATAAACTAGAAGTGTACAGGCAAAAAGGGAATCAATGACTACCAGACTGTCTAAGAAATCCAGACCAATATTGAAGGAGTCTATTGTGCTTACTAATTTGTATTCCATTTTGGTGAGGGTGATGGTTCTTCAGGAAAGTGTAGCCACAGCCAGATCATTGGCACCGCAAGCAACTCAGCTATAAAAAGGAGGAAGAAGAGTTGAAGAACAGTAGTTATAGAGGATTGTGCCAGCATATTGAATAGTCATAGGATTAGCCAGGCATTTCTGTAGCAGTAAATATGACTCCAGAATGGTGTATTACCTCCTTGGTGCCAGGGTCAAGGACATCACAGAGCAACTGCAAGATTCATCTGGGTTGGGGATCAGCCAGATTCATGGGTCTCCATGACGTAGATAAAGAGAGGGATGAGATCCTGAAGGCAGATTTCAGGGAGTTAAGAAAGAAATTGAAAAGCATGACCTCAAAAATGTTAGGATTACACCCAGTGCCACATGTTGGTGAGCATAAGATTAGGAGGAGTGGTCATTTGAACATGTGGCTGGAGAATTGGTATAGGAGAGTGCATCATATTTCTGAGGAATTGGGATCTGTTTTGGAGTAGGTTGGACCTTTACAAGCTAGCCAGATTATGTCTTAACAGGACTGGGAGGGATATCTTCACAGGAAGATATGCCAGCGTTGATGGGGTGGGTTTAAACCAGTTTATCAGGGAAATGGAACCTGAGGGGTACACCAAATTGGAAGGAAGTAAAGTTGGTGACAGAAAGTTGAAAAGATGCTAAATAGACTAGAAGACAGAAGAAACAAAGTTATGCATCCATTTTGTTCTGAAAGCAAAATGATGTCAAAAAGACAAAGGGCACTCTACTGGTGAAGACATAATTTGCAACAAGGTAGACGATCTAAAGGCAGAAATAGAGATATATGAGGATGATCTAATTTCCATTACAGAAACATGGCTACATGGTAACCAGGACTGGAAACTGAACATTGAAAGATATTCAACATTTAGGAAGGACAGATAAGAAGGAAAAGAAAGTGAAATCACGCTGATAATACAAGATGTGATCAATACATTAGTATGGGAGGATCTCAGATCGGAAGAACAATATATAGAATTTGTTTGAGTTGAACTAAGAAACATTAAGGGGCAGCAGTTATTGGTTGGAATTATTTATTGGCCACCAAATAGTAGTGATAGCATGCAGAATGTAATTAATCAGGAGATGAGAAAAGCATATAGCATGGGCAGTAGAGTTATCATGGGTGACTTTAATCTGCATACAGACTGGGTAAACCAAGTGAGCACTAAAGCTGTGAAAAACAAGTTTCTGAAATGTGTTGAGGATGACTTTCTATTGCAGTATGTTGAAGAGCCAAATAGGTTACTCAGCATGCTATTTTAGAGCTAGTATTATGTGATGATAAAGAATAATTAACAATCTTGTTAAAAAAACATTTTTTACATTAAGTTTAAAAGTGAGATATGTTCATTCTGAATGAGGGATGCTAAATTTGAACAAGGGAGATAATGAAGGCATGAGGCATGAATTGGCTGAAGGTTGATGGGGAAAATACATTAAAGAACTATTACATGACTGACAGCAACTACATATTCTTTCAAGGTGCAAAACTCAAAAAAGATCAGTCAACCGTGAAAGAAGATCAAGATTATATAAGATTAAAATAAAAGGCATATAAATTTCCCAGAATATCAGTAATTCTGAAGATGATTAATTCTGAGTTTGTATAATATGGCAAAGGATGACCAAGAAACTGGTAAGGAAAGAGACTAGAATATCAATGCAATCTATCAAAAACAAAACCGGATTGTAAAAGTTTCTATAGGTAGGTAAAAAAGAAATGTTTAATTAAAATGAATGCAAGTTCATTGCATGCAGAATCAGGTGAATCCATAATGGGAAACAGGGAAAAAGCAAGGAAGCTAAATGATTACTTTGCGTCATTTGTTTCACCGATCAAGATACCAGATATCTTCCACTTTTGGAGATCTGAGTAGTTAGGGAAAATGAGGAGTTGAAGGAAATTAGCATCAGGAAGAACACTGTACTGGAGAAACTAATGGGGCTGAAAGGATACTAGATTACGTCCGGGAACAGTTGATTGTCCCTGGCAACACTGCAGGAAGTATGCTTGGCTGTAGCTTCTATCAGACCACATGGATGGTTGAAGCTGCAGTTGGAGGCACTGAGGTGTCTACAAGAACCGGAGGGTGTGAAAGATAGTAGCTTCAGGGAGGTGGTCAGACTGCAAATACAGTCATATAGAGGAGGGACTTGGGGGACGGGCTTTGGAAATGCGATAGGTGGAAGGAGGTTAAGGTGAGGGTGATAGGCCGGAGTGGGGGTGGGGGCGGAGAGGTCAGGAAGAAGATTGCAGGTTAGGAAGGTGGTGCTGAGTTCGAGGGTTGGGACTGGGACAAGGTGGGGGGAGGGGAAATGAGGAAACTGGAGAAACCCAAAGTTCTTAGCAAGACATTGCCAGCACTTAGGGTCTGTGTCACTCAGTCAAATGTGACTTCACTCCTAAGCATGAGTGAGGGTTTAAGAGTCATGAGAATTCTGTGGAAAGCAACCACACATATATAAGTATTTATAGCGATCATAAACTAACTGCACATTGCAACACATACAGGTTATGGATGCTCTTAGCTATTCCCAGGGATCATTCTGTCCACATGTACAATTAATTGTGTCACTGGAATGTGATGATGCCAGTGAAACCTTCAAACCTGGCTATCTGGCTCTCAAGGTTTGTGCTGAATATCCCAAATGCATTTAACCTTGGATATGGAATATGAAGGGAATTAGAGACTTCTCTAATGCATTTGAGAGTTTGACTGTGAGATGCCACAAATATCCATCATAGAGCCGTGAAAAGATCTGGCAGTGTAGAAATTCAAGGCCACAGTGATCTTTGTAGCTACAGGCGTTGAATTCTAATCCAATCCATGAGGGCCGAGGTCTTCCTGGAGTGATGCAAGCTTGTGAAATCTTCAGTCACCTACAATAGAGGTAAGCAGGTAGGAGTAGTATATTTAGTTATGAGCAAGTGGTTGATATGACCCTGGTCCTGGGCGCGAGCATTCTAAGCTGCCAGTTGTTGGGGCTTCATATTGGAGTTCAAGGCATTGCTCGACATGACCCTGTGTTGCTGGTTCCTCTGCAGCTGCAACAGCATTAGCAAAAGAATTACATGCACTTGACCCATCTCCTCTATCTGAGGAGAACTTTGAGCAAAACTCAAATGGAGATCTGGTCAGTGTGGACTTTGAACCTCAAAATGTCCTGAATACTTTGGACCACTCAGTGTGCGATACTTATGATTAACCATTCACTCCATCTGTGATCAAATCCACCCTCAAAGTTCACTAAAGAGAATTTGTTCTTATGAATGCATCCATGTCTGTGACTTGTACTATGACCCTTAAATTGGAAGCCAAAATTCATCATCCTCCCTCAATCACCTTTGACATTCTTTACATCACTTGAGCTCCATTCAATGAACCTTACTCTGCTGTCAGTAATCTTTGACCATGGCCCATTACCTCAGATCAGCTGTTGCTAACCATCAACCCACCCCCTCTCTTCTGTCAAAATCCCCTCTTGCTGGTACACTGGAAGAGGTCCCTGCTACCTCACTTCTACTATCCATTATCCTCAACCTACCCTCTGTCATTCTCAACTCTCAGGACTTCACCAATGACCTTCTCTATAGAACTACTGATTTCCCGATAATGTTTGACCCGCTGTCTTTCTCTAGTGATCTTTTTTACCTCTTGCATCAGATTAGATAAGTCGGGTACTGGATTAAAGGGTTTGACGATGTTAGGATACTCATGAATTTGGAAGTAAGAAATTAGCCTTTCCCCAATGACTCAGTTGCAAAATCCCTGCCAATTGTGGAACTGAACCTTACAGACCTGGAATGGCCCAAATTCTTCTAGTCTGTGTTGAATTAGGATGACAAATGGGATGCTTCAATTGGCTTCATTGTCCTGGATTAAGGAGAGGGGAAATCTGTTAAAGTATCCATTTATTTTTATTATCCAGAGACACCTGCTGGTAAACCTCATGTATGGAAGTCAAGAATAGAATTAATATCTTACCTGCAGTGGTTCGTTGAAAGTTCCAGTAACCCTAATTCATGATCCAAAGGAATTTTATTCTCAAAATCTTTCAGGTGGAATACAGAGAGGCTGTTATTAACATACCCAGTTAGACAGCTGCAAAGGAAATGTAGGCAGGTCAGTGTGTAACAGCAATTTGCATTTTGATAGTATCTCAAATATTTGAAAATATGCCAAGATACTTTGGAGTGTTAGATGCAAGTGTTAAATATAGCTAACAGAAAGAATAATGTTGATGTGAGCTTTAAAGAAAATTAATGCCTGTGTAAGGATTAAAGCTATCAGGATCTTCATGTCTACAGAAACGTTATATTGATTACTTTAGATAACAGTTCAAGAGTTAAGAGATTGAACCATGACACAAAAGCTGAGTGTGCAGAAGCTTTGTGCATATGATACCCTAAGATTCTGTGTGTGTCAGAGTCCTATGACGGAAGAAGAAAAAGAGGAAGTGAAGTGTTCAGAAGCTAATCAGATCAGGTTTGCTACAGTTATCGAAAGATATAAAATAAAGGGACCCACAATAGGTTTGGTATATAAAACTTTGGGAAGAACTCAAGAGGCACCAAGGATTCAAACTAGAAACTACAGGCAAGGGATATGTGTAGTTACACCTTCTACCAAGGTCATAGAGGAGAATATAAATGCCTCAGTGTCCTCTTCATTGTTTGTACTGAATAAAGAGATTGAATCACAGTCTTTAGATATTAAATCCCAAAGAGCATTACAAAGTAGCAACCACTGATAGCAGGATGTTGATGATGGTTAATTTTTATTTTTCCTAATGTATTTTGTATGGATAGTATCAGAAGACCAATGATCAACTAGCCAGTTAAGGAAGAGAACCAAGGAAAAATAGGACATTTGGACCTACTACTACTAATAGCAACCACTTAGCCGAGTTTGAGCATGCCAGGAATAAGATAGAGTCATAGAGATGTACAGCATGGAAGCAGACCCTTCAGTCCAACTTGTCCATGCTGATCAGATTTCCTAATCTAGTCCCATTTGCCAGCACTTGGCCCATATCCCTCTAAACCCTTCCTGTTCATGTACCCAACTTTTAAATGTTGTAATTATACCAGCCTCTACTACTTCATCTAGCAGCTCATTCTTATACATACACCACCCTCTGTGTGAAAAAAGTTGCCCTTAGGTCCCTTTTAAATAGTTCCCCTCTCACTCTAAACCTATGCTCTCTAGTTCTGCACTCCCCACACCAGAGAAAAGACCTTGTCATCTTACCCTATCCATGCCCATTATGATTTTATAAACCTCAAGAAGATCACCCTCAGCCTCCGATGCTTCAGGGGAAACAGCCCTAGCCTCTTCAGCCTCTCCCTATAGCTCAAAACCTCCAACCCTGGCAACATCCTCATAGATCTTTTCTGAACCCTTTCAAGTTTCAGAAAATCCTTCCTATAGGAGAGAGACCAGAATTGCACACAATATTCCAAAAGTGGCCAAATCAATGTTCTGTACAGCTGCAACATCACCTCCCAACTCCAGTACTCAATGCTTTGGCCAATAAAGGAAAGCATACCAAATGCCTTCTTCACTATCCTATCTCCTGCAATTCCACTTACAATGGACTATGAACCTCCACTCCAAGGTCTCTTTGTTTAGCAACATTCACCAGAACCTTACCATTAAGTGTATAAGTCCTGCCCTGCTTTGCCTTTCCAAAATGCAGCACCTCATCTAAATTAAACTCCACCTGCCATTCCTAAGCCCATTGGCCCATCTGGTCAAGATCCCATTGTACTCTGAAGTAACTTTCTTCACAGTCCACAACATCTCCAATTTTGGTGGCATCTGCAAACTTACTAACTATAACTCCTATGTTTATCCAAATCATTTATATAAATAATGAAAAGCAGTGGATCCAGCCCGATCCTTGTGGCACACCACTGGTCAAAGGCCTCCAGTCTGAAAGGCAACCCTCCACCACCACCCTCTGTCTTCTACCTTCGAGCCAGTTTTGTATCCAAATGGCTAGATCTTCCTATATTCCGTGTGATATAACCTTGCTAACGAGTCTACCATGAGAAACTTTGTCGAATGCTTTACTGAAGTCCATATACATCATGTCCACCACTCTTCCCTCATCAATCCTCTTTGTTACTTGTTTGAATAACTGTGAACAACAGACTTAGATTCATGCCTGATGGGTCTGAAGTGAATAATTGGATCCAGAGTTGAGAGTGTGGTGCTGGAAAAGCACAGCATGTCAGGCAGTATCTGAGGAGCAAGAGAATCAATGTTTTGCGCATAAGCTCTTCATCAGGAATGAAGTTGTGAGCCTAGGGTGTTTAGAGATAAATGGGAGGGGGATGGGGCTGGGGGAAGATAGCTGGGAGTGCTATAGGTAGATGAAGGTGGGGATAATGGTGATAGGTTGGAGAGGAGGGTGGATAGGTGGGAAGGAAGATGGATAGGAAGGATAGGTCATGAGGGTGATGCTGAGTTGGAAGGTTGGATCTGAGATAAGGTGGGGGAAGGGGAAACGAAGAAACGGTGAAATCTACATTAATCTTTGTGATTGCAGGGCCCCAAGGCGGAAGATAAGGCATTTTTCTCTAGTGGTTAGGGTTTAGTGATGGAGGTGGCCCAGCACCTGCATGTCCTTGGCGGAGTGGGAGGGGGAGTTAAAGTGTTTGGCAATGGGATGATGGGGTTACTTCATTGTGTGTCCTGGAGATGTTCAATGAAGCGTTCTGCAAGTAGGTGTCCTGTCTCTCCAGTGTAGAGGAGACCACATCAGGAGCAACAGATACTGTAAATGACATCTGTGGAAGTTCAGAAAATTTCAGAAAGTGTCGAGTACATCTTAATTATTATTGGCCATTTCTCCAAAATGAGATTATGTAGTAAATATCAGAAACTGAAAACTAGTTTTACACTATAATTTGTCTAATTATAGATGGAGAAAGGAAAAAGTTCTGAAGCACACAAAAACAAATTGCTGGAGAAACTCAGCACATCTGACAGCATCTGTGGAGAGAAAACAGAATTAACATTTTGAGTCCAGTGACCCTTCTTCAGATCTAAAAGCAGCTGAGAAAAGGTGGTATTTATGCTGATGATAGGAGATAGAAGTTATGGAATAGGGTGGGGAATGGTGAAGGAGTGAGTGAAGGTGAGTGGTGGAGAAGGAGCCCAGAGTGAGAGAGAAAAAAATGTTAGGCAAAGGGGTACTTGATAGAAAGCCAGGGAAGAAGGTAGGCGAGATAAGTCATAATGGGGACTATGAATGGTGAAAGTGGGTTGGCTGTGCTGAAAGCAACCCATGTCACGATAGGATCTACGGCATTGGGGTATCATGATTTTAAGAAGCTGTTGAATATTTTGATGCCACTGTCTAAGGCTATGCCCTCTTTTCCTTCTTATCTAAGGATGTTAAAGATTTTTTTAAACTATGAAAGCTCGCCACTTCTTCAACTATAACCATTTGAAACTGTGCCTGAAGAATGAAAAGGAAGGATGATATAATTTACTACATAATGGGCTATTTGTTATAACTTCTATTCTCCATTGTGTTAAAGATAATAAGATATTGGTCTAAATTAAATTGGAAATATTAAAGTTAACTAACCAACTATATTGTGAAAACTGAACTCCTCGTGTGGCACTCCTCCCCCCAATAATTGTTCAATTCTGACAAAATTACTGTTAGGGTGTTTGTTCTTGACACAGTTTGGATTAAGGACCTACTTTTGGCTCAACAAAACTCTGCCTCTTATTTTCAGACACAAGCAGATCATGAATGATTTTCCTTCTGGGGCAGGAATTGAACATTGAGGTTCTTTCTGGTCTCTGATCCTACCACTGGAGAAAAGTACTGACAGGCCTATATTTTCATGTAGCAACCTGCAAACTGTCTAGTGGGGAGGCTGTGTGGCCAATTAGCAGCCATGAGGTCACAAATAAAACCAGAACTGAAAATGTACAGGCCTAATTTAAATAAATTGTATTAGCTCTCATTTACTGATTAGTTTCCTATATTATTCATGAACCAGAAAAAGCTGAGACCCAGTGTAGGACAATCCCTCACTTTACAAATGAAGACCTGGAGGTCTGCCTTGAGGCAGTGATGGGCAGGGAGGTTCTTTTTCTAAAGCAGAAGTTCACAATCATATAGGCCTGCAAAGATAGTTGACACCAAAGTATGATTATGAGGGACTGGGTGCAGTGCATTAAAAGGTTCAGTTATCTCCTTTGCTCTTGCAAGGTGAGTAAAAGTTAGACTTTCATGACAGGTCTCTAGGCGTTCTTTCTTCAGAAATATGGGAACATAAGAGCAGGAATAAGCCATACAGCCAATTGAGTGTGTTATACCATTCAAAACGATTATCCACTCCAATGCTTTTCCCACATTGTCCCCATAACCCTTTACATCACTGATAGATTTCTAAATGGCAGTCTCTTAGACATTAAATCAGAGGTGCCTGAGGGCATATGTTGCTCCTGAATATGACAGAAATGTGTGACTTACTGATCTCTCAGCAAGGTTCACTGTTATGTTGGTACTACCTTTGGAACCAGGAATTATACACAAGGTAACCAAATGGTTAATATGAACAGGAACACTTTGTTAATGATGCTCACATCTCCAAAGCTGGTTCTTGAGTGGACCAAAGTTCTGCCAATCCAGGTCACCTGATCAGCTCTGTTAAAGGGGCAACACCCCCAACTATATATATAAAAAACACATTGCGTTGGAGTGGACCTGCCAGAACTGATACATAAAACTTCTTACATCGATGAGCTATTGGAATTGGCCATAAAGCCATGTAGTGTATTTTTTTTCTCTTTTGCCACAGCTTGAGAAACTGTTACATAATACCAGTGAAAGTGAGGAATGGTTACCATCACACACATCATCTCTGACATGGAATTATCTTTCACACGAGCATGTTCATTGCATTGAGGCAAAGAGGTACTCAGAACCAGTGAAAGCTCAATCCAACCCAACCTGCTGGAAGGATATGAGCTCCTGGCATCACCTGAGACTGAAGGGAGCTGCATGTAATAAAAATTTCCATTTTTGTTTTTGGTATTATTTTGGGTATTAAAGGTGAGTATCCTTGGTGGAGAAGAAACTGCAATTTGTAGAATTAAGAGGGTGCCTTCACTCCTATCTATCCAAGTGCATTCCAAAAATTGTGCTGCATTAAAACATTTCAGCATTGCTTAGTGATTCTGCAATGAAGTGCTTCTAATGCAAGAATATCATTCTTTCGATCACAAATGTGTGCAGTACTTTAGTTGTGGTCTCACCAGTGTCCTGTATACACCTCAGAACAAACAACACATCTTACAAGTGCATCTTTTACTAGATTATCTTGCAAGCCTACAGATAGACTAGCATTCAGTAAGAAGGAGGTGATAGTGGCAGCTGTGATCTCAGATCTCAGAGGACAGAGCAGCCTTGCTCAGCTGAGCTCAACTGAGTTGTAGGACTCGCATGAAAAGAGGTTTTACTTGCTTTTGCCCGAAACGTCGATTTTACTGCTCCTCAGATGCTGCCTGAACTGCTGTGCTCTTCCAGCACCATTAATCCAGAATCTGGTTTCCAGCATCCGCAGTCATTGTTTTTACCTAGTAACTGATGTATACCCACATGATATATTGCCCTGAGGCAATGCAGGCTGAGAATGGTGGATTCCATTCAACTTGTACACACTAACATAACTAAGGGCTTTGAGAAAAGTATTCCTCATTGAGAGGATTGCTAAACAGGACACAGACATATACAGCAGCGCTCAATGATGTTTAGAGAAGGCAGGCTGTATTATGTAGCCTTAGTGAGTGGCACTGATAGCAAGAAATATTTGCAGCAGAATCCAGTTGTGCTCCAACTTTGACTCCCCAACGGCCATCCAGAGCACCAACCAAACACCAAGATAGCCAGATAAAAAATGAATGAGGTGCCACTCTAAAAAGGCATTATTAGTCTGCTGGGCTTGTCTGAGGGACTGTGAAGTAGGGTCTAATAATAGAGATGTTTACTTGGCACCTTCATTTTTAAGAATGACTGTCACCTGCTTCTCATCTGCAAGCAGAAATAAGTAAGTAGGTGGCTTACAAGGCCACAAAAGAAGCATAACATAGAAGCATCACATAGGGCCAAACAGAGTAGGTCACTGGTAATTGTTTCATCTCCAACCGTGCACGTATTCTAACTTTACACTCAATGTAAATACTGACAACTCCAGCTGTATAAGCTCTCAATTTTTAAGTGGCAGCTTCATTGTTTTTGGAATACTTTGGAGACTTGAAATCTAAGGGAGTAAATCCTGATAAAATATCTCAAATAGAGCCCAAAAATGAACAGATATCTATTATGTTACTTTTCCAGACAACGTTTGAATCAATTACATTTCTTTGGATCCAACTGAAAAGATTGAGGAGGAAGCCCTGGTGTTTGGATATGGCAGTGTGTCCATATATTTTGATCAAGCATGCATACTAGAGTGGATATTCCAGTTTTGCAGAAAATTATTAACACAACATAGGAGACACCAGTTACAATGTTTAATCTGGAATTGACCAAAAAAGGAAAATAAATATGAGATGGAAAGAAACAAGAAAGAAACAAGAAAAAGAAAAATAAAGTTATTAAGGGAAATAAGGATCATTGCACAGGGACAGTGAAACCTTAGGACATTTATGCATCCTTCATTGGCAGTAAGATTGAATCTGCTCTAGGTTGCATCTTCAATGGAAGTGCTTTCAATGCAGCTCAAAGTAAATTCAAGCCCATGCCTTCCAATTAAAGGAAGCTTTATTTCTGCGATGCTAGAAGGGTGATGACTTCTTGCATTGTATGAGCAAATATGGAACACAATACTTATAATTTGTACATATCTAATACGACCTGTGTGCTAATAGCTAAGCACATAAGTAAACTGTGCTCCCTTTTATGTATGCACTGAGTGCCTTGTGGGGGCCATGACTGTCCCCCTGTTGTTTTGCCACTTTCATGCACCTAGTCTGTCTGTGATCAGCATGCAGCTAAGCACTTCACCAACATCTCAACATGATCCTCTGATTGGGAATTAGGCAGTTTCTCAGTGTTGATTCTACCCTTCCCTTATGAAACTTGCCAGTGCTAGGAAGGGAAACAGGAAAGTGTTACACTTAGCTGTACCAACACTATCATCATCTACCACCTCTTCCATACATTTAGTGGGGCATAAAGTCAAATGTCTCAGCGTATCAATGATTTGACTAAAGGCTTGTCTTTCAAGGATTTGACTGTTCAATAAATAATAATTCTTGCTTATTTCAGGAACATGTTTGCACCCTTTATTAATCTGGTTCTAAAAAGCTAGGTAAAATGGGGATTTTGCGAATACCAAGATATAAACAGAGGTGAGAAGAACAGAAAATAAGCAGATTTTCTCTAGACAGAGTAAGAAATGAAACTAGGGCGAAGTGTCAGACCAGGAATGGGCGATAGAAATCAGGAGGCAGCCTAGACATCTGCGAGTAATGAGAAATCTTTGATGATAAGAACAATAATTGATGAATGTACCATAGGAACTAATTAATTTATGCTGGGGCATTCATTTAACATGTGCTTTTAAGTTGATAAAATTAGGGTTGAGTAAATGTGTGTACATGTGACTTAATGCATGTAATAGGAATGAACACTTGCGGCTTTTAAGAGTACTGTCTTAGAATGCTCAAGGTTAGATTCTCGTGTATATGGGTAAATAAACAATCATAATCTCCTGGTTGTTTGTCAAATTGCACCACAACACTAACAAGATTTTACTGTATATTTTGTACCATTTTAATCCACATAATGTACTCACTCACTGTTGCTTTTTTTTTGATGTGCACAATAACCATAACCGTACTTGTACACTTGTCGAGGGATGAAATCTGATGTGATGGAAATTACCAAGCCATTTCCAATAATAGCAAGAACACCGATTACTTCCAGAATGTCCAACCATATACCTGGAACACAGACACAGAGATATCTGTCATCCATAATTTTCTAATTGCCATAATATGAAAATTCAAAATGTTTGAGTAACTTTTTCTAGGTTTGCTTCCTTAATTTTTCCTGTCTCCTTCATTTAAGTTATTGTTCCATTGATTTCACATGCCTGCAGTAACTTGTCCAAGTGATAATGTGTGTTGGTGCTGGAACCCCAAAGGAATAATGTGATAAAACATGTTCCCAGCATGCACTCATACTCATTGAGAGGGCATTTTGATATTTTGAGAATTCCAGCCTCCAGCTCCATGCTTTTCCGTCCAAATCCACACATCATTCAATTCCAAATATGTACTTATGACTGGTGAGGTCTATGTTGGAAGCATAGTTTCAAAAAGATCATTTAAAGTGTTGACAAGTTACTTGACTATTAAGTTAAAGAAAATTTACCTGTCTTGACTTCCTCAAAAAATAAAACAGAAAAGTTTTGAACACTTAGCAGATTTCTACTGTCTGTAATTTTCCGATTTGCACTTCTACTGGCCCTGGATTTTCTTCACATTACCTTCACATCATTACCATACACTGATCTGCATTTTTTTCTTTTTTCTGTATATCCAGAAGTGCTCTGACACACAACTGAACTTTTTTTTTAACCATCACCAAATCATCTGTGGTATTATTTTAATCTATTAACCACTGATCTGCATATTTGAAAAACAGTCGAGAATGTGGTGCTAGAAAAAGCACAGCAGGTCAGACAGCATCCAAGGAGCAGGAAAATCAATGTTTTGGGCAAAGGCCCCTCATTCTCGATGAAGGGCTTTTGCCTGGAATGTTGATTTCCCTGCTCCTCGGATGCTGCCTAACCTGCTGTGCTTTTTCAGCCCCACACTGTTGACTCTAATCTCCAGCATCTGCCAATCAATTTCAGATGGATGTACTTCTGGCCAGCTAAGTGAAGCTGCTTAAATAATGGGAGTTGAGTAGCATGTACTATCGAGCACCAACAATCGAGCAAATTGCGCATTAATAGTTTGTAAGGTAGCATATAGAAGTTTTCTGTGATCTCACCTAATACAGATCAAACTCTGCTTTGTCAAAATTACACATAACACATACAGTGAGTACCACACAGCCAAATAAATCGCATTGGTTATATCTTACCAATATCTTTTGCTTTTCGTGGTATCGGTCGCCTGAGAAGCCAAATCATTTTTTTAGCATCCAATCGAATTTCAAATAGGTTATTTAAAAATGCAAGTAATGGAGCCAAGGGGAACGCTGCGACAAATATTGTGGTAAAACCATACTGAATTGCTGAAAAAGAAAAGAGATTGATTACAGAGTTATCACAGCTATGTATCAAGACAAATAACGACAACGCTGATGATCACTGTTGGAGGCATTCTGCTTTTATTAATTCACAGGTTGTAGGCATCATTGGCTATCCCAGAACTTACTCCTAATCCCTAATTGCTCAGAGGGCTATTAAGGGTCAACCACATTGCTATGAGTCTGAAATCACATGTAGGCCAGACCTAGTATGGGTTTCAGTTTACTTCCCTAAAATATACTATTGAACAAAATTGTTACTTCCTCTCTCGCAATAGTCATCGAAAAATTCATAATTCCAGATTTTTATTAATTTCAAATGCATTCAAACCCAGGTACCCAAAACATAACACTGAAAGAACTGTGTGAATGTTGGAAATCAGAGACAAAAACATAAATCGCTGGATAAACTCAGCGGGTCTGGCAGCATCTGTGGAGAGATGTCAGAGTAAATGTTTCGGGTCTTGTGACCTTCTTCAAAGTATAGTCCATCACTATCTTTCAGATTGCTGCTAACAAACAAACCTAAAGATCCTTGTGTTGAACTTAATTGCTATTCAGAAAAGAAGCACCCATCTATATACCATATCTGGAAGGATCAAGTGAAAGGCATAATTCAAAACCAGTGGAAAGGGTAGTGGCAGTGGCAATGAATGTCAACACCAGCACCTCATGCACAGTTAATTGATGTTAGAAGTTAACTTTTTTTCGGGACAGTCTCTCCTTTAATACAGCACTGTGTCTTTTCCTCACCATTTTAGAACACGTATAACCTTTTAGTAATTTGTGCATGGGGTGCTACGAGCAAGCCACCATTTCGTGTCCATGAGAAGGTGATGGTGAACTATTTCCCTGAATTATTGAGTAGGCCAGTTCAGACAGCAGTTAAGAGACAACCATTTTGCTGCAGATTTAGAGTGAAATATAGGCCAGACTGTGTAAGGATGATAGATTTCCTTCCTTAATAAAAGCAAAATACTGTAGATGCTGGAACACAGAGAATGCTGGAGAAACTCAGCAGGGCTAGCATCTGTGGAGAGAGAAGCGGAGTTAACGTTTTGCATCTGGTAGAATCATCTTCAGTACTAGGATTCACATTTTCTTTCCTAAAGGGTTTTAGAGAAATCTTTTTTTAAAAATAACTATGATTGCCATTTTCATGATTGCCATTACCTATAATACTTCTTTCTTAAGTTCAAGATTTATTGAACTAAGTTTAAATTCATAAGCTGTTATGGTAGTATAAACAAAAGAACTGTGGATGCTGGAAATCAGAAACAAAAACAGAAATTGCTGGACAATCTCAGCTGGTCTGACAGCATCTGTGCAGATAAACCAGAAGTAATGTTTCAGGTTTAGTGACCCTTCTTCAGAACTGGAGAACTTCTCCCAAATGAAGAAATAAACAAACAAAGCTGTACACGTAGGCCGTTAGAAACACCTTAACACAAGAATTTCAATCTATTTCCAAATATCATCTATTAAAGTAACTTAATCCCAGAGATTACTCATCTCTCACATATATTTCAGTTTTATAAAAATTTTTACTTCACTGACTTTCCCTATTTTTGTTTTTTTGAACTGTGGAAACAATTTTATTATTTTTTTCTAACTCTGCAGGCATGAATCTTTCACAATTCTGATGGTCTAAACTTTGTTAGTTCTAACAACTTGCTATATCGCTTTACAAGTCAATTTTGGTAATGAATTGTGCATGTTCAATTTCTTTAAGGCAGTAGTTGAGTCTTGGAATCTGAAAGGATTTTATCTTTGTTATTACATTGACTTTGTGATAATCAATCTTTTAGTGCAAATAGGTCACCTGCCCTGAATGAGTAGACTCGATGGGCCAAAGGGCTTTTTTGTGCTGCAGAACTCTATGCTTCTACGACGTACTGAAAATGAACGAGAGATGTGTCATGAGGTGTCTTAATGTTGGCACATGTGAGATGCTAACACCCATTGGCCTGGTGTATTTTTAGCTGTTGCCCTTCAAGCATGCCCTGAGATGTCGGTGCTAGATCTCCAACAGAGAGGTCTATAGGAACAAGCAGCAATCTAGTTACCAGGTAACTGTCCTGACTTTCATGTCAGAAATTGTCCACAGCTAGTTTGTATCTGGAGGATGTATAGGGAAATGGTATTATAATGAGATGAGATTAAATAATAATGAGATGTTAATTGAATTGAATGATTTATTGCCACTTGTATTTAACAAATAAATAGTGAAAAATGTAATATGTCGGCACATGCCAGCCCTATTTTAAGTTGCAGAGGATATTAAGATACAGCTAAAAACAGAGTTCCTCCTCCCTTGCTCCACTCAACATCAGGAGATTCCTTGTCCACCAACTCCCCCCACATCACAGTCCGTTCCAGAAGTCTGACTTTGGGACCACCACCGGTCCCTCACCAGGAGCATCATACTGGGCCTACCATGCTGCCAATGCAACTGGTGCTCCCATCAATTTACCAGGAGTACTAATTTGGGCTCACCGCTTTGCCACAGCTGACTGACATCAGCTGCAGAGGCCACCCTGCTGCCTTCTCTGCCGACCACAGAGGCCAAGCTGCTATTGCTGCCATCTTGAAAATTGGTGCCATTGCTACTGTCTCAAGTGATCCACTGGGCCCACCAATGTTGAAGTTGCCATGCTCCGACACCATCTCTCGCTGCTGGGCCCAACTTGCTGCTGTCGCAAACTCTCTGAGAGCTCACTCTTTTCCTCCATGCTGGGTTCGCACTTCCTGAAGAGCCAACTCCTGCTGCCGCTACTGTACATGCTTGGGAGGCTCATTCTCACCCTACCGAGGAAGCAGAAAAGACCTCCAAAGAGGGGAAAAAAGAGAGCAAAAGTAAAAAGAAAAAATAAAGAAAGCAGATGAAAGTCGACGAGCCTCAGGCTAGGAGCTCGGATGCAGCCCTGCTCTTTCAGAGCCATCTTGGACTTGAATACACACAAATAGGCCTTTCCCTGCTCACTAGCAAGAATCTCATATTGTCACTCAACACTTGGTTGGAAAATGTTTCATTCAACATTGAGAAAATCCTCACTGGTTATCTATGTTATTTTCTCAACTTTCTCACTGCTGCCCTTGTTATGCAGGGACTGGAAGACTCCATCTGTTGTCTTTTTTGTTCAGTCTTTATTAAATGATCATGTTAGGGTTCAGTATTGTCCTTATCACTCTCTGAAATATGGCTGACCTGCAGCCACAACTGTTCCTTCCTTCAATTTTAAAGGATATTACCTAAAATCATTCATGGAATAAGTGAAATGACATCGGTGAACTTCAACCTCTGTAAATTTTCTACCTGACCATCCTGAGATGAAGACATATTTGGACAGTACTGACTCATCCATGTAATTTTCTCATTTTTATCTTGACTGATTGTCTCCACCACACCCAGTGCACCAGGCCCACCCCACTTTTCTCCTCCTCATTCCTCATCCGACCCTCTATCATTTACTGGATCCCACTTCCATACCTCCATTCCCCGACCTAATCCAAAATCATCTCACCATCAATTCGCCCTTGTTGAGCTGAGTTTTGATGCAAAGTTTCATTTGCCTGTGGTCCTCCCTTGTACCAAATGGTGTTAACTAAGGAAAACAATAGGTAATACACATAACTGCAGAAAGCTGGCAGATGCATACTACTTGTAAATAATTCTGAACAACATGCCATGGGATCCTCATGCTCCACTGACTTTATCTTTAAGGTAGGACATAATTAAAAAGTCATTTTTCTGTAAATAAGCATTTATAGTACGTGAAATCATTAGCAGCCACAGCCTGGCATATTGTTCAACACTCCAAAAACACATTGATAACTTTATTGCTCTACCTCAATCTACTGATGGGAAATGGAAATTTCACTTTTCCACCAAATTAAGTCATTTTGCTTATCCAGTTTCCTGCTCTTGGACTATATAAAATTTCCTAACAATTCAAAATAATAATTAAGCACAAAGAAGTTCAGGAGATTTGCAACATCTAAAAAGTGCTACTGAGAAGCTGTCCTCTTTCCTTCAAGAAGGCAAGTATTAAAAACAAGTTTTAAACACTTGAGGAAACAACTGTTAGAGTTAACAAAGTTAAAAATCACACAACACCAGGTTATAGTCCAACAGGTTTAACTGGAAGCTTTTTAACTTTGTACACCCCAGTCCAACACCGACATCTCCAAATCATTAGAGTTAACATTACAGTACAATACGATAAGCATTTAGGTTGGGCATATAGTACAGTGAAAGAGGGATTAGGTTTGAGAGTAATGGACTTACCCATTTCTAAAAACTCATTGAAAAATGAGTAAGAGTTGAATTCATTTAAACTGTAATTTTTGATCCAGTGTTTAGTTACGTCCTCAACTTTCTTTGTTGAGCGCATTGATTTCTTCCTCCACTTAAACTTCAAGATTCTGTAATGTACACCAAGGATAATTAAGTTAAATAAGGATGGACTTAACATATAACATCAAAATATGAATTCTAAGTACAGTACATGTATATCATACAGTAGTATTGCCTAGAAATCAGATTTCATTCAGATATTTTTGTGTAATGGATCGAGCACATATTGTTTTTGTTTAAGGGTAAGATTAAAGTAGCCAGCATGTAATGTTCATGCTACCTAAAAATTTTAATCAGACAAATATAGTGCTGATTTTTCCCACATTATTCATTGGCTGCATACTTATTGAGATTGTTAGCAATATTAGGCAAATGTAGTTCTACTTAAAACAGCCAGCACCTCATAAAAAGATATACTCTGGCTGAAAATCCAAGGACAATTGGCTGAAGAAGGAAATGAGCTGACAGCAAAATTATCTGATGCTGCACTGGAGACCTTGGTGTAGGCAGCAGAGGAGAAAGGAGACATCAATTTGTTTCCATGGAATACAAAGCCTTCCTGAATATACATTTAGGAGAAAGTTGGAAAAGCTTAACAGGTGTCTCAATGTCAAAAGCAGTATACCAAGGACTCGGCTGCAATGACAGAGAAAAGATATTATTTTCAAAAAGAGTTCAGATAAAAACAGTTGAAAGTATGTCCTTATCGTAACTACTTAGAGCCACATTAATTATAACACCGATAGTCTTCACAACACTCCCATTCATTCCTCTAGTTATGACGTATAGTACACTTACCTCAATCACTTTATGCTCACAGACTCTCAGTGAGAGTTAGAGGAAGATATTTGCATAATGACTCATCAGCCATCGGTGCACAGGAAAGAGGGTATCAAACATGCCACTTTGCAATAGAGTGAGATTGCATGCCAGTTCTGACATAGATACAAACTTAGAGGGTCCTGCCTACTGAAGGTAGTACACAGGCATACACCAGGAAATGCTAGAGAAACAGGGCAACTCCCAGAAAATTTTGTAGAGCATGAAATGAGCAGCTCCAAATTGTCTTAAGCCAATAATCAGCATCCCTTGTGCAGTATAAGTGTTGATTTCCCCTTGAATTGGTACTCTTGCAAAATGTCTTGATTTGTGCAAGACAAAAAGCATCATTAAAATGTTTTAGCAGCAATATTCAGGATATACATTAGTAAGTGAATAGGTAAAGACTTGAACAATGTAGGAAAATAGGAAATTGTTGATTTTGGCAGGAAGAATAAATATAAGCATTTTATCTCACTTTTGAGAGCTGCAGTGATCTAAAATGCAAAGGGATATATATCTAGTGCATAGAGTCATAAAGATGTACACCACAGAAACAGATCCTTCAGTCCAGCTCGTCCATGCCGATCGGATATCCCAAACTAATCTAGTCCCATTCGCCAACACTTGGGCCCATATACCTCTAAATCCTTCCCATTCATATACCCATCCAGATGCCTTTTAAATGCTGTAATATTTCAGCCTCCACCACTTCCTCTGGCAGCTTATTCCAACATACATGCATGAAAAGGTTGCCTCATAGGTCCCTTTTATATTGATCCCCTCTCACTCTAAACCTACGCCGTCTAGTTCTGGACACTCCCACCCCAGGGAAAAGACTTTGTGTATTTATCCCATCCATGCCCCTCATGATTTTATAAATCTCTATGAGGTCACCCCTCAGCCTCCAACGCTCCAGGGAAAACAGTCCCAGCCTATTCAGCCTTTCCCTATAGCTCAAATCCTCTAACCCTGGCAACATTCTTGTAAATCTTTTCTGAACCCTTTCAAGTTTCACAACATCCTTCCGATAGGAAGGAGACCAGAACTGCACGCAATATTCCAAAAGTGGCCTAACCAATGTCCTGTATAGCTGCAACATGACCTCCCAACTCCTATACTCAATGCTCTTGAATAACAAAACATTACAATGCAAGTTCAGCTTTTCAGTACTCAAACAGTTCAACTGTTTTATCAAGCATCTTAATTTGAGTTTGCTCCCTGGCTATGAAGTCATCTATCTGCGACGACCTGACCCAATTTATCAGGATGAAATTAAAACTTTCCAAGGAAGACTAACAATAAAAAGTCATTCCTGACCTATACTGCTTATTACCTAACTCTAGGTGACCTCCAATCATGAAGCCCCTTTATTTATCACACATGCTTCAAATTCCACAGAACTATCCCTTGAAATTGCATCATGAAGTTTCTCTTTGTGATACCATTTGGACATTAGTGGGTCTACTTCCGTTTGAAAACAGCCTATGTTAAGCAAGGTAAACCTAACTAAAAAATACTATAGCATCCTGCAGCAATGGAATCCATTTGAACAGCTTTACAACCAAGTTTGTCTTTGAAACCCTTCGTCACTAGTTTGGCTTTGGTCTTACATATCCCAACAGGGAGCACTTCTTATGTAAAGGTCGGCTGTATCTGGTACGTATATGCATCAAATTTCAGCTCTCCAACTCTTTTTGATATGCATTATTTATTAATTCATCTTCTATTTTTTTGTAGCCACTAAAATATTTTGATCACAAGCACTTCTACTTCTCATACTATTCACAGCTTATTCCATTATCCTTGTTCCTATTAATCTGCAACCTTATAATTAATTGACCTCATAGTTAGGGATCCTCTTGGAAGCAGTGACCACAGTATTGTTGAATTAAGAATAAATATGGAGAGTGTGAAATTAAAATCCAATACCGGGGTCCTGCACTTAAACAAGGGAGACCACAATAGGATGAGGGAGGACTTCGCTAAAGTAGACTGGAAACAAAGATTTTATGGTGGGACAGTTGACGAGCAGTGGAGAACTTAATAAGCAATTTTTCAAAGTGCTCAACAAAAGCATATTCCAGTGAAAAGGAAGGACTGTCAGAAAAGAGGTAATCTGCCATGGGTGTCTAAGGAAAAAAGGAGGCTATCAATTTGAAAGGGAAGGTATACAAAGTGGCCAAAAACAGCAGGAAACTTGAAGATTGGAAAATCTTTAAAGGTCAACAGAAATCCACGAAAAGAGCTATAAAGAAATGTAAGATAGAACATGAGAAAATATTGGCACAGAATATAAAAACAGATAGCAAAACTTTCTATAATAATATAAAACGAAAAAGATACGCTAATGTAAATGTTGGTCCTTTACAGAATGAGAAAGGGCATTTAGTAATGGGATATTATGAAATGGCTGAGGCATTGAACAGGTGTTTTGTGTTGGTCTTCACAGTGGAGGACACTAATAACATGCCAGCAATTGACAAAGAGACGAAGGTAACTGGAAACAATCATTATTACAGAAGAGGTAGTGTTGGGCAAGCTAATGGAGTTAAGGATAAATAAGTCTCCTGGCCCAGATGGAATGCATCCCAGGGTACTAAAAGAGATGGCAGGAGAAATAGCAAGTGCACTTGTGATAATTTTCCAAAATTCACTGGACTTGGAATGTTCTAGCAGATTGGAAAACAGCAAATGTGACACCACTGTTTAAAAAGGGAGATAGACAAAAGATGGGGAATTATAGACTTGTTAGCTTAACTTCTGTAGTGGGGAAGATACTATTATCGAGCAGGGCATCAAAATAGAAACTGTCTTGTTGGGCAAAGGCAGTATGGGTTCATGAAGGGCAGGTCATGCTTTACTAATCTTTTGGAATTCTATGAAGACATTATGAGCAAGGTGGACAACCAGGACCCAATGCATGTGGTGTACTTAGATTTTCAAAAGGCCTTCAACAAGGTGCTGCACAGAGGCTGCTGCATAAGATAAAGTTGCGTGGTGTTAAGGGCAATGTTTTAGCATGGATAGAGGATTGGTTGACTAACAGGAAGCAAACAGTGGGGATAAATGTGTGCTATTCTGGTTGGCAATCAGTAACTAGTGATGTACCTTGTGGATCAGTTTGGACCGCAATTATTCGCAACTTATATAGATGATTTAGAGTTGGGGACCATGTGGAGTGTGTCAAAGTTTGCAGATGACACTAAGATGCGTGGCAGAGCAAAGTGTGCAGAAGGCTGTAAAGCTTTGCAGAGGAACATAGATACTTTAAATGAGTGGGCAAAGATCTGGCAGATGGAATATAATGTTAATAAATGTGAAGTCTGCCATTTTGGTAGGAAAAACAGTAAAAGGGATTATTACTTGAATGGTGAAAAGTTGCAGCATGCCGCTATGCAAAGGGACCTGGATGTCCTTGTGCATGAATCACAGAGGGTTGGTCTGCAGATACAACAAGTAATTAACAACAAGTAGTTATCCTTCATTGCTAAAGGGATTGAGTTTATAAGCAGGGAGGTAATATTGCAGCTGTACAGGGTGCTGGTGAGGTCACACCTGGATTACTGCATGCAGTTTTGGTCTTCTTACTTGAGAAAGGATACACCGGCACTAGAGGGGGTGCAGAGGAGGTTCACTAGGCTGATTCCAGAGTTGAGGGGGTTGGCTTATGAGGAGAGACTGAGTAGACTGGGATTATAGAATTTAGAAGAATGAGAGGGGGAATCTTTTAGAAACATATAAAATTATGAAGGGAATAGGTAAGATAGAAGTAGAGAGGATGTTTCCACTGGCAGGTGAAACCAGGACAAGAGGGCATAGCCTCAAAATTAGAGGGAGCAGATTTAGGACTGAATTGAGAAGGAATGTCTTCATCCAGAGAGTTGTAAATCTATGGAATTCGGTGCCCAGTGTAGTAGTTGAAGCTACTTCAGTAAATGATTTTAAAGCTAAGATAGATTTTTTTTCAATAATAAAGTAATTAAGGTATACGGTGAGAAGGCAGGTAAGTGGAGCTGAATCCACAAAAAGATCAGCCATGATCTTACTGAATGACGGAGCAGGCTCAAAGGGCCAGATGGCCTACTCTTGCTCCTGGTTCTTATGTTCTATGTTCTTAATTACCCTCCTACTTAATTCTGGGCCACTACTAGAATAGCTCCTGCTCCAATAATCAAAATTATTTTCACAAGTTTGAGATGTTTTCCTAGGGCTACACTCACTTTAACATCCAGTTTAAAATTCCGACTGAATTCTTTAGGCCTTCCACATCTCTATCTCATTTTGCCCATCCATGGATCTTATGTCACTTCACTCATTTTGCACATTTCGCTAATGTTTCTATGTGCTGATACTTTTCCCTACTATCCCTAATGGTGATATTCCTCCATTCACTAATTCCCTCTTGCATGTACATTACATTGGTAACAATTTTTGGTTATTGACTTCTGGGGCAAATAGAAAAAGCAAATGCTCCGTGTCACTTTGTTCATATTTAGTCAACTCTTCATAGGCGTTTATTTGGTCCTCAAGACTGTCCAACATATGCATATGCAAAGTGTGTACTAACTCATCACCTTGAATGACTTGTTCAGTTTCTTGAGTGTGTTATCAGTGACAATTAATTTTGGGAATTCATACTGTCACTTTGGTTGCTATAAAATTACTGTTTTTATATCACTATCTACAATCTTACCTGGACATTTCCATTCTTTCTGATTTTTGTGAGATATCATGAGTCCAGGTTTAAAATTTATTTACGGTAGCTTTATATTGTGCCTTAAGGCTCACCAAATTTTCTCTGAAAATTTAACCTTAATGAATGCTCTTCTGTCCTGCATGCAAGGCATTTAAGTTCTCACAAAAAGTGAAGCTAATTGTAATCCCTTCTGAAGCCAGGGTTAATCACTCATTACTGAAAAAATGTTTGGACAAAGAAAAATTTACTTAGATTATAGCCTCTAATAATTTGCATTGACTGCATGTGCCAGTCAGATGTTACTTTTCATTTTGTTGGTCCATAAAGCATCTCACCTCTTACAATGTAATTTCTTTCCCATAGTCTCTCGCTCAAGGGATTTCTACTACCATATCCATTATACAATATTCATATTGTCACTAGAATCCTCAAATTCATCATTGCCATAGAACCCCTTCACTGTCAGTTGGAAATTATGCATTTCCCTCGTCCAGTTCCTATCAAATTGTTCATTATCTTTTCCACCATTACTCTTTTCTCTTTATTATTTATTGTGGGGGTCAGTTTAGCTCAGTTGGTGTGTGATGCTGACAGCATGGGTTCAATTCCCACACAAGTGTTTGTGTTTATATTTGGCTAATTTCATACCTATAATTGATATTTCCATACTAGCCAATGGCAAGATGCAGGATTAATGGGGACAGGGTCACACTGATTTAGAAGGTAACAGACGGACTGTAGCTAAGGAAAGGAAAATTGTATGGCACGATGGTTAAACAGCATCTAGGGTGAGAGAATGAATTGTACATGTGAGGGACTGTCAGCCATGTTGCCTATATGCAATTGGTAGTGTGGCTGCAGTGCAATGACGTTGCTGGTGAAAGGCAATGCTAAATTTCAACACTTGTCCAGCTGCAAGGCGATGTTTGAAAGACGGCTGCAAGGGATGCCACTCTTGTGGCAGATATACACTGAGTGGTGAATTGTTGTAGGAAGGATGTCATAATAAGATGGAGCAGAAGTCGGACTAGAGAGACACTATAAGCGAAAGGGAGGCAGTTAATGAGGTGAATTTGGTAAGATACGGCAAGAGGACTCACTGGGTCTCGCAGTATGAAACTCTCTAAAAAAAATTAACTAAACTTAAATTTAGCCAAAAGATTCTGCCTCATGATACTTTTTTGTGGATTGAGTTTATTAACTGCTCAGTCCTATAATTTTTAAAACCTATTTTTCTAATCAATCTGTCCAGAAATGTTATTACATACTTTTGGAGTAGGTGGAATTTTAACCCAGGTCTCCAGGGGTAGGGATATTAGCAGTGCACCACAAGAGGGCTCCTTGCTCAGTCTTATAACTTGTTTCACAAATAAGTCCCACCTCCTCCTCTTTTATTAACTTTTTATTATTAAAGTGCCATCAAATCTCATTAAATTAACAATGTATAAGCACTACCTAACAGACAGTGTAACAAGGACATTACTAGGAGGGGGTAGGAAGAGAGGGAGGAGATTACATTAAAATAAAGTGCTCCATTTTAAATTTTTATAGATATTTTATTTAACGTATTTTTCTAATCAATCTGTTCAGAGATATCACTACACACCTCAGGAATAGATGGAACTTGAAGCTGGGACACTACTACTGTGCCACAAGATAGCTCCACTGCTGTTTTTGTGTCTACCCAACCAATGAATTAGTCAATTAACCCAATTACCCATTTAATTACTTGTCACATTAGCACTTCAGCACTTACCCCAATGCTCCATGTAGACTAGTAATTTTAAACAACTCTGCAAACAACCAAATATTGCTACAAATACAGATTTAACTAATAAAATTAAACAACTAGCCTAAATGTAATTGATGATCCCCTTACACAAGGGGTCTTTCCTGCTGCTAAAAAGATGTTCAGCTTTGTAAGGTTAACATAGAGAGGTAGAATAGATAATGTGCCAGTGCCTGGTCTAGGAGGCCCAGGTTCAAGATCCACCTGCTCCAGAGGTGTGTAATACCAGCTCTGAACAGAATGATTAGAAAATATCTCGGGTACCTTATGGTGCAGTGGTAATATCCTTACCACTGGCTTCAGTTCAAGTTCTACCTGCTTCAGAGGAGAGCAATAGTATTTCTGAACAAGTTGATTAGGAAAATATCTAAAGGGTAGTTTATAAAATATGAAACTCTAGAATGGCATTAGTGATGTCAAATTAGCATTACATGCTGTTTGTCATCATGATCTGCTGTATCTGTATAATCTCCGTGACTTCGATAAATGTTTGCATATATTTACATACACCAGAAGTACATGTCTATATCATAGATACTAGTTTGGAAGCAAAATGGTATCTGTTAAGCTTAAAAAAAGGTACTATGAATGTTATGGTCTGCACCATAAAACCTTCATGTTAATCTTTCTATTCAAAGTGGCTTACTAATTCTGCTGCTTACCCATGTCTTCTCATTTTTTTCCTCTTTGTAAGAGGCTACAAATTTTTTTCACCAGCATAAATTTTTGGTTGAAATTTGCAGAAGTTATTCAAATCAGGGGGAAGCATTTATAGTTTAAACTAAATACAGAATGCTGTTGATTGTATATAGCATAATACAACCTAACAAATTAATGAACCTTTGGTGGCTAAGGGTGCCACAAAATGATCTTGTGTCTAAATGGTACCAAAGAGTGAAGAAGGCATTTGGTATGCTTTCCTTTATTGGTCAGACTATTGAGTAAAGGAGTTGGGAGGTCATGTTGCGGCTGTACAGGAAATTGGTGGGCCACTGTTGGAATATTGCGTGCAATTCTGGTCTCCTTCCTATCGGAAAGATGTTGTGAAACTTGAAAGGGTTCAGAAAAGATTTACAAGGATGTTGCCAGGGTTGAAGGGTTGAGCTATAGGGAGAGGCTGAACAGGCTGGGGCTGTTTTCCCTGGACCGTCGGTGGCTGAGGTGTGACCTTATAGAGGTTTACAAAATTATGAGGGGCATGGATAGGATAAACAGACAAAGTCTTTTCCCTGGGGTTGGGGAGTCCAGAACTAGAGGGCATAGGTTTAGGGTGAGAGGGGAAAGAAATAAAAGAGACCTAAGGGGCAACTTTTTCACGCAGAGGGTGGTATGTGTATGGAATGAGCTGCCAGAGGATCCGGTGGAGGCTGGTACAATTGCAACATTTAAGAGGCATTTGGATGGGTATATGAATAGGAAGGGTTTGGAGGGATATAGACCGGGTGCTGACAGGTAGGACTAGATTGGGCTGGGATATCTAGTTGGGTTGGACAGGTGGACCGAAGGGTCTGTTTCAATGCTGTACATCTCTATGACTCTATGTTTAATAGCTGTAAAATGGTGTCCTTAGTAGTATATTTTGCCAGGGCTCCTATAGGAAGGATGTTGTGAAACTTGAAAGGGTACAAAAGAGATTTACAAGGATGTTGCCAGGGTTGGAGGGTTTGAGCTATAGAGAGAGGCTAAATAGGCTGGGTCTAGTTTCCCTGGAGCATCGGAGGCTGAGGGGTGACCTTATAGAGGTTTATAAAATCATGAGGGGCATGGATAGGGTGAACAAACAAAGTCTTTTCCCTGGGGTGGGGGAGTCCAGAACTAGACGGCATAGGTTTAGGGTGAGAGGGGAAGAATTTAAAAGGGACCTAAGGGGCAACTTTTACACACAGAGGGTAGTGCATGTTTGGAATGAGCTGCCAGACGAAGTGGTGGAGGCTGGTAAATTTACATTTTAAAGGCATCTGGATGGGTACATGAATAGTAAGGATTTAGAGGGATATGGACCAAGTGTTGGCAGATGGGACTAGATTAGTTTAGGATATGAGGTCGGCATGGATGAGGTGGACCAAAGGGTCTGTTTCCATGCTGTGTATCTCTAAGACTCTATGACTGTATGACTTAACAGATTCAATTTGAGCAAAGTGTTATCTTGTATGTCATACATTTTGGCTTGTGTGATACAAACAAGTTTACTGCTGATGAAGTTAAACTTACGGAATAGTATACTCCATAGTGGTGCTCAGCAATTGTTTCAACACCATAATCATAGACATTTGAATTAAAAGATCCGCCATGCAGCCACTTGGATGGCACTAAAAAAGAGAACATGGGTGTCAACCATTGCTCTATTCATATGTTTGTTTACAGAGTTAATTGGGATGATTTTTACCCTACACGATTTGAAAATGCTTAGCACTCTGTCTGGAAGGAACCTGAGAGTATGGAAATGAAACAGTATTTGTGGGCATGTAATAGGGTAGTACAGCACCCAGCCTCTACATTCTGCATTAAGTGAGTAAATGCAGGCTTTTCTCTTTCATTACTTAAGACCCTTGCATTAGAGAGTGCAGTATATTCTTCAGCAGGTGGTCTCCAGCCAATAGCTGCAAGACCTGAAAACAGAAGCAGAAGATAATGCACCTTAAGACGTATGGCATTATATTCACCAACAACATCATATAGCAGCTATAATGGCCAGGATTAGCTTATGTCAACTGTTTTGGAATTTATTATTGCCCAAATCACGCTTTTACACTGTATGTTTTTGTGTGGCCATATAACAAGACCTTAAATTACCTCATCTAAGTTAGTCTGCAGATTGGGTATATATGCATCACTGCATATATAATTCCAAACATTTGTGATTACCTTTATGCTAAAACAATAAGTTGGTACTACAAGATCAAGGCCAATGCTACAGAAAGACATCACCAAAATAAGGGTGAAATATAGGTGGCAAAGACTTCTTCTCTTTGATATGTCCAAGAAACTTAGGGAAGATGCATGGACCGAAATAGTGCCAATACAATAGAAGGGTGTGCTGTTTACTTCATAAAAAATGGAACCTTCTGATCTCCAATTGATCAAAGTAGAATTCATGACATAATGCCCATGGAGCGCTTTAAGCAACTTAAAATTACTTGTAAGCTCTTCAATTTGGATCATGAGAAAAAAAAGTCAAAGGATGAAGAAATGCAGGAAATATCAATTAAAAATATAACAAACAAACAAATACACTTCAACAAAATGCTAAAAAGGATCCAGAAAGTAAACATGCAAATATGTGGGCAATACTTGGACATTTAACAGCTTTACAGGAAAATTTTCTTCGCATTCATTTGTGGGATGTGGGCATTGCTGGCTGCCCAGCATTTATTGCTCATCCGTAGTTGCCTTTGAGAAGATGGTGGTGAGCTGCCTTTTTGAACCACTATAGTCCATTGCTGTGGGTTGACTCAAAATACCATTAGGGTGGGAATTCCAGAATTTTGATCCAGTGACCATGATATATTTTCAAGTCAGGAATGATGAGTGGCTTAGAGGAGATCTTGTAGTTGGTGAAGTTCCCATGTATCTTCTGCCCTTATCCTTCTCGATGGAAGTGGCCTTGTGTTTGGAAGATTATATCTAAGGATGTTGATGAATTGCTGCAGTACATCTTATAGATAGAACACATTGCTGCTACTGAGCATCGGTGGTGGAGGGTGTGGATGTTTGTAGATGTAGTACCAGTCAAGCATCTGCTTTGTCCTGGATGCTGTCAAGCTTCTTGAGTGTTGTTAGAGCTGCACCCATTCAGGCAAATGTGGAATATTCCCCTTAACCATATCAGGTTTCTGTTCATTAACTACAGCTCCACCTTCAGCAATATATTACCAATCAAACTACTCTCAAATATCTGAGACCTGGATCTCTGCTCTGCTCTTTGCAACTGGATTCTCAATTTCCTGACCCACTGAAATCAGTGAGAATGGGCAATAGCACCTCCTCCATGACAATCCTCAACACTGGTGCTCCGCAAGGCTGCACATTCAGCCCCTTACTATATTCCCATGGCTGTGTGGCCAAATTTCATCCTAACTCCATCTACAAGTTCTTTGACGACAACACGGCGGCACGGTGGCACAGGGGTTAGCACTGTTGCCTCACATCGCCAGAGACTCGGGTTCAATTCCTGCCTCAGGTGACTCTCTATGTGGAGTTTGCACATTCTCCCTGTGTCTGCGTGGGTTTCCTCCAGGTGCTCCGGTTTCCTCCCACAATCCAAAAAATGTGCAGGTTAGGTGAATTGGCCATGCTAAATTGCCCGTAGTGTTAGGTGAAGGGGTAAATGTAAGGGAATGGGTCTGGGTGGGTTACGCTTCGGCGGGTCGGTGTGGACTCGTTGGGCTGAAGGACCTGTTTCCACCCTGTAAGTAATCTAATCTAATCTAATCTAAAACACCATGGTTGGTTGGATCTCAAACAATGGTTAGACAGAACACAGGAAAGAGATAGAGTACTTGGTGGTGTGTTGTAAAGATAACAATCTCTCCTCAATGTCAGCAAACCTAAAGAGCTGTTATTGACTTTGGGAAGAGACAACAAAACTGCAGATGCTGGAATCCAAGGTAGATAAGCAGGAGGCTGGAAGAACACAGGAAGCCAGGCAGTATCAAGAGGTGGAGTCAATGTTTTGGGTGTAACCCTTCAGGAATTAGCGAGAAGATTTGTAGCTCAGGTTGAGGTTTTGGATGTAGGTTTGCTTGCTGAGCTGAAAGGTTCATTTCCAGACGTTTTGTTATCTTACTAGGTAACATCTTCAGTGGACCTTAGGCGAAGCAATGCTGAAAATTCCTGCTTTCTATTTAAATGTTTGGGCTTCTTTGGGTTGGTGATGTCATTTCCTGTGGCGATGTTATTTCCTGTGGTGAAGTCACTCCCTGTTCCTTTTCTCAGGGGGGTGGTAGATGGGGTCTAACTTGATGTGTTTGTTGATAGAGTTCCGGTTGGAATGCTATGCTTCTAGGAGTTCTCGTGCGTGTCTTTGTTTGGCTTGTCCTAGGATGGATGTATTGTCCCAGTCGAAGTGGTGCCTTTCTCATCTGTATGTGAGGATACTAGTGAGAGAGGGTCATGTCTTTTTGTGGCTAGATTCTTCAGGAATCACTGACTTCAGGAAGCAAGCTTGAGACCACGCCCCTATCTACAAAATGGAGTTTAACTTTCCACAAATGACAATCACCAACAATTTTTCCTGGTCCACCCACATTGATGCAACAGTCAAGAGGACACAACAAAGCTTCTACTTCCTCAGGAGGCTAAGGAAATTTAGCATGAACGTAAAGACTCTTATCAATTTTTATAGATTGTTCTGAAGATGTGGGTGTACTGTACCTTTAGGGGAGTTAAAAGCTGGTAGAGCTACCTGACAGCACCAAGTGTTCTAAACAAAATACTTGGTTGAAAGCTAAATTAGCGGGTTGCCCAGAAACGACAAAACAGATTTGAATTAGGTTAATCAGTTTAAATTATATCCCAAAAAATACCAAACTCCAATCCAGTTTGAATTTAGTATATTGACAATCTTAAAAAACCAATGACACAATCTAATGCTTTGGGGGTATAAGACCAGGGAAAATTGAATAGTTGAGAGAAGAACTGCCAAGCCAACAATATCTGCACACTGCCCAGAAAAAATAGCTCTCTTAAAAGGTACCTTTATCGATCAATAGCCTGTGAAGCAGTATCCCCAAGGAGAAGAAAGGAAGACTGAAATACAGAGAAGAACAAAAGCTAGGTAAAAACAATGACTGCAGATGCTGGAAACCAGATTCTGGATTAGTGGTGCTGGAAGAGCACAGCAGTTCAGGCAGCACCCAAGGAGCAGTAAAATCGACGTTTCGGGCAAAAGCCCTTCATCAGGAATAAAGGCAGAGAGCCTGAATGGTGGAGAGATAAGCTAGAGGAGGGTGGAGGTGGGGAGAAAGTAGCATAGAGTACAATAGGTGAGTGGGTGAGGGGATGAAGGTGATAGATCAGGGAGGAGGGTGGAGTGGATAGGTGGAAAAGAAGATAGGCAGGTAGGACAAGTCATGGGGACAGTGCTGAGCTGGAAGTTTGGAACTAGGGTGAGGTGGGGGAAGGGGAAATGAGGAAACTGTTGAAGTCCACATTGATGCATTGGGGTTGAAGTGTTCCGAGGTGGAAGATGAGGCGTTCTTCCTCCAGGTGTCTGGTGGTGAGGGAGCGGCGGTGAAGGAGGCCCAGGACCTCCATGTCCTCGGCAGAGTGGGAGGGGGAGTTGGAATGTTGGGCCACAGGGCAGTGTGATTGATTGGTGCGGGTGTCCCGGAGATGTTCCCTAAAGCGCTCTGCTAGGAGGCGTCCAGTCTCCCCAATGTAGAGGAGACCGCATCGGGAGCAACGGATACAATAAATGATATTGGTGGATGTGCAGGTAAAACTTTGATGGATGTGGAAGGCTCCTTTAGGGCCTTGGATGGAGGTGAGGAAGGAGGTGTGGGCGCAGGTTTTGCAATTCCTGCGGTGGCAGGGGAAGGTGCCAGTTTGGGAGGGTGGGTGTGGACCTGACCAGGTAGTCACGGAGGGAACGGTCTTTGCAGAAGGCGGAAACGGGTGGGGGGGGAAATATATCCCTGGTGGTGGGGTCTTTTTGGAGGTGGCAGAAATGTTGGCGGATGATTTGGTTTATGCGAAGGTTGGTAGGGTGGAAGGTGAGCACCAGGGGGGTTCTGTCCTTGTTACGGTTGGAGGGGTGGGGTCTGAGGGCGGAGGTGTGGGATGTGGACAAAATGCATTGGAGGGCATCTTTAACCACGTGGGAAGGGAAATTGCGGTCTCTAAAGAAGAAGGCCATCTGGTGTGTTCTGTGGTGGAACTGGTCCTCCTGGGAGCAGATACGGCGGAGGCGGAGGCAGAGGAATTGGGAATACGGGATGGCATTTTTGCAAGAGGTAGGGTGAACAAAAGCAAGCTGCCTAGTTTTGAGATAAGAAGTTCTGTTTTTTATAAATCTTAATCAGAGGGTTTTATCGGACTGGTATTGTAGAGGAGAAAGTAAAAGATAGGTCAGAGGAAGGAATTTTAAATAGTTGTTAATTATTCTCTGTTATACTTGAAGAAATAAAGTTGCTAATTTTTACTTTGAATAGTCCTTGGCCTCTCGAACTTTCACAGATTACTGTACAGGATAAATCTTTTCTGTGTTGCTGGTTTATATTAAGCTGAAGAGTTTACCCTGTGTCGTAAGAATCTGGGGGCTCGGTTCCAATCCAAGGTAGATAAGCAGGAGGCTTGAAGAACACAGCAAGCCAGGCAGCATCAAGAGGTGGAGAAGTTAATGTTTCCGGTGTAACCCTTCTTCAGGACTCATTGACTTCAGGAAGCAAGCTTGAGGGCACGCCCCTCTCTACATCAATGTAGCTGAGGTGGAGGTTGGCGAGAGTTTCAAGTTTCCATGAGTGACAATCACCAACAATCTTTCCTGGTCCACCCACATTATTGCAATGGTCAAAAGGACACAACAACACTTCTACTTCCTCAGGAGGCTAAGGAAATTTGGCATGAACGTAAAGACTCTTATCAATTTTTATAGAGTTTGTATACCCCAGTCCAACACCAGCATCTCCAAATCATGACTATTATCAACACTACTAATTGCTGGCTTAAAGTGGAGAGGATCGCCAAGAAGATCGTACATATCGACACTGGCATCAAGTTTCTACAGAAATGCAGGCAAGCAGGAAAGATTCCAAAAAGATTACGGATCATGAACCCACTCAAGTCAACATATAATACAGACTACGCAGAGAAACTTTGCCACCGCACCTCTCGCAAACTCCTCAATCATCTTGTGCACTAACACTACAGCAGGCGCCACAACATTGAAATTCAGATGGAGTCCACACTCTCATCCTGCACTCAGGATACAGCAGTACAATTACACGACATTGCCAAACAGACAAGGCGACAAAACCACACCACTTACATGCACACCAAGAACAAAAAACTGGAAAAACTTGGCATTCTGACCAGTAGCAGCAAAGCCCACCCTGGCACTACAGTGGATAACATTATCCCTGCGGGGAAGTCTACTATCAACTTATCGGACCACACCTTTCGCATACACTGGATCTGTTCAGATGAGGAGGAACGTGACGGGCATCTGGAAGTACTCAGGGATGCCCTCATAAGAACAGGGTATGATGCTCAACTCATCTACCACCAGTTTTGACATGCCACAGCAAGGACCTCCTCAGGAGACAGACACCTGTTGCAACCGACAGGATAGCCTTCGTTGTCCAGTACTTCCCAGGAGCTCAAAAACTACGCCATGTTCTTTGTGACCTGCAACACATTATCAATGAGGGTGAGCACCTTGTCAAGACCTTCCCCACACCTCCACTGCTTGTCTTTAAACAACCGCCAAACCTCAAATAGATCATTGTTCGTAGCAAGCTGCCCAGCTTTCTAGACAACTCCTTACAACCCATTCAAAGTAGGCGCTGCAAGACATGTCAGAGTGTGGACACCTCCTACCATATATGTGGCAGGTACTCAAGTGACTCAGCCAATATTGTCTATCTTATATGTTGCAGGCAAGGATGCCTTGAGGCATGGTACATTGTGGAAACTGGGCAAAGGCTACGGCAATGAATGAATGGGCACAGCACAACAATCAACAGACAGGAGTGTTTCCTCCCAGTTGGGGAACACTTCAGTAGTCCAGGACATTTGACCTCGGACTTTCGGGTGACCATCCTCCAAGGCGGACTTCGGGACAGGCAACAGTGAAAAGTGGCCGAGCAGAGGCTAACAGCCCATGGAGAGGGCCTCAACCGGGACCTTGGGTTCATGTCACACAACAGGTGACCACCATTGCACTATACACACACACAGACAGTCCTATACACACACACATACACGCAACTCCTATACACACACATACACACGGACACACGTATACACAGACATGCACACAGACACTCACACACGCTCCTACAGATACACACCCCCACACTGACCCCCTCACAGACTTAGACATTCTACACTCACATACACACACATACACTCTCGCTCACACTCACAACCCCCACCCCAGGCAGACAGACAGACACACATACACACATAAACATATACGTTTGTGGGGTGAATTTGTACTTGCAGAGTTACATTGTACTTTGCTCAAAAACTGCATGAATTCATGTAAGACTCTGTTAACTCACTTTTTAGCTTAGAATCAGTCTAAACATTATGGCACAGGCAGAGAACACAGGGGGCTAACACCTTCAACATTATCTGGCTAACACCAATTGTTACAATTAACCTGAGACTGTAACTTTTAAAAAAAGGTTTTGTGATTTACATATGAAAGAAGTGACACTATCATGGTATTCGAACAGATGAAAGACTCAACAAACAATCAAGATATTTTTCAATGTATAATTTCAGTTACATCACACTGTAAACATTTGCTATAAATTCTGTGTCTTACAACTGTGTCCTCCACAACCACCTGATGACGGAGCGGCGCTCCGAAAGCTAGTGTGCTTCTAATTAAACCTGTTGGACTATAACCTGGTGTTGTGTGATTTTTAACTTTGTACACCCCAGTCGAACACCAGCATCTCCAAATCAATTTTATAGATGCACCATAGAAAGCATTCTATCTAGATGCACCACAACGTGGTATTAAATCTACTCTGCCCAGGATCATAAGAAACTAAAGAGAGTTGTGAACACAGCTCAGTCCATCACGCAGGCCAACCCTCAATCCATTGACTCCATTTAAACTTCCTGCTGCCTTGGAAAGGATGCCAACATAATCAAAGACCCCTCACCCTGATTATAATATCTTCCAACCTCTTCCTTTGGGCAGAAGATACAAAAGCTTAAACACACGTATCAACAGACTCAAGAACTACTTCTTCCCTGCTGTTATTAGACTTCTGAATGGAACTCTCAATTTTTCAATTTAATGTTAATCTCGCTCTTTGTGCACCTTCTCTGCAGCCATAATGTTGTACTTCTCGCTCTGTTCTATTACCCCTATGCACTTTGTTTGGTTTGACCTGTCTGTTCTGCATGCAAAGCAAAACTTTTTACTGTACTTAGGTACATGTAACAATGATAAACCAAATCAAATCAAAAATTTCAACACACTCCTGACTTGTGTCTTATAGATGATGAGCAGGCTTTGGGGAATTGGGGGGGTGGGTGACTAGCCTCTGACCTGCTTTTGCAGCCACTGTGTTTATGTGGTGGGTCCAGTTGAGTTTTTGGTCAATGGTAACCCCCAGAATGTTGATAGTGGAGGATTTAGTGATGGTAACTCCATTTGAATTTCAATGGGCAGTGGTTAGATTATCTCTTGTTGGTACTGAACATAACCTGGCATGTGTGTAGCACAAATGTTACTAGCCACTTGTCAGCCCAAGCCTGGATATTGTCCAGATCTGGTTGCATTTGAAAAGGACATGCTTCAATATCTGAGGAGTTATGAATGATGCTAAGCATTGTGCAATTATCAGTAACAATGGAGGGAAGGTCAGTGGTGAAGCAGCTGAAGATGGTTGGACCTCAGGCACTTTCCTGAGGAATTACTGCAGAGATGTCCTGGAGCTAAGGTGACTGACCTCCAACAACCACGACTTTCTTTCTGTGTGCCAGTATAACTCCAACCAGTGGAGAGTTTGCCCCGATACCCATTCATTTCCATTTTTCTAGAGTTCCTTGATGTCACAGTGGGTCAAATGCCGCCTTGATGTCTAAGGCTGTCACTCTAACCTCACCTCTGGAATTCAGCTCTTTTGCCCATATTTCAACTAAGGCTGTAATTAGATCAGAAACTAAGTGGTCCTGGTAGAACCCAGAGTTGGCGTCACTGAGCTGCTTGATAGAACTGTTCATGATACTTTCCATCACTTTACAGATGATCAAGAGAAGACTGATGGGGCAGTAATTGGTTGGGTTGGATATGTCCTGCTTTTTGTGTATAGGACATAACCTTCCTGGTAAATCCTATACGTTGTTAGATAGATGTCAGCACTGTAACTGTACTGGAAAAGCTTGACTAGGGGAGCAGCAAGTTCTGGAGCACAAGTCTTTAGTCCTATTGCCAGAATGTTGTCAGGACCCACTGCCTTTGCATTATCCAGTGTCTCCTTGATATCACGCAGAACAAATCAAATTGGCTGAAGACAGGTATATGTAATGCTGGAGACCACTGGAAGAGGCCAAGATTAATCATCCACATGGCACTTCTAGCTGATGGTTATTGCAGATGCCTTAGCCTTAACTTTTGCACTGATGTGCCTGGCTCTTCCTGTAGTGAGTTATTTAATTGTCCACCAGCATTCAAAACTGGATGGCAGGACTGCAAAGCTTAGTTCTAATCCACTCGTTGCAGGATTGCTTAGCTCTATCACTTGCTATTTATGCTGTTTGGCATGCAAGTTGTCCTATTTGGTAGCTTCATCAGGTTGACACCCCATTTTCAGGTATGCTTGGTGCTGCCTCTGGTATGCCCTCTTGTACTCTCCTTTGAACCAGGTCGATTCCCTGGCTTGATGGCAATGGCTGAGTGGGGGACATGCCAGACCATGAGGTTGCAGATTGTGCTGGAGTTCAGTTCTGCTGCTGTTATTGGCCTACAGTGTTTCATGGATGCCCAATCTTGAGTTGCTAGATCTGTTCAAAGTCTATCCAATTTAGCATTGTGATAGTGCCACATAACAGTAAGAAAATAATCTGTGAAGCTTGAAAATCTTTTTTATACTCAGAATATTTAACTATTCTTCCTCAGAAAGGATATGAAAAAGAGCTATCCCTGAAATTTGATTGTATAAACAGATAAGCAATTTAGACAATATTTTAAAAAGAAACTAGATAAAAGGTGTTCAATATACTAGTCGAAATTATTTTCCCTAGGTTTTCTATATAATAAACAACTCATTAACCTGTATTGATAATTACATTCACGGTAACATATAGTGTATGTATTTATGTTTCTCAAAAGGGAATGTAAAGAATCAGGAATTGTTTGCTCACCTCTTCTAATCGCCACTTGTTAGCTACTCTCGCATAATTACCTGGATGCCCATTGATCCTAACAGAGAAATAAGTTAATTACGAAAGTTAATTACAGGATACTAATACTACACATGCACTGCAAGTGAACTACCACTGTACCCTCACATGGAATTGTACTCTGTATTCATGAAAAAAATGTGAATGGAGACAAAATCAATGGGCTGAACTTTGCTGGATTTTGTTTTGGCTCAATGAGAGTTTTTGGAAGGGATTCTCGCCAAAAAAACCAGTGAGATTTTCCATCATATCTTACCAAATGCATCTTACTATCTCTCTAGCCCACCCCACGGCATTCTTCATGTCCAATTCTATCCCCATATTACTATATACAACCTGACACTCATTGATATTTCCCTCAAAGGACCAGCATTGCTTATGTCCACACAATCTTTAAAAGCCCATTGCATAAGTATGGTTCCTGACAATTGCTCTGGACATGGCAGACAGACAAAATGGGTGCTTTTGTTTTGAGGATAGGGACATAGAAGTGGATGTGGTGGTGCAGATGCAAGATGTTCTTTCTCCTGGCACCAGATCATGCTTGGTTTGAGTTTGCCACCCAGGTCAGTGCTGTCTTAGCTGTCTAAAGGAATGACGGCAGTGTAGGAAAAATTTGAATTACTTTTTCCACGACAACCGTCTTTTCTTTGATACCTCCCACTGACCATGTCCAGGCCCTTTGAAGGAGGTATGGGAGGCTGGCCTTGACTCACTATACCAGAAAACTCTGAGCACACAGTACCTCTGTTGATATGACTCATGATTTTTGAAAACCATGAGAAGCTTCCTGGCTCTGTGTTTAACAAATGACTAAAGCAAGACAATATAAGGGAAGCTATGAGAATTCAGCTAAGTCCAGAATGAGTAAGCGCTGAGATGACAAGCAAAAAGCCCAGAGATGCAGCCTGGTTCAGTCGATGATCTGGACATGTGTCCCTGAGTGCACGATGTCCTTGCAGCAGCCATTACAATGATAGTTGTCAGTGTAGCCTTAAGTGCAGATTGAAGTGCAGAGGTGTCAAAAGCTGGTTTGGAGATGTACCATGAGGGTTGTTAGAGACTGGAATATGATGAATGCAAACATATGGTATGTATTGTCAATGCCCATGAAGGGTACCCAATGATGCTGGCACCCAGTGTCCAAGATTGAGACTTCACAGACAGCAACGAGCTCAAGTTTCCAGTAAACAGATAATATGTTGAGAATTCTTGATGTCTAACTTAGTTGGTATGTTTGGTAAATTGACAAGATGGATATTAGTGAGTCAAGTTGTGGTGTTAAAAAAGCATTTACTAAGTTATAATTCCCTTTAATTGGCAAGTCACTGTTGCCTAGTGAGAAACATGCCACGCTGCTTGGCGAAAGCATAAAAGATGTAGCAAGATGCTCCCTTCATCGAGATAGGTATTGCCAGACTTCCTGATGAAGGGCTTATGCCCGAAACGCCAATTCTCCTGTTCCTCGGTTGCTACCTGACCTGCTGTGCTTTTCCAGCACCACCCTCTTGAGTCTGATCTCCAGCATCTGCAGTCTTCACTTTCTCCTTGCCAGACTTCTCATCTGCTTCTGCCACATGTCTCAACTTAGCCCAATATAGTGATTGCAACAAGGTCAGCCAGGACGACCTCATAGGATATTAGTTCCCTGATTGGTGCTGTTAAGCTAGTTCAATCAGCTAGTCTTGCCTGACAGATATTAACAAGTGTGTTTAGAAAAAGAAAAAAAAAATTAACAAGTGTGTTCCCTTTGATGTGAAGGGCTCTGCTTGTCACTGGCCACTCGGGTGTTTCTTCGCTTTCTGGTGGTGGAAACTGAATAAAGATTCGTACACATTGTGTCTCTCACTGTGTCTCACACCTGCACACACACAACATGGGTGCTGGGGAAAAAATAAGCAGTTAGGCGGTAGTGTGGGGGTAGAAAAGGAAAAGAAAAAAATCAGGAGTGTCAAAAAAAATTTTAAAAAGAACATGAGTGTCAGCGGTTCTGTTCACTCTGAGAGATGCCTCTGAGGGAGCTGGATCAGAGTGGAGTGAAGGGAAGGAAAAGAAAAAAAAAGAGAAAAAAATTAACAAGTGTATTTAGAAAAAGAAAAAAAGTAATAAGTGTGTTCCCTTTGATGTGAAGGGCATTGCTTGTCACTGGCCATTTGGGTGTTTCCTTTCCTCCTGGTGGTGTAAACTGAATAAAGATTTGTGCACCTTTTGTCTTTCACTGTGTCTCACACCTGCACACACACACATGGGTGCGGGGGAATAAATAAGCACTACCGCAGTTAGGCGGTAATGTGGGGGTAACAAAAAAACAGGAGAAAAAATATTAACTAATGTGTTAAGAAAGAAAATTAACAGGAATGTCCAAGATTCTGTTCACGCTGAGAGCTGGTTCTGAGGAAACCAGACCAGTGTCAATTACTGTGCACATGTAAATGAAGGGTGACTTTGTGATGGTGTACTGGTCTCTGTGGAGTTATTTCTGTGCTTTTGAGACAAAAAAAGTGCTCCTGAAGAAATTTGCTTGCAACAGTCATCTTTGAGTTGGGCTACATATTTCTTGGCACGATACCATTATTTGGGAGGCTTGACTCGTTCAATCCTGCCATTGAAGACTGAGCCCACTATGTGGAAAGAATATGTTATTTTTTTCTGGACAAATGACAGTGGGGCAGATGAAAAGCAATGAGTCATTTTCCTGACCACTTGTGGATCCGCAGCTTTTTTTGGTTATTAGCAGCCTAACTTTTCCTGAAGCACCAAATACTAAAACTCTTTCAAGAATTAATAGATTTAGTTAAGGAATATAATGACCCAGGTCTCCTCTAATTCTGAGATGCTATGGTTTTACTCGGCAGTTTGAGAGTGGGCACAATCTGTGTTGGGAATTTTGATGAAGACAACTGGCAGGGTCATGGTTTAACCCTTAATGAGATGCTGAGAGACTGTTTGGTATATGGAATTAATGATGTCACCATGCAAAAGCACCTACTAGCTGAAGCCCACCTGGCCTTCAAACAGACACTACAATTGACTGTCATGAGAAAATGCTGCAAATGGAGCTTATGAGTTAAAGGGTATGCCAATGGAAGTGGACACCCTGCCAGGCTGATTGAGCTTGGGGAACACCACTTGAGCAAAGACAATTGAATAGCCTCACTCAGGACATTTCCTGAACTCCAGGTAAACCTACAGCAAAACCCCAAAATAAAGCCAAGCCTTGACCAAACGGTTAACATTTTTTCAGGATCTGGTCTTGTAGTTGCTGCCGGTATGCGGACTCAGGACAGCAAAAGAATCTATCTAGCTTGAGTAAGAGGACTCATAGGCCGGTATCCAAGAGAGTGCACACCCAGGAAAGCCCAGCTATATCTGGCTTGGAACAGTTAAGTTGTTCAGCAACATCCAAATTGGAATCAATCAAAATAAATATCTGGTTAAATGGTCACTCAATTCTAATGAAGGTTGATACCAGTGCAGCTATATCAGTTATTGTAGAAGCAGCCTTCAACAAAGTTCGATTTGGACTCCAATTTTTAAGTTTGTGTAAGATCTCAACTAGACTGAGAACCTATACCATGGAATCTTTACAGATTAAATGTTTAACTGCAGTTCTGGTCTTGTACGAGAAGCAGCTGGTTACCACTGATTGTAGTAAAAAGCGAGGGCCTAAGCTTGATGGGGCAAAATTGGTTGCCTGATTGAAGTCCTAATTACATACCTGGATGTTTTTCAGGAAGGTCTTGGGATTATCAGAGGAACCTAGGCCATGTTGACTAGGAAGCTATTCCATGATTCTGCAAGCCTGTAGAGTGCTATTGGCCTTATGCGTGAAAGTAGAACCAGAAATCAGGAGGATGAAAAGCGAAGGAATCATCAAACTAGTACAGTTTGTGTAACGGGCAGCAGCGGCCATACTGATTGTAAAGCTCGATAGGTTTGCTGATGAAGTAAGGGTAGGAGAGTGGATTGTGAAGGGAACATAAGGAGTCTGCAAAAGAGTTTAACTGTGTTAAATGAGTGAGCTAAACTGTGTAAGCTAATAACGGATGATATGAACTGAAGGATGGAAAAGCAGTATATAATTTAAATGGTGAAAATTTACATAACTCTGCAGTAAAGAGGAATCTGATGCCCTGGTGTATGAATCAGAAAACATTGGCATGTAGGTACTGCAACTGATTAGAAAGGTAATTGAAATTGCATATTTTGCAAAGGTCAAAGAGAATGAAAATAAGGAAGTTTTGTCACAGTTGTATAGGGTAATGGTGAGACCATATCTGGAAATATACTGAATATAGTTTTATTCTTTTTAGTTAGGAAATATAAAATTGCACAAGAAGTAGTTTGAAGAAAGTTCACTTGACTGTTTCTTGAAATGAGGTAGCTATTCTAAGAGGAAAGATTGGAGAGTTTGAGCCTATATCCATTGGAGTTTAGAACAATGAGGGGTCACCTTACTGGAACATATAACATTATAAGAAGATTTGTTAGGTAGATGTTGAGAGGTAGTTTCTGCTAGCACCATTTAAAATAAAGGAACACACATTTAAAATGAAGATAAGGAGAAATGATTTTATCTCAATGGGTCATTAGATCATGGAATTATCTTCCCAAGAGAATAATGAAGACAGAGTCATTGAATAAATTTAAGATTGAATTAGATTCTTAATTTACAAACAGACTCGTAGGTTATTAAGTCACAGATCAGGCATGGTCTCTTCAAAAGGTGAAGCAGGCGTAAGTGGCTATATGATCCAATCCTGCTCCTAATTCAAATGATTATATATATGAATGTACCAAGGAGATGGAGAGAACAGGGAGTGATGGAGTATGTCCTTTGTAATAGCCACTTGATGGCCACTAAAAATGCATGCGTATCTGGTCTACTGGAAGGAGGTCTTGTTCTATGATGCTAAATATATCAGCAATGATTGGCTATGAATGCCTCAGCCTCCTGTGACACTGGTGCATACGTGTTGAGAGAACTGATCCTCTGTTCTGTTGATCCTGTGTTGGGAGTCTACCTCCTTCAAGCTGAATCTCATTTCTGTGGTATACAGCTGAGGAGAAGACAGCTGACACTGGTACTGGTGTTGCTCCTACCGCCATTAGTATTGCTGGTGTTACTACTCTTGTCCATCATCAAGTTAGAGCTGCATAAGCTGTTCCTATGCTGTAGTGAAAGACTGACGACAAGGAATTATAGGTCAAGGTGAGTGAAGTACAATACAGGTAATCTAACTTTCAAACAACTGGAGATCATGAATCAAGCTGGAAAGAAGTGCTGTGCTTATCTGTCCCTTACCCAGGCAGGGAAACAGCTATTTAGCTACACTTTGATGGATTCCAAGCATGCCCCCGTCCCCGCTTTCACATGGTTGTTCCGAGTTCAACACATTTTAGGAAACACAAGCACTAACTGTTAAAAGTTGGAATTCTGGGTTAAATCCTAAAATAATCAGGGACTTAAATATTTTAATGACAGTTGACAGCTTCCATGGTTTTCCTGTTCATCTGCAAACTCACCTAGGTTAAACTCAGATATGGGCAGGAACAGATTGAGTTCCTGAACCAGCACCACTTTCTGGGTATTTACACCACCATCCGTCTCACCAAACCACTTGCAATCAATCTCCTACTACCCCCAGTTTGCAACCAAACTCACACCTGCCACTTGTGAGTTAAAATTCTGCATAAGTTATTTTACCACACTTCTAAATCTCCCATACTATTATCCACAATGAATTATAAGATTTGCTGATTTATACAAATTGAAGTGTTTAATGGTACCCACCTTCCCAGAAAAAAAGCGATGTAAACAATAGAAGTAAACATTGTGAAGAACTGGAATGTGAACATTTTTACAGTGAAGCTGTTTTCTCGGGCTAACACAGTACGCATCCTTTCTGAAAAACACCAATACATTGTGATAAGTGACGTTTTGTATTCCCTGTATAATCAGAACAGTTCTATTCTCTCACATTGTGACTCAAGTCCAACTTCCCCAACTCTACTAGTATATCTCCCATCCACCAGTAGCTTTCTTGGGATTTGCTTATTGATATTACATGTTGTGCTTTGGTTTTTGACTGTTTAAAAATTGAATTAAGACTGCTCCTGTTGACCACATTGCAACATCTATCTGACCTATCAGGGCAGCACTTAAATTCAGGTGTAAAGGTTGGAAAAGCAGCATCTAACCCCTTGAAGAACTCAGTAACACTGACATCCTTGGCTCAACTAAACTGTTCTGCAGTTTGAAACATTCCTATAATTACTCTGATGTACACAGCCGCTATAATACTTCAGTTTCAATTGACTCTCTTGTCATATTCAGTTGCATTCCAATGCAACCTGCTGGAAAAAAGCAAGAGCTTGGATGTGCAGGATCACTATCATTGTTGGCTTTGCAAGTGGTAAAATCTGTGTTTTCCCCTTATGAGTCGAATGATGTAACAAAGGTGTCTCAAGGTGCAATTACGGTTTAGGATTTTCCATACATGGAGCTAAAGACTCTTGATTTCTAAATGTGCCTGGGTGGGCCCCAGTGGCAAATTCAAGTTAAAATATATTTTCAATTAGCACACCACAGAGTTGAAAGGGATGTGCTGAGGTTTTGGTGGCAGCCTGCACACTTTCCAAAATCAATAACAGAAACTGGATTGTCCTGTTAGATGGGGAAGACTTTTGCCAAGGGTTTGGCCTGTGGATTTTGGGAACCATTGACTGAATAAGAATTACATTATATTGCAAAATTATAAACTTACATACCCAACTCAGACAGCTTCCTTGCAACTAAATAATTGACCTGGAATATAAAACGATGACAATTATTTTTTTATTTGCTTATTATAGGAAAAAAAACTTCTAGACAATTAAGCCTAAAATTGATGTGCCCTATTTTTTAGGTGTGGCTGTTTCATTTAGTGACCTACAGCCAGAAAATCTCACATGGACACACGTCAAATTGATGTAGCCAACCCATTTTTGATCACATCAGAGACTCCAATGAATCCATGCACCTCAGGTCAACTAGTGTTGTGAGCAAATCTCATTCGACAAGGAGTCTTCACCTTTTAAAAGCATCTATGGGAGAACAGATTAGAACACATGGTTCCTGTAAAATTAAAGTGCTGAAGGCTCCTGGACAAGCACTTTGGATGAGTCAGGATATGTGTGATGTCACACAATGTCAAACAAAGGCACTTTATCTCTGTGACATCAACCTAAAAGCAGTTGTGAGACAAGTGGAGGCCAGGAGAAAGAGAATTCTCCTTGGCAGCTGGAGATTTTAGAAGGGCAGATGGGGGAACTCAACTGAATGGAAGACAAAAGCTCAGTTTCTTCCTGTCTGCCATGTCCGGGGCAATTGTCAGGAATTATGCAGGATAACTCCAGACTGATATTGCTTGTTCAGATGCAGATGGGCTTTTAAAGATGGCACAGGCATAAGGCATACCAGTGAACTCTGAGATATCTGCTGAGTGGCAAATTATTCTGGGAATGGAGCATGGTAAGATATGGCCAGAATTGAATTTGAAAGATGCCATAACGATGGAGAAGGTAAGAAGGCAGAAAGTTTGGTAAAACACAGCGAGAGAACCTGCAGGGCTTCATGGTGAAAAATCTTCCAAAGCCTGATGTAACTTGGACTTAGCCAAAAAAGCTCAAGATTCAGCCCTAGGCTTTATCAACATCAAGCTGTACTGCATATGACTGAGACTTCTCATCATGAGTTAATCGACTTTGAAAGGCTTTACCTCTTATGGCCCAAATGTTTGCAAAAATAAATAGCTTGGTTTCAAAGGAACCAAGTAGCAGACGATGTTTGTACTCAACAGATTTTGGAGGAAGAAGTCTACCTAGCCAAGTTCATGCTCACGGCCAGGACTGGGGTCCATCTGCCCAATATTCAGGGTCCAGTTCTTTGAGTGAGCTTCAATCAGGGTGAGGCCAAAGTGTTAGGTCCAGGGATAGCACCTAGACCATGAGCAACACCGGTGTCCATGATTTCTGTCTTTGCCCTGTTCATGACCCATTTTTATAGTCAGATTATTGAACGAACGTGTTACCCATTTTTGACTAGCATTAATGAACTGGGCTGCACTGTTAAGGAGTATTCATGATATGCTCAATTATCCCGGTCGACTGATTGTTTCCACCTACTCCTGCGCTACTGAACTAATCTCTGCTTATATCAACTCCATCCTGTCCCCCTTGGTCTTGGAACCTCCCACATACATTTGAGATAGCACCCTCGCCCTGCAATCCTCCATGACTTCCGATTCCCGGCCGCCCAACACTTTATCTTCCCCATGGAAATTCAGTCCCTCTGTACCTGCGTCCCCTATGAGGAAAGCCTAAAAGCACTCTGTTTCTTCCTCTCCCACTGACCCCCACTCCCCACCCTCCTCCTCCAGCCTCCCTCCACCGACACTGTTATTCGATTGGCAGAACTGGTCCTTACCCTTAACCACTTCTCCTTTCAATCCTCCCATTTGCTACAAACTAGAGGGGGTGACTATGGGTACCTGAGTGCCTTTTCATAGGATACATGGAATATTGTCTTTTCCACAGCTACACTGGCATCATCCCCCCCTTTTCCTCGCTTACATCAATGACTTTATCGGTGCTGCCTCGTGCTCTCACAAGGAGCTTGAACAGCTCATTCTCCACACCAACACTTCCATCCCGACCTCAAATTCACCTGGTCCATTTCCAATACCTCCCTCCCCTTCCTGGACCTTCCCATCTCGGTCTTGGGTCATCAACTCAACACTGACATCTACTTCAAACCCACAGACTCCCACTTCCCACCCTTATCTGTATTCTGTAGGGGCTGTTCCCTCCATGTTAGGTCCATGCTCCCCACCAACCCCCTCTCCACACCCGGCACCTTCCCCTGCCAATTAGAGGGGCAAAGCCTGCGTCCACACCACCCCCACTCACCTCAGTCCAAGGCCCCAAAAGATCATTCCAAATCCAGCAGAGCTTTACTAGGATATCCTCCAATCTTATTTACTGCATCCGGTGCTCTCAATGTGGTCTCCTCTACAACAGAGAGACCAAGTGCCTTGACTACACCTTCTCCCATCCTCCCTCTTGTAAAAATGTGGTTCCCTACTCCTAATTCCTCCATCTTATCTGCTCTCAGGATGAGCAGTTCCACTCCAGGACATCCCAGATGTCCTCCTACTTCAAGGACATGATTTCCCCTGCCCTGTGATCGACAGTGCCCTCAACTGTGTCTCCTCCATTTCCTGCATCTCTGCCCTCGAACCCCAACCCCCAATTCCAACACGGATAGAATTGCCCTGGTCCTCACATTCTACCCCACTAATCTCCAAATCCAGCATATCATGCTCTGTCATTTTTGCCACCTACAGTCAGACCCCACCACCAAAAATATATTTCACTTCCCACCCTTATCTGTATTCTGTAGGGGCTGTTCCCTCCATGTTAGGTCCATGCTCCCCACCAACCCCCTCTCCACACCCGGCACCTTCCCCTGCCAATTAGCGGTGCAAAACCTGTGCCCACACCACCCCCTCTCACCTCAGTCCAAGGCCCCAAAAGATCATTCCAAATCCAGCAGAGCTTTACTTGGATATCTTAAAATCTCATTTACTGCATCCAGTGCTCTCAATGTGGTCTCCTCTACAACAGACAGACCAAGTGCAAACTCACAGAATGGTTCAGGGAACACCTCAGGTTTGTATGTACCAACCAACCCCACCTTCCGGTGGCCATCCACTTCAATTCCCCCTCTCAACTGAGGACATGTCCATTCTGGGCCTCCTCCACTGCCTACACAAGGCCACCCACAAACTTGAGAAATACCTCATCTTTCACCTTGGGAACCTACAACCACACGACATGAACACTGAATTCACTAGTTTCTAAATTTCCCCTCCCCCACCCCATTCCAGATCCAAAATTCCGACTCAGCTCCTCCCTCTGACTGAGCTACTTGTCCATCTTCCTTCCCACCTGTCCGCTCCACATTCCCACTGACCTATCACCACAAGCCCTTCATCAGGAAATCATCATTGTTGGAGGTGGAGAGGTCCAGGAAGGGGAGAGAGGTGTCAGAGATGGTCAGGTGAATTTAAGGTTGGGGTGGAATGTGCTGGTGAAGTTGATGAACTGCTCAACCTCCTCGTGGGAGCATGAGGTGGTGCCGATGCAGTCATCAATAAAGCGGAGGAAGAGGTGGCAAGTGGTGTCGGTCTAACTACAGAAGATGGACTTTTCTACGTAGCCAACAAAGAGACAGGCATAGCTCGGGCCCATGCGGGTGCCCATGGTTACCCCTTTCATCTGATGAAGCCTGATGAAGGGCTTTTGCCCAAAACGTCGATTTTCCTACTCCTTAGATGCTGCCTGACCTGCTGTGCTTTTCCAGCACCACTCTAATCTTGATTCTGATCTCCAGCATCTGCAGTCTTCATTTTGCCTAGGGATAGATGTTAGCCTAGGCGAGAGTGAGTTACACAGATGCCGGATATTAGAGTCGGGAGTGTGGTGCTGGAAAAGCACAGAAGGTCAGGCAGCATCCAAGGAGCAGGAAAATCGACATTTTGGGCAAAAGCCCTTCATCAGGAATGAGGCTCGGAGTCTTGGGTGTGGAGAGATAAATGCGAGGGGGGGTGGGGCTGGCGGGAAGGTAGCTAAGAGTGCAATAGGTGGATGGAGGTGGGGGTAAAGATGATAGATCGGAGGGGAGGGTAGAGTGGATGGTGGGAAGGAGGATGGACAAATGGGACGGGTCATGAGTACAGTGCTGAGCTGGAAGGTTGGAACTGGGGTAAGGTGGAGGATGGGGAAATAAGGAACCTGGTGAAATCCACATTGATGTGGTTGGAGGATCCCGAGGTGTTCTTCCTCCAGGTGTTGGCTGGTAAGGGAGTGGCGATGGAGAAGGCCCAGGACCTGCATGTCTTCGGTACAGTGGGAGGGGAAGTTAAAGTGTTTGGCCACAGGGTGGTGAGGTTGATTGATGCAGGTATCTGGAGAAGTTCTCTGCAGTGTTCTGCAAGTAGCCACCCTGTCTCCCCAATGTAGGGGAGACTGCATCGGGAGTAGCAGATACAGTAAATGACATGTGTGGAAGTGCAGGTGAAACTTTGATGGATGTGGAAGGCTCCTTTGGGGCCTTCAACAGAGGTGAGGGGGGGAGGTCTGGGCGTAGGTTTTGCAATTCCTATGGTGGTAAGGGAAGGTGCTGGGAGAGGAGGGTGGGTTGTTAGGGGGCGTGGACCTGTCTTGGTAGTCGTGGAGGGAACGGTCTTTACGGAAGGCGGATAGGGATGGGGAGGGAAATATATCTCTGGTGGTGGGGTCCATTTGTAGATGGCAGAAATGGTGGAGGATGATGCAATGTATATGGAGGTTGGTGGGTGGAATGTGAGGACTGGGGTTTTGCAGGGGGGGGGGGGGGAGAGATTCTGTCCTTGCTACGGTTGGAGGGGTCGTGTTCAAGGGCGGAGGTGTGGGATGTGGATGAGATGCACTGGAGGGTATCATCAACCGCATGGGAGGGGAAATATCGGTCTTTAAAGAAGGAGGCCATCTGATGTGTTCTGTGGTGGAACTTGTCCTCCTGGGATCAGATATGGCGGAGGTGGAGGAATTGGGAATAAGAGATAGCATTTTTGCAGGAATCAGGGTAGGAGGAGGTGTAATCCAGGTAGCTATGGGAGTCAATGGGTTTGTAGAAAATGTCAGTGCTGAATTGGTCACCGTTGATGGAGTTGGAGAGGTCCAGGAAGGGGAGAGAGGTGTCAGAGGTGGTCCACGTGAATTTAAGGTTGGGGTTGAATGTGTTGGTGAAGTTAATGAACCGTTCAACCTCCTCATGGGAGCTCGAGGAGGCGCTGATGCAGTCATCAATGTAGTGGAGGAAAATGTGGGGAGTGGTGCCAGTGTAACTGCGGAAGATAGACTGTTCCACAAAGAGACTGACTTGGCTGGGGCTCATGCGGGTGCCCATGGCTATCCCTTTCGTCTGGAGGAAGTGGGAGGATTCGAAGGAGAAATTGTTGAGGGTGAGGGCCAGTTCAGCCAAACAAATAAGAGTGTCAGTGGAAGGGTATTGGTGGGGACATCGGGAGAGAAAGAAACGAAGGGCTTAGAGGCCCTGGTCATGGCAGATGGAGGTGTATAGGGACTGGATATCCATGGTGAAGATGAGGCATTGGGGGCTGTAGAAACCGAAGTCTTGGAGGAGGTGGGTGGTGTCCCGAATGAATGTGGGGAGTTCCTGGACAAGGGCAGATAGGACAGTATCGAGTTATGGGGAGATGAATTTGGTGGGGCAGGAGCAGGCTGAGATGATAGGTCGGCCGGGGCAGTCAGGGTTGTGGATTTTGGGTAGGAGTAGAATCGGGTGGTGCGGGGTTCCTGAACTATGAGGTTGGAAGCTGTGTGTGGGAGATCCCGTGAGATGATGAGTTTGTGTAAGTTCTGAGCGATAATGGGGTTTGGTGATGGGAGATGAAGTCGTGGTCAAGGGGGCGGTAGGAGGAGGTATCTTCAAGTTGGCACCTGGCTTCAGCGGTGTAGAGGTCAGTGCGCCAAACTACCACTGTATTCCCCCTTTTTCCGCTGGTTTGATGGTGAGGTTAGGGTTAGAGTAGAGGGAGTGGAGGGCTGAGCATTGTGAGGGTGAGAGGTTGGGGTGGGGAAGGGAGGGTGAACAAGTTGAGGCAGTTACTGTCTCGGCGGCAGTTGGAAATGAAGAGGTTGAGGGTGAGTAACAGACCAGCACAGGGTGTCCAGGTGGATGGGGTGTGTTGGAGGCAAGCGAAGAGGTCCTCGGAAGGTGGGCAGGATCTTGATTGAAAAAGTGAGCTCGGTGTTGGCGGCGGTGGAAGAAGTGTTCGACGTCACAATGTGTATTGAACTCGTTGATGTGTGAATGGACGGGGATGAAGGTAAAGCCTTTGTTGAGGACTGATCATTCATCCTCAGTAAGGGGGAGGTCTGGCAGATGGTGAAAATTTGGTAGGGCTGGAAGCTAGGACCTGGTATAGGGCTGAACTGGGAGTGGGGGTGGAGACTGTAACTGGAGTGGGCATGGTAGTGGAGGTAGTGGGGTGACATCATTAGCATAAGTGATGCTCACCCTGGAATTCTGGGGGACAGGGCGGTGACAGTGGGATCTATTGGGGGGGGGCGGGGTGTACGTCGGCGGTGTACAGGTGAGTTGCATAAGTAAGTAGATGTTGGCCTGCCACGAACACCAACATCGCATGAGTGAATTTTTCAAAAATTGAATTTTCCTCAATTCTGGTGAAAGCTAATACATAGTCATTCAGTCATACAGCACAGAAACAGACCCTTCGGTCCAACCAGTCCATGCTGGACATAATCCCAAACTAAATTGATCCCACTTCCCTACTCGTGGCCCATATCCCTTCAAACATTTCCTACTGATGTATTTATCCAAGTCTTTTAAAGATTGTAATTGCACCCACATCCACCATTTCCTCAGGATATTCATTTCACATGCAAACCACCCTCTGCGTAAAGAAATTTGCCCTTGTGTCTTTTTTAAATCTCTCTCCTCTCACCTTAAAAATGTGCACCCTACTCTTGAAATCCCACATCCTAAGGAAAATACAACTACCATTAACCATATTTATACCTCCTGGAATGACGGGACTACCTTACGCTGAAAGACTGGAGTGACTGGGCTTGTATACCCTTGAGTAAGCAGACTGAGAGGGGATCTGATTGAGACATATAGATTAATAAAGGATTGGACACTCTGGAGGCAGGAAACATATTTCCGCTGATGGGTGAGTGCCGAACCAGAGGACATAGCTTAAAAATACGGGGTAGACCATTTAGGACAGAGATGAGGAGAAACTTCTTCACCCAGAGAGTGGTGGCTATGTGGAATGCTCTGCCCCAGAGGGCAATGGAGGCCCAGTCTCTGGCTTCATTTAAGAAAGAGTTGGATAGAGCTCTTAAGGATAGTGGAATCAAGGGTTATGGAGATAAGGCAGGAACAGGATACTGATTAAGGATGAGCTGAAAAATGTGTTGCTGGAAAAGTGCAGCAGGTCAGGCAGCATCAAAGGAGCAGGAGAATCGATGTTTCGGGCATAAGCCCTTCTTCCTGATTCTCCTGCTCCTTTGATGCTGCCTGACCTGCTGCACTTTTCCAGCAACACATTTTTCAGCTCTGATCTCCAGCATCTGCAGTCCTCACTTCCTCTTAATGATTAAGGATGATCAGCCATGATCATATTGAATGGTGGTGCAGGCTCAAAGGGCAGAATGGCCTACTCCTGCACCTATTGTCTATTGTCTATTATTTTAAAAACTTCCATCAGGTTGCCTCTCAACCTCATACACTCCAGTGAAAAACATCCCATCCTGTTCAGCTTTTCTTTATAACTCAAACCTTCCACACCCGGCAACATCCTGGTAAATCTCTTCTGAACCTTCTGCAGCTTAATAATATCTTTTCTACAACTGGGCGACAAGAATTGGACACTGTATTCCAGAAGAGGCCTCACCAACATGACTTCCCAACTCGTATCATCAAAGGATTGAGTAATGAAGGCAACCATGCCAAATGCCTTTCTAATCTTACAGTCTATACATGATGCAAACTTCAAAGAATAACGTACCTGCATCCCTAAGTCCTTCTGTCCTACAACATGACCCAAGGTCCTACTATTAATCATATATGCCCTACCCCTTGTTTGTTGTACCAAAATGCAATACCTCATATTTATCCAGATTGAACTCCATCTGCCATTTTTCAGCTCACTGACCCATTTGATCAAGATCCCTCAAGAAGGTCATAGTAGACCTTCTTCATGGTAAATCTTTGTCACCAGTTTTGGTGTTACCCACAAGCCTACTAATCATGCCTTCTACATTTTCATCCAAATCATTTACAAACAAAAGAGTATCCAGAACCAAACACTTATGGAACACCACTGATGACAGGCCTCCAGTCTGTAAAGCAATCCTCCACCATCACTTTCTGTCTCCTGCCTTTAAGCCAATTAGGTATCCAATTGGCAAGCTCACCATGAATGCCATGTGACCTAACTTTACTAATTAGTCTACCATGCAGAACCTTGTCAAATGGTTTACTAAAATACAAAAAAACAATGTCTACTACTCTGCCATCATCAATCTTGTTGGTAACTTCCTCAAAAAACTCAATCAAGTTGGTGAGACACGATTTTCCTCACAAAAACCGTGCTAACAATCCCTAATCAATTTCTGCCTCTCTAAATGTCCATAAATCATACCTTTTATAATCAACTCCAACAATTTACCCACAATAAAGTCAGACTCATGGGTTTATTGTTCCTTGGTTTCTCCTTACAACCTTTCTTAAACAAAGGTACAACATTGGCCACCCTCCAGTCATCAGGCACCTCATGTAATTATACATGATGCAAATATTTCTGCAAGAGGTCTCACAGTTTCCTCCCTTAGTTTCCACAACGTTTTGGGGTACATTAGATTAGGTCTCAGAGATTTATCTACCTTTATATTCTCTAAGACCTCCCGAACTTACTCTTTTGTAATGTGAACTGTTTCTAAAACATCAAAGTTTATTTCTCTGCATTCTCTGGACTCTCTTTCTTTCTCCACAGTGAAAATATAAAATATTCATTTAGTATCTTTCCCACCTCCTGGGGTTAAAAGATGACCTGTTGATCTTTAGGAGACCCAGTGGCTCAGTTGTTAGTTCTGCTGCCTCACAGCACCAGAGACCCAGGTTCGATTCCAGTCTTGGGCGACCGTCTGTGTGGAGTGTGCACATTCTCCCCGTGTCTGCGTGGGTTTCCTCCCACAATCCAAAGATGCGCAGGTAGGTGAATTGGCCATGCTAAGTTGCCCATACTGTTCAGGGATGTGTAGTTATGTGTATTAGTCAGGGATAAATGTAGAGTAATGGAGAATGGGTTTGGGTAGATTACTCTTTGGAGGGTCGGTGTAGACTTGTTGGGTCAAAGGGCCCATTTCCACACTGTAGTGATCCTATGATCCTCTCTCTAGTTACCCTCTTGCTCTTAATGTAGTTGTAGAATCTCTTTGGATTATCCTTAATCTTATCTGTCTGTGATATGTCACATCCCCTCTTTGCCTTCTGATTTCACTTTTGAGAATGCCCCTACACTCTTTATATTGATTAAGAGACTCAATCGAATCAAGTTGTCTATATCTAAAATAAGATTGTCTTTTATTCTTGACTAGAACCTCAATGTCTTTATTCATCCATTGTTTCTTAATCTTACCAGCTTTACCCTTCACTCTAACAGGAACATAATGCCTCTGAACTCTCATTATCAGACTCTTAAAAGCCTCCCACATACCTGTCCATTTACCTGTGTACAGTCTACTCCAATTAACTTTTGTAAGTTCTTGTTTCATATCATTAACATTTGCCTTACTACAATTATCAACTTTAATTTGTATGGCTTATCCTCTTCCATAACTATTTTGAAACTAATAGAATTATGATTGCTAGACCCAGAGTGTTTCCCCACTTTTATTTCAGTTACCTGCCCTGAATTATTGTCCAAAAGAAGGTCTAGTTTTGCTCCTTCTTTAATGGAAGCATCCACATATCGATAAAGCAAATTTTCATTGAATACATTTGACAAATTCTTCACCATCCAAACCTTGGATGATAGCCCCAGTCAATATTTGGAAAATTAAAACCCCCATTATTACAAACTTATTATGCTTACATATATCAGAGATCTCCCCACATATTTGATTCTCAATTTCCCTCTTACTATTGGGGGGGCGTATAGGAGAATCCCATCAAGGTGATCTTTCCCTTCTTATTTCTAATTTCTACCTGTATATTTTCACTGGATGATTTTTCAGAAATATCTTCTCCAGTTACAGTAGTAATGTATTCTTTAATCCAAAATGCTACCCCCACCCCTCCTTTCTTGCCACCTTTCTTAATCTTCCTACAGCATCTAAAACACAGAACAATGAGCTGCCAGTCTTGTCCCTCTCTCAGCCAAGTTTCTGTAATAGTTATGACATCCCAATCCCACGTTCTTAAACATGCCTTGAATTCATCAGCCTGACCTGTAAGACCCCTTGCATTGAAATAAATGCAAATTAGTTCTTCAGAGTTACACATACTCTGACTCTCTCCTGTCTTTCTTTTCTAATTAACGAGGTCTCTTCAGATTCAGAACCTTTCCCACCAATCATTCTATTTACACTGCCACTTAGAATTCCTCCACTCCCCCTCTCTATCAGTATAAAGCTTCCCTTAATGCATTCAGCAAATCTCCCTGCTAAGATATTGGTCCCTTTTCAGTTCAGTTTAAACCCACCCTTTTTTGAAAAGGTCTTTTCTATCACAAAAGTCATTCAAATTGTTCAAAAATATGAATTCCTGAACAACACACCAGGTCTTCAGCCATTGATTTATCTCCATTATCCTTTTAGAGTCATAGAGATGTACAGCATGGAAACAGACCCTTCGGTCCAACCAATCCATGCGGACCAGATATCCCAACCCAATCTAGTCCCACCGGCCATCACTTGGCCCATATCCCTCCAAACCCTTCCTATTCATATACCCATCCAAATGCCTCTTAAATGTTGCAATTGTACCAGCCTTCACCACTTCCTCTGGCAGCTCATTCCATCCACGTACCACCCTCTGCGTGAAAACATTGCCCCTTAGGTCTCTTTTATATCTTTCCCCTCTCACCCTAAACCTATGCCCTCCAGTTCTGCACACCCCGATCCCAGGGAGAAGACATTGTCTATTTATCCTATCCATGCCCCTCATAATTTTGTATACCTCTATAAGGTCATCCCTCAGCCTCCGACGCTCCAGGGAAAACAGCCTCAGCCTGTTCAGCCTCTCCCTGTAGCTCAGATTCTCCAACCCTGGCAATATCCTTGTAAATCTTTTCTGAACCCTTTCAAGTTTCACAACATCTTTCCGATAGGAAGGAGACCAGAATTGCACGCAATATTCCAACAGTGGCAACATGACCTCCCAACTCCTGTAAGAGAAAGTGAGGACTGCAGATGTTGGAGATCAGAGCTGAAGCTGTGTTGCTGGAAAAGCACAGAAGGTCAGGCAGTATCTAAGGAGCAGGGCAACTCCTGTACTCAATACTCTGACCAATAGAGGAAAGCCTTCTTCACTATCTTATCTACCTGCAACTCCACTTTCAAGGAGCTATGAACCTGCACTCCAAGGTCTCTTTGTTCAGCAACACTTCCTAGGACCTTACCATTAAGTGTATAAGTTCTGCTAAGATTTGCTTTCCCAAAATGCAGCACCTCGCATTTATTTGAATTAAACTCCATCTGCCACTTCTCAGCCCATTGGCCCAACTGGTCAAGATCCTGTTTGTAATCTGAGGAACCCCTCTTCGCTGTCCACTATACCTCCAATTTTGGTGTCATCTGCAAACTTACTAACTGTACCTCTTATGCTCGCATCCAAATCATTTATGTAAATGACAAAAAGTAGAGGCCCAGCACCGATCCTTGTGGCACTCCACTGGTCACAGGCCTCCAGTCTGAAAAAGAACCCTCCACCACCACCTTTGAGCCAGTTCTGTATCCAAATGGCTAGTTCTCCCTGTGTTCCATGAGATCTAACCTTGCTAATCAGTCTCCCATGGGGAACCTTGTCGAACGCCTTACTGAAGTCCATATAGATCACATCTACTGCTCTGCCCTCATCAATCTTCTTTGTTACTTCTTCAAAAAACTCAATCAAGTTTGTGAGACATGATTTCCCACGCACAAAGCCATGTTGACTATCCCTAATCAGTCCTTGCCTTTCCAAATACATGTACATCCTGTCCCTCAGGATTCCCTCCAATAACTTGCCCACCACTGAGGTCAGGCTCACTGGTCTATAGTTCCCTGGCTTGTCCTTACCGCCCTTCTTAAATAGTGGCACCACGTTTGCCAACCTCCAGTCTTCCGGCATCTCACCTGTGACTATCGATGATACAAATATCTCAGCAAGAGGCCCAGCAATCACTTCTCTAGCTTCCCACAGAGTTCTCGGGTACACCTGATCAGGGCCTGGGGATTTATCCACTTTTAACCATTTAAAGACATCCAGCACTTCCTCCTCTGTAATCTGGACATTTTGCAAGATGTCACCATCTATTTCCCTACAGTCTATATCTTCCATATCCTTTTCCACAGTAAAGACTGATGCAAAATATTCATTTAGTATCTCCCCCATTTTCTGTGGCTCCACACAAAGGCCACCTTGCTGATCTTTGAGGGGCCCTATTCTCTCCCTAGTTATCCTTTTGTCCTTAATATATTTGTAAAAACCCTTTGGATTCTCCTTCATTCTATTTGCCAAAGCTATCTCATGTCCTCTTTTTGCTCTCCTGGTTTCCCTCTTAAGTATACTCCTACTTTCTTTATACTCTTCTAAGGATTCACTCGATCTATCCTGTCTATACCTGACATAGGAGGAGAAAGTGAGGACTGCAGGTGCTGGAGATCAGAGCTGAAAATGTATTGCTGGAAAAGCGCAGCAGGTCAGGCAGCATCCAAGGAGCAGGAGAATCGACGTTTCGGGCATGAGCCCTGACATATGCTTCCTTCTTTTTCTTAACCAAACCCTCAATTTCTTTAGTCATCCAGCATTCCCTATACCTACCAGCCTTCCCTTTCATCCTGACAGTAATATACTTTCTCTGGATTCTTGTTATCTTATTTCTGAAGGCTTCCCATTTTCCAACCGTCCCTTTACCTGCAAACATCTGCCTCCAGTCAGCTTTCGAATGTTCTTGCCTAATACCGTCGAAATTGGCCTTTCTCCAATTTAGAACTTCAACTTTTAGATCTGGTCTATCCTTTTCTATCACTATTTTAAAACGAGTAGAATTATGGTCGCTGGCCCCAAAGTGCTCCCCCACTGACACCTCAGTCACCTGCCCTGTCTTATTTCCCAACAGTAGTTCAAGTTTGCACCTTCTCTAGTAGGTACATCCACATATTGAATCAGAAAATTGTCTTGTACACACTTAAGAAATTCCTCTCCATCTAAACCTTTAACACTATGGCAGTCCCAGTCGATGTTTGGAAAGTTAAAATCCCCTACCATAACTACCCTATTATTCTTACAGATAGCTGAGATCTCCTTACAAGTTTGTTTCTCAATTTCCCTCTGACTATTGGGGGGGTCTATAATACAATCCCAATAAGGTGATCATCCCTTTCTTATTTCTCAGTTCCACCCAAAACACTTCCCTGGATATATTTCCGGGAATATCTTCCCTAGCACAGCTGTAATGCTATCCCTTATCAAAAATGCCTCCCTTTCTATTCTTCCTGTAGCATTTGTATCCTGGAACATTAAGCTGCCAGTCCTGCCCATCCCTGAGCCATGTTTCTGTAATTGCTATGATATCCCAGTCCCATGTTGCTACCATGCCCTGAGTTCATCCGTCTTCTCTGTGAGGCCCCTTGCATTGAAATAAATGCAGTTTAATTTATTAGTCCTACCTTGTCCCTGCCTGCCCTGACTGTTTGACTCACTTCTGTTCTCAGCTGTACCCATCTCAGATCGATGTCTTTCCTCACTATCTCCCTGGGTCCCCCCCCCCGACCTTACTAGTTTAAATCCTCTCAAGCAGTTCTAGCAAATTTCCCTGCCAGTAGATTAGTCCCCTTCCAATTTAGGTGCAATCCGTCCTCCTTGTACAGGTCACTTCTACCCCAAAAGAGATTCCAATGATCCAAAAATGTGAATCCTTCTCCCATAGACTAGCTCCTCAGCCATGCATTCATCTGCTCTATCCTCCTATTCCTGCCCTCACTAGCTCGTAGCACTGGGAGTAATCCAGATATTACTACCCTTGAGGACCTCCTTTTTAAATTCCTGCCTAACTCTCTGTAATCTCCCTTCAGAATCTCAACCTTTTCCCTTCCAATGTCGTTGGTTCCAATGTGGACAATGGCCTCCTGCTGGCCCCTCTCCCCCGTGAGAACATTCTGCACCATCTCTGAGACATCCTTGATCCTGGCACCAGGGAAACAATACACCATTCTGCTTTTTCTCTGCTGGCCACAGAAACGTCATTGTTCTTTCCCTCCAAATATACATTTGACCCTTGAGTTTGGCATTGGGAGTCAACCAGAAATTAGTTCTTTTAAGGTTGTATTTTTTTATCTTCTACCTAACCTCTTAAATTCACTCTGTACTGCTTTAATCACTTCCCTAAAAGTGTATTTTCTACTGATGTGGCTTTTCAATCTCACCTTTAACAATATGCTTGAAACGTTTAGAAATCCTAGCACCAGAGAAGCAACAAGCCACCCTAAATTTAAGCTCACTGCCACAGAATCTCCTGTCTATCACCCTGACAGCAGAGTCCCCTATAACAATAATTTTATTAAATTTTGTCCAAAGCTGTCTAACATAAGAATTCAAAGTGTCCAATAACTGACTGCCCCTTCCATTTTCCTCAGAAAGACTATCCTGTTCAACAGTTCCAAAAATGGAATATCCATTTAATAGAGAAATAGCCACTGGCGACTTTTGAACTATCTTCTTGTCAATTCTGTTCCCCTTCATAGATGCTGCTTTAACGTTTTCAACAATTTTGTTCTTATTATGTTTTTACGTTACTTTCATAACATATCATGTGAGGAAATATTTGTTTAAAAATCTAGAAATCGTCTCAGCCATTCTACTCTTAATATCAAACAGGTCACTATTAATCCACTGAGTTCCCGTGAAGTTAAAATACCTATAACACAGATATTTCCCATTTCAGTTGTCTATGTAACTTGTACCTAAAATGCTTCATCTGGTGTTTATCCAAGTTTAAAAATAGGTCTGCGCTGATAAAAGTCTTCAGGTGCCAACTGAAAAATTTAAAATGGTTGCATCTGTATGCTCCATGTTAGAAATGAAGTTTTCATAAATAAGACAAGTAACTTGCCTCAGTCATACCTTAGTCATGATAATAATCGTCACCAAGTGCAGCATAGCACTAATTATAACAGCTAGCGAATTGGCATGTTCATGCACAAAATCCACTGATGTTTTTGTTAGTATGACATTCACCACAATTCGGAATATCACAATACCAAATGCGATACTGATTATAACAACAATCTGTAAAATAACAGAAGAAAAAAATACCTTTAACATTGTCAAAGAAGATCAGGAACAGCAAGCAAAAGTCATTGTGAAAGATCCACAATACTAGCAGAATGTACAGACATAGGGGCACCAAGGAATTACAAAAATGCTAAATGAGGATCACAACAAAGGTATCCCACACTGACGTGATCAGTCTTGGTTGGATAAAGGTGGAACCCACAACATTCATACAACCACCACAGGCAGAGAAATAATGGAAAATGAATAAATAAATAGTGTACGAACGTTAGTTAACAGTTTCACAAAATAAGGATGGACAAGGACATGTAACGTTGACATAATGCATTAAATAGAAACATCGGGGGATATGTAGGCTTCGAAATGCGAACAGGTTGTCCTTTGTTTCAGGTGCTAAATTAATGCATAAGCCTTCAGTGCGATTGGTAGCTAATACATTCATTTCAAAGTGTTAATCTGTCACTCAATATTAAATCAGGCTGCTCCACAGGTGCCTGGAGTACACATCAGAATGACTGAGAAAATGAACTTGTGAATAAGCATCCTGCACGATGGTGATTTTGGTATGAACTAGCCTAATTGCTAAACTTATCCAACATTTTAAAGCATGATCCAAAAATATCCTCAACAATGCTCCTGCAGAGAAATTACAAGTATTGCTTTGAATGGATATCCAGCAATTATGCATGCTCCAGATTCATGATCATGAAGGATCAGCCCTTACAATACCTAATATACCTACTATTTCCTAGTATATTTTAAAGTGCCTTGAATTCTTGTGCACTTGTATTCAACTGCAGCAGAGTTGGTGCATTTTCTCATTCATTAGCATGCTGGTAACTGTAGCATCCTATCACTCTGTCCAGCTGCCTCAAATTGATGCCTAGACATAAAGGGGTTACCAACTTGGGGAAGAGTGGGGATTGAACCCCAATGGACAAGTGGAATCCCAACATCACAAAGGTGCTAACCCCAATCCATCCCTTCTTTTAGGTTGAGGTGTAAAGGTTGTAGGCTGCATGCCCTCTTATTGCTTTCCCCAGCCAACTTAAGTACCTCAATAACAATGACATCAGTGGATAGCTGCCTGGCATCTGACCTGCCAACTGTAATATGAGGGTCAGCTTTGGGAAGAAGGAAGATAGTGGAGTGGCCACCTGTGGGGGCCTGTAAAATTCATTCCGTGGTGTTAGTATCTGAAACATGCTTGTCAAGGTTACTTTAAGTGACACTGCATCATCAGGAAGTGGTCTCTTCTTCAAATGTCAGAGCTCTGTTCATATCTTCCACAGCTGGGGTGAAAGATGAAAAGCTCTGTCTTTTTCATTGGGAGTCTCCTGACTAGAGTTGTAGTCAACTTTATCCTACCAGAAGGCAATGTATTGGTGAGAATGTCAAATAATAAGAGAATGTGCATATCATGGTTGAATAACTCCTATATAGCACAGGCACATGTGAGTTGTGTGGAAGTGAGTGTTGCAAAAGTGCATGAAGTTAAGGACTAAAAGGTGCAAAGAAGTGATGGTGCAGTGATTATAGGAAAGTAAAAAGAAGCAAGAGAGCAGAATATTTTGAGTTGTGAGGTTACAGCAGCTAGAGGTGCAAGGAGATACTAAAAGAATTATAGTGGCCCAGATCTTGTACATGTTAACTGTGAAACTGTCAATATTCATTGCTAATACAATTTTGAAACTGACAGAAACTTCAGATGTCCTCATATATGCAGTTAAATTCAGAAATCCAGAAGTCACTGCCAGTAATTTCCTCCACAGCAAGTGTTGTTCAGGCCACACACTTAGCAATGTTCATGAAAACATTGAACTGATCTCAACTTTCCCTTTTAAGCTTTAGTATTCCTGGTAAAATACAATAAAATGATTATAAAAATAAAATGCTGCAAGGCTGAAAGTCTGAAATAAAAACAAAAAGTGCAGAAAATAGCTGAAAGATAGTATCATTAGAGAGAGAAATAAAACCATCATTTTAGTTCAATGAGCAAGTGAATGAGAGTGGGTGGAGGAAGGAATGAAAGTATGAGATAGGGTGAGTAACAGGACAGTTTAAATGAGAAAAAAGTCTGTTAAGCAAGACCAAAGGGAGTGGTAATGGTACAAATTGCTTAAAAGCAGGAGTGAATAGAAAAATAGTGAACAGTTGCATTCTGAAACCAAAACAAGTGAAAAATAAGTTAATACCAAAATCTGGTTATGGTGTCAAAATTGTTTAACTCGGTGTTCCATCCTGAAGACTGAACGGTGCGTAACCAGAAGACAAGCTATTCTTTGAGTTTGAAAAGAGTTTCAATTTGTTAATATCCTAGCTGATATTACTACTGGTCAAGTAAACCTGCTTCTCACTCCTCTCTGTTATGCTTGTAAAACTCAAATAAAATCTGGTACAATAGATCACATTTAGTTCTTTGAAAATTAAACATTGTGTTCTTTAATTGAAGCATAAGCTCATAAGGTTGAAGATTTAGTTTTAACAATAAAACAAGTTTATTACATAAAACAAAAAAGTGGAAGAAATTAAATTAAGCTATCTAAATATGACAGTTTAAAGATCAAGAGTCAATGGCGATCAAACCCCATTGCAATCATTTCAAGGAATCTCAATGGGATTCAGGAATCAGGAAGATGACAGGTTCTCCTCCACTCCTTTTGTAATCAATTAATTGTCTCTTTACCCCACTACCAGTCAACTTGGGCCTCTAGATTAGGAATGCTACGCTTTTACAATTATTTCATGTCTCTCTATATGACAAACCTGATACAGCCTTCATATTCTTTTCAAAGGGTAGTGTCAGAAATAGACTCAATACTCTAGTTGAGGCCAAGCAAGAATTTTATTTCTTTATTTGAGCATACTAAAGAGCATGAAAAAAACCATGCTGATAAAAATTGCCGATGATACAAAAGTGGGAAGTTTAGAAAATAGTAAAGAAGACTAGAAAAAACCTTTAAGAAGACACAAGCCACTAACTGGTTGGACAGTAGATAAAATGTAATGTAGATGTGTATCTTTTGGGAGAAAAAGTTGGAATACTCTCAGTGTAAGGAAACTGAAATATGTAGATGATGTTAGATTCTGAATATTTTGTTATTATCTGAGAACTTGGGTTCAAAGGTGAAGAAAAATGGATTTTAGTTTATCAGTTCTGCAGAGATCTGACCTGGTTTTGTTAAAGATCATAAACAGCATTTACAAAATGTCATACAATTTCAGTTGAGTGGCCAGCAACCCAACACTAAAGTGTTTGCTGTCTTGAGTTTTACAGCCATAACAGAGAAGAGTCAGAAGCAGGTTAACACAGAGGGAAGAGATCCATAACAGCAGAGGGGTTGTTATTATCAGTATCCAATCAACAAAGGCTACAGAAAAGTACTGAGGTCCTCAGAAGTCAATAAGAAGAAAGTTCTGGAAGCAGAAAGCTCTGGGGGTGTCAGTGAGAAGATATTCTACAAGGCTGTTAAAGACATGAGTTTAGGGTACCCTTGTTAATGAATTAGAGAGCTGAGTTACCAACTTACTTTAAGGATTATAGGGACAGACATTAAATAAAGAAAATAGAATCTACTGAATGCTTTAAAAATTGCCAAAAGGAAACTGATTACTGCCATGCCAGCTGAGCAAAATGCTTGAAGATGGGGTGACTTCATAGAACATAGATCAATACAGCGCAGAACAGGCCCTTTGGCCCTTGATGTTGCGCTGACCTGTGAACTATTCTAAGCTCATCCCCTACACTATCCTATCATCATCCACGTGCTTACTCAAGGATTGTTTAAATCTCCCTAATGTGACTGAGTTAACTACACTGGCAGGGAGGGCATTCCACGCCCTTACCACTCTCTAAGTGAAGAAGCTATCTGTGCTGTCTGTCTTCAATCTATCACCCCAGTGTTAGATTTGTAGTTATGCCCCCTCATACAAGCTGACATCATCATCCTGGGAAAAAGACTTTCACTGTCCACCCTGATCATCTTGTACGTCTCTATCAAATTCCCTCTTAGCCTTCTTCTTTCCAATGAGAACATTGGAAAGAAGAAGGCAACATGCTGGTAAATCTCCTCTACACCTTTTCCAATGCTTCCACATCCTTCCTGTAATGGGGCAACCAGAACTGTACACAATATTCCAAGTGTGGCTGCATTAGCGTTTTGTATAGTTGCAACATGACATTGCGGCTCTGGAGCTCAATCCCTCTACCTATGAAACCTAACACACTTAACAGCACTATCAACCTGGGTGGCAACTTTCAGGGATCTATGTACATTACCTCCAAGATCTCTCTGCACATCCACACTATTAAGAATCTTTCCACTGACCCAGTACTCTGCCTTCCTGTTATTTTTCCCAAAGTGAATCACATCACATTTAGCTGCATTGAACTCCATTTGCCACCTCTCAGTCCAATTCTGCAGTTTATCCAAGTCCCCCTGCAACCTGCAACATTCTTCTACACTGCCCACTACTCCACTGCCTTTACTGTCATCTGCAAACTTACTAACCCATCCACCTATGCCTGTGTCTAAGTCATTTATAAAAATGACAAACAGCAATGGTCCCAAAACAGATTCTTGTGGCACACCACTAGTAACCGGACTCCATGCTGAATATTTTCCATCAACCATCACTCGCTGCCTTCTTTCAGAAAGCCAGTTTCTAATCCAAACTGCTAAATCACCTTCAATCCCATGCCTCTGCATTTTCTCCAGCAGCCTACCATGTGAAATCTTATCAAAGGCTTCACTGAAGTCCATGTACATCATGTCAACTGCCCTACCCTCATCTGCATGCTTGGTCACCTTCTCAAACCTCAGTGAGGTTTGTGAGACATGACCTGCCCTTGACGAAACCATGTTGACTATCTGAAATCAAATAGTTGCTTGCGAGATGATTATAAATCCTATCTCTTATAATCTTTCCCAAAACCTTTCCTACAACAGAAGTAAGGCTTACTGGTCTATAATTACCTGGGTCATCTCTCCTGCCCTTCTTGAACAAGGGCACAACATTTGCAATCCTCCAGTCCAGCAGTACTAAACCTGTAGACAATGACAACTCAAATATCAAAGCCAAAGGCCGTGCTACCTCCTCCCTAGCTTCCCAGAGAATCCTCGGATAAATCCCATCCAGCACAGGGGACTTGTCTACTTTCACTCCTTCTAGAATTGATAACACCTCTTCGTAACTAACCTTGATCCTTTCTAATCTAATATCTCCTCTCATTCTTCTCCTCTACAATATTTTCCTTTTCCTGATTAAAAGCCGATGAGAAGTGTTCATTTAGCACCTCTCCAATCTCTACAGGGTCCACACTCAACTTCCCATTTCTGTCTTTGACTGGCCCTATTCCTACCCTCATCATCTTTTTATTTCTCACACACCTATAGAAAGCTTTAGGGTTCTCCTTTATTCTACCTGCTAAAAACTGCTCATGTCCTCTCTTTGCTCTTCTTAACTCTCTCTTTAAACCCTTCCTAGCTAATTTATAACTCTCCATCGCCTCATCTGAACCATCTTGTCTCATCAATACATAAGCCTCCTTCTTCCGCTTAACAAGAGATGCAGTTTCTGTAGTAAACCACGGTTCCCTTACCTTATCGCTTCCTCCCTGCCTGACAGGGATATACCTATCAGGGACATGCAATGTCTTTTCCTTAAACCAGCTCCACATTTCCATTGTCTGCATCCCCTCCATTTTGTTACCCCATTCTATGCATCCTAATTCTTGCTTAATCGCATTATAATTGCCCATGCCCCATCGATAACTTTTGACCTGTGGCATGTACCTATCCCTTTCCATTGCTAAACTAAACATAGCTGAATTATGGTCACTCTCTTCAAAGTGGTCACCTACAACTAAATCAAACACCTGGCCTGGTGACCTTACCAAGCACCAGATGCAGTGTGGCCTGTCCTCTTGTCAGGCCTTTGACATACTGTGTCAGGAAACCCTCCTGCACATATTGGACAAAAACTGATCCATCCGATGTATAGCTATAGCATTTCCAGTCAATGTTGAGGAAGTTAAAGACCCCATAATAACCACCCTGTTTCTTTCACTCCTACCCAGAATCATTTTGCCAATTCTCTCCTCCATCTCCCTGGAACTATGTGGAGGCCTATAAAAAAACTCCTCTCCTGTTTCTAACCTCAGCCCATGCTACCTCAGTAAACGAGTCCTCATCAGAAGTTCTTTCAGCCACTGTTATACTATCCTTGACTAATAAAGCCACACCTCCCCCTTCACCCCCCCCCCCCCCCACCTCCTTGCCTGTTCTTAATGAATAATCTGAACCCTGGAACTGCAACATCCATTCCTGACCCTGCTCTATCCATGTCTCCGAAATGGCTATAACATCGAAGTCCTAGGTACCTATCCATGCTGCAAGCTCACCTACCTTATTTCGGATACTTCTGGCGTTGAAGTAGACATACTTCAAACCAGTTTGCTGTCTGCCAGCACATTCCTGTGACCATGAAATGCTGTCCATGTCCTCCTGTGCACTGCAACTACACTTCAGGTTCCCATGCCCCTGCTGAGCTAGTTTAAACCCACCCGAATAGCACCAGCAAATTTCCCACCCAGGATATTAGTACTCCTCTGTTTCAAGTAACAATAAATTTAAAATAAACAAAAAAAACCCTAGTCTATCAGCCTATTTTACACTGGGTTCTGACTTGTCCATATGATCATCAACTAGTATTATAAGAGATCTAGGGACTCAACTATATTATTCTCTTAAAATCCAAGTATAGGTAAATAAGGCCGTATAAAAGGTCAATGTAATTTTAGGTTTTGTAATTAGAGATATAAAGTATAAGTGTAGAAATGTGATAAAACCAGAAAATGTTGGAAATACTCTGCAGCATCTGTGGAAAGGGAAAAGAGTTACTGTTTCATGTTTACGACCATACCCCTACAACCCATATATTCATAAGAAACAAGAAACATTGATTAAGATAAAAATGGAACACTAACCAAGAGTCAATGGCAATCAAATCTCATTGCAGTCATTTCAAGGAATCCCAATGGGATTCAAACGGTAATCAGGAAGATGACAGGTTCTCCTCCTCTCATTTTGTAATCAATTAATTGTCCCTTTACCCCACCTACCAGTCTGCTTCCAGAGGAAATGTAATTCCACCCACAGTATGCAACATTCAATACTTCATTATGGAAATGACAGTAAAATTAACAGTGATTTATCAATGTGATAACAAGGATGAGAAACTATGAAAATAGAAGACAGAAGAATTACTTCAAGAAATCGAAATGCTTGATGAGAGAGCAAGAGAAAAAAAAAGCTTTTCAAAATCTTAGGAAGTTGAATAGAAGAACTAGGGAAAGAATATTTTCTTTGGTTAATAAGTCGCGAATTATTAATTATTATTAATTTTCCAAAACTAATCTTTCCAAAAACACTTGTGGGAATATAGAATGTTTTCTGTTGAAGCAGTTAAGACAAAGACCACTGCACACATAGGCACATCTGCACAACTAAACTGACAGTGTCAATAAACTACTGGGGACAATCGGATATGGTGAGGTTTATCTGGCAGGAATGATTGAGAGTGCTTTTGTAATCATGCAGAGAGAGCATTGATAGACTTATGCCCAACCTCCCAACCTCTTATGTCAACTCTTCTCTGTAATTTAAGACAAAAGTTTACAGAGAGAATATTTCTACTTTTGGAAGAGCAAAACAAGAGTCTACAAAAGGTGGTCAATAAGAAATCAGGGAATTCAGATGAAAATCCTTACCAAAGAAAGGTGGACATGTGAAACTCCCTACCACAGAAGTTGCTGTGGTAAATGCTGTATTGAAGGGAAAGCTAGTTAAGGATATTTTAAAAATGACAATTGAAGATTCTTGTATTATGCTGAAAGAGACAGATGACAAAGCATTAGTGATTACCCAAGTACTACATTTAAGACAAAATGGACTAATAGAGCTGAATGATCTGTTTCTGTGTTGTATATTCTATGTAATTAATATCTTCTCTTTAAATTTGATATAACATACAATTTTCTTCTCCACCAATAATGATTTATCTGAATGTTGTCATGGACCAAGCCAGACCCCCTCAAGATATTTTAAGAAGGTAGCCTCAACCCTAATTTTTTTTATTCTAAAGGCGGATGTGATGTGGATATTCCAGGTGTGATATAGGTGTTCAAGCCACTCGGCTTTAAGTAAAACAGAATTTACTTACACACTACAATTGAAACACGAACAAAAGAAAATGGAATTTAGAATAATTTAACAATTGGAAAACTTAACTAAGGAGTTGTTCCAATCCCATAACATCCCACAAACACACCCCTTGGCCAAAAGTAAATTCAAACACAGGTTCTTACAGATATGAGGGAACAAGTTCCAAAGAGATTTCAGAGAGAAAAGTCAGTTAGGAATCATCTGCTGAAGCTTTTGACTACTACAGCTAAAAAACAAATGAGAAAACCTGAACAGGGAGAACTGGCCACTCTCCTCCCATTGTTAAAGTTGACTCTTCCCAGATCCCTCTGCCCTTACGACCTCTTTTTAAAAATACCCAAGGACAAAATAACCTTGTTAAAGTGACAGCCTTGTCACAATGTTACAGTGAATAACTGTGAAAATAAACTTACACAGGATGAATTGAGGATTATTTACTCTTTCTCTTTTGTACACAACATTCAAAGTAATCCAAAACATTTAAACAAAGAAGCACAAATCCACACTGGTGAAAAGACTAGTGATGAGAAATTAATTAGCTCAATTTCTCGGTGTGTTGGGGTCATAATTCATGACTTCAGATATCATTATCATTGATGTGGAAGTGTACAACCTCATATGACTCATGCTGCTGGATGACTTCACTTTCAAGAAGGGGCCTAAAAGTAAATAAATGTGAGAAACATGTGCTTAGCTTGCCTTCAACTCTTAAGGGGAATTCACTCAATTAGCAAAAGCTGCTGATGAAATCTAAATAAGTAAAAAGGCCACACCATTTTCTTTTGTTCGTGTTTCAATTGTAGTGTTTAAGTAAATTCTGTTTTACTTAAAGCCGAAAAGGTCACACCACACCAAGTAGAAGGTTTTGAGGTTCTCAGAACAATACTGGAGGCATTAGTCATTAAATTGGACAGAAAAAGAAAGGCAAATTTTCTGCAAGAAACTAGGAGACCCTCAAGGCAAACCCATCAATAATAAGTAGAGTATGTAATAAGGGAGGCCAATGCCCAAAAGCTGGCTGTAAATACTGAAGAAAACTGAATATGGCCAAGGTCAGTGAATGCACTGTCACATCAGATGTCACCAAATGGAGCACCAGCCTCTTGTGCATCTTCTATTTTATTCATTCACAGGCTGTGGGCATCAGTGGCAAGACCAGCACTGAATGGCCATTCCTAATTGCCCTTTAGAAGATGGTGACCAGCTAACTTCTTTGATACAACATCGTCATTTACTTGGCCATTTCAGAGAGCAGGTGAGAAATGACAATCAGGAGTAACAAGTACGCCGGACAAGGTAAGAAGGCATTCTTCTCGCAAGGTCATTAGTGACCAGATTGATTTTTCTAACGATCCAGTAGTTACATGGTCAGTGTCAGTGGGACTATTGTTTTGTTACAAGTTGATTTCTTGTCTGAATTTAAATCGGATTGTTATTCAAAGCTTCTGGATTATTAGACTACTAACTATGCTATCTTACCCAGCAGCATTCAGGAGCACTGTGGACTTGTGCCTAACATTCACAAACTACATGTCACCTACACACACGTCTTCTAATGATGGTAGCATAAAACCCAAACAAGATTGAGTAGACTGGGACTATACTCACTGGAATTTAGAAGAATGAGGGGATCTTATAGAAACATAAAATTATGAAGGAAACAGATAAGAAAAAAGCGGGAGATTGTTTCCACTGGCTGGTGAAACTAGAACTAGGGGGCATAGTCTCAAAATAAGGAGGAGGAGATTTAGGATCTGAGTTGAGGAGGAAATTCTTCATCCAAAGGATTGTGAGTCTGTGGAATTCCCTGCTCAGTGAAGCAGTTGAGGTGACCTCATTGAATGTGTTGAAGAGGAGATGCCGGTGTTGGACTGGGGTGGAAAAAGTAAAAAAATCATACAACACATAGTTCAACAGGTTTATTTGAAAATGCTGGCTTTCAGAGCACTGCTCCATCTTCAGGTAGCGAGTGGGGCAGAATCATAAGACACAGAATTAATAGCACAAGATCGTAGTGTCATGCAACTGATATGATATTTGAGATGGCTGTTAAGTCTTTTATCTTTTAGAATGTTTTGCAAGTTTTGATTCATTAATATGCAAATCTCAGAACTTCTTTCAAGTCACATTCTCGAGATAACTTAAGGTTTTATAAAAAAAAGTGATGTCTCAGCTCAGACAATGCATTAAAGGTGTGAGGTTAGAGTCTGTCTGGATTCCAACCTCGAATCAGACTGGTTCTATTTCCAAAGTAGGAATTATAAAATGTCACATGGATTGACTGCCTGCAAATACAATTCCGCAAATGTAACTTCACACAATAGACTTATATGTATGTGTGTGTGTGTGCGGGCAAGTGAGGGAGAGAGAGTGTGTGTGTGTGTGTGTGTGTGTGTATGTGTGTGTGTGCGTGCGTGCGTTTCAAAGGTAGATGAATTTTTTAACAGTAAAGGAATTAAGGATTGTGGTGAGGGACTGTAAATGGAGCTGAGTCCCAAAAAGATCCGCCATTATCTTACTGAATGGCAGAGAAGGTTTGAAGGGCCAGATGACCTACTCCTGCTCCTCTTTCTTATGTAGTAACCCATCTCTTGCACATTCCACATGCCTCCAGTGACTCAGCTATGACAGATACATAACACAAACAGAGTTGTACATGGTGAATGATATTCTGCCCAGCCCACTGTAGGGCAAATTCACACATAACAAGAGGGTGCAAACTAACACATCTATCAAACATGCCATAGTTTCTGAAGATATTCTTACCAGAAGAAATCCTAGTATGAGGACTATTGTGGCTCGCAGGTACGAATGCTGATATTTTGTTGGTGGCACATCAGGGTCATATATTAGCCCAAGAGCAAGTTCCTCCTATACATAAGATAAATATTTTGAGTAGATTTTTCTCTTAGCCAACTAATGATGAAGTTTCATTAATTTTAGTCCTGCACTGTTAAGTGAATATGAAATCTCTACTCATTTTGACAGTGGATTTTTAAGTGAACATACTAACACATGAATTAGCAGCAGGAATTGGTCATTCAGTCCCTCTAGTCTTTTCTATCATTTACCAAGATTATGACTGATTGGATTATAGGCTCAACTCCACATTCCCACCTACCGCTGATAACCTTCAAATCTCTTGATAGTCAAGAATCTATTGTTACAACTGCAGCAGGAAGAATGCACTGGTGAAGAAGCTCCCTCACAAATTGCACCATTCATATAAATATTTAAGTTAAATCACCAAAATGGCCATTTGTTACCACTATCCAGAATAAAAGAGACTCTCCCATGTTTCTTCAATAAACTCAAAATAATCTATTCATTATAACTCAAAATTTATTCAAAATTCATGTAGCAAAAACTATAATCCGGAATTAAAACAAAATCCCTTTTAATCCCAAGCAAACACACTTGCACAAGTCAACAATGGCTCTGCAGAGATATTTTTAAAAAGTCAAAAGAATGAAACACATTTATTAACCAATGATCATAAAACAAAGGATAAAAATTGGTGAATTCTCACTCGCTACCAAGCTTCATGCTGACAAATCAAATTGCTGACAGCTATGAGACAACCATATGGTGGAAGATTTTGCAAACTCCGTGACTTTGGAGTTTGCAAGGTCGTCAAAATACTGATATGTGGACTTTGTTTCACCTGGTTCAATTTTTGGAATCTTTTAGAGAGATTTTGCTGACTTATTGCTCTTTATTGAGATATTTTCTTTCTGACACCTAGGTGTTTGAAGTACAAGCCAAGTGCATCCAAGATTGCTAGGCAACCATTAGCACAGAGGCCCCGTGGTCTCTTCCAAATTTAGGTGTTCCAAAATTTTAGAACAATAAACATTTTTTATAAGAGAAAGTGTCCAAGCAGTTCAATACCTTCCACTTTTTCTTCACATAGAATAAGAAGATATATGTTCATTTACAAAACTACCCTCTCTCCATCTTAAATGGGAGAACCTCTGGGAGACCCCCATATTTAAAATATGTTCCCTAGTTCTAGTGTCTCCCACAAGGGGAACAATTATTTTAGCTTGAACCTTGTTGAGTCCTCTCAGGATTTTATATGTTCCAGTAAGATAACCTCTCATTCTTCTGAACTCCAATGGATACAGACCTAGTTTTTCCAACTTTTCCTCATATAATAACACTTCATCTGGGTTATCAGTCAAATGCACCTTTGCTGAATTCATTCTATGTGAGATCACCTAGGAACACCTACACACACACCACACAAACACATTATTCATATCCTTTCTTAAATTAGACCAAAGCTACGCATTACTTTAGGTGTAACCTCACCATTTCTTTATGTAGCTAAAGCAAAACATCCATATTTTTATATTTCATTCTCCATGCAAAAATCAACATTTCACTTGCTTTTCTATTTCCTACTCTACCAAAAAACAATGACAATTCTATGATTTATGTACAAAGACACCCTGATTGCATGTACTTCAGAGTACAGCACAGTACAGGCCCTTAGGTCCTCGATGTTGTACCAACCTTTTATCCTACTCTAAGATCAAACTAACCTACATACTCTTCATTTTACTAGCATCCATGTGCCTATCCAAGAGTGCTTAAATTACCCTAATGTATCTTACTCTAATACCACTGCTGGCAGTGCATTCCTTTACACTCACTACTCTCTGTGTAAATAACCAACCTCTGACATTTCCCCTAAGTCTTCTTCCAATCACCAATTACCCCTTGTGATAGCCATTTCCACACTGGGAAGATGTCTCTGGCTGTCCACTCCATCTATGCCTACTCTCATCCTTCTTCACTCCAATGAAAAAAATCTGAGGTGCCTCAACCTTTCTTCATGAGACATACCTCCAGTCCAGGCAGCAGCCTGATAAATCTCCTCTGCATCCTCTCTAAACCTTCCACATTCTTCCTATGAGGTGACCAGAACTGAACAATATATTCCAAATGTGGTCTAACCAAGGCTTTAAAGGGCTGCAGCGGCTCTTAAACTCAATCCCCCTGCTAATGAAAGTCATCACTCCACATACCTTTTGAACAACCCTATCAACTCAGGTGGCAACTTTGAGGGATTTATGGACATGGACCCCAAGATCCCTCTGTACCTCCACACTGCCAAGAATCCTGCCTTTAACATTGTAATCTGCATTCAAATTCAACCTTCCAAAATGAATCACTTCACACTTTCCAGGTTGAACTCCATCTGCCACTTCTCAGCCCAGCTCTGCATCCTGTCAATGCCCCATTGCAACCTACACCAGCCCTTCATAATATCCACAATTCCACCTTCGTGTCATCGGCAAATGTACTGACCCACCCTTCCACTTCCTCATCCAAGTCATTCATAAAAATCACCACTGGTCATCAAACTCCAGACTAAATACTTTCCATCTACTATTACCCTCTGTCTTCTATAGGCAGCCAATTCTGTATACAGACAGCCAAACTTCCATAAAGCTTCTCACATCTGCATAATAGGTACCAAAATTTCAATACAATCTTTGCTAGGAGTGGCACCTCATGACAAAACACATCTTTATGTTTCTCTCTGCAGCCTGTTTCACAAACACAAACCCAGGGAAGAGCACCTTTCCCAGTGCCCTCTCTCCTACTCCTAGACAGCATATATCTGAGAAGCAGCAGCCAAGAACTTCAGAGATAGCACTGATAAGACTGCTACCCCAATTAGCGCCTGGGCCATAAACTGGTGAACACAGCATCATATGGGTTTGCAGCTACAGCAAGACAAAAGGGTTAAGATCAAGGGCACTGCTGAAGAGTAGATCCCTGGTGAGACAACTACACATGATTAGTCTCTGCACTAAAACATTACTAGCTAAGAGAGAGGGAACAGCAAGCTGGGGAACATTTGGAAGAGGTGACAGAAATCATACAAGAGCAGATCAAAGGACATAGGAATCTGTCCATGCTCTATCTGACATTGTGACTTCAACAAGCCAGTGAGTGAGTGCATGGCTGTCTCCATGTATTGAGCGGTGGCTGTCACTGAGAGTCAAATATAGTAGAACATAGTCAAAACGTAATGCACTGGAAAAGCACAGCCGGTCAGGCAGCATCTGAGGAGCAGGAGAGTCGATGTTTTGAGCATAAGCTCTTTTCCAGTGTCACACTCTTTGACTCTGATCTCCGGCATCTGCAGTTCTCACTTTCTCCATGTGTAGTCAAACAGTTAGCTTCAGCCAGAGTGCACTTGGATCGTCACTTCATCATCAAAAGCATGGAGATATTCATTGTATAGATTGGCAGAGGGATGTTAATCTAACTCCAATTGTTGCAGCTTCTCAAAGAGTGAGCAAGGTGCCACTGCACACCCATACAGGGAAGCAACAGACAGGTACTCAGAAGGTCTCCTCTCAGGACACTCCAGAGAAGCCCTGCTACTCCATTTCCCCTCTAACAGGAACCTATAAGCATTCATAAGCTCAGGCCAAGGAAGTTGCACTGCATCTGTGCGGGAAGCAGGCTTGAGCCTTGGAGCTGTCCAGAATGTAGGAACTATGGCAGCTTCCTGGATAGTGACTGCTCACATCCAAGAAGTTTTGCCTGTGGTCAAAAACACGGTAGATGTTGAGGTAGTGAAATCCCTTCCTGTTTGGGAAGCAGGCTCGAAAATACCATGAAGCTCTGAGTTTGATGTATGTGCAGTTGATGGCTCCTCCTATCTGAGGAAAGCCAGCAATGACAGCAAAGGTAATGGTGCAACACTTGCGCCCACACCTCCCCCCTCACTTCTCTCCAAGGCCCCAAAGGAAACTTCCATATCCGCCACAGATTCACCTGCACCTCCACCCACATTATCTACTGCATCCGCTGCAGCCGGTGTGGCCTCCTCTATATTGGGGAGACAGGCCGCCTACTTGCGGAGCGATTCAGAGAGCACCTCTGGGCCACCCGGACGAACCAACCCAATCACCCTGTAGCACAGCATTTCAACTCCCCCTCCCACTCCACCGAGGATATGCAGGTCATTGGACTCATCCACCGCCAAACCACAACAACGCGACGGTCGGAGGAGGAGCGTCTTATCTTCCGACTGGGAACCCTCCAACCACAGGGGATGAACTTGGACTTCACCAGTTTCTTCATCCCCCCTCCCCCCACATTGTCTCAGCCGAATCCCTCCAGCCCGGCACCGCCTTCCTGACCTGCAGTCTTCTTCTTGACCTCTCCGCCTCCACCCTACTCCGACCTATCACCCTCACCTTGACCTCTTTCCACCTATCACATTTCCAACGCCCCTCCTCCAAGTCCCTCTTCCCTACCTTTTATCTTCTCCTGCTGAACACTCTCTGCTCATTCCTGAAGAAGGGCATGTGCCCGAAACGTCGAATCTTCTGTTCCCTAGATGCTGCCTGACCTGCTGTGCTGTTCCAGCAATAAAGTTTCAGCTTTGATCTCCAGCGTCTGCAGACCTCACTTTCTCCTCCAGCAAAGGTAATGGCTTTGGCTTAGCTAGTAATGGTTTAATGCAGAGACTAATCATGTGTAGTTGACTCACCAGGGATCATTTATTTGTGATACTTGAAATTCCATGGCGTCCATGATTCAATAATGCAATAAGCCATTCTTTGCAGCATCACTATACTCATGCTTGAGTCAAACTGCCCTATTTTCTCTGTAATTATGATCAATGTGTTTATATGACCTCTGTGTGCATCAAATAGTTTCTGCTACTCTTCAATCTCCTTTTCACTGGGCGAAAGTGAGTACTGCAGATGCTGGAGATCAGAGTCAAAACTAGAGTGGTGCTGGAAAAGCACAGCAGGTCAGGCAGCATCCGAGGAGCAGGAAAATTGATGCTTCAGACATATGCCCTTCAAACATAGAGCACCACTCTAATCTCCTTTTCCTTGTCAACTGATCAGAGCTTAATAGCTTTGCACACTATTGAGTGGTGTGCCATGAAGTTGCCTAACTAGGCCCATTCAAGTACAAGCATCTAAGTTGTTTTATTGTAAGCTTGAATTGTTATAGTTATAATAATAGTTTTATTATGACTGTGGTCATATTTGAACTGTAAAGAAAACACCATGACTGTGAAGAATAACTATGGATTTTTGATATTTAAATGTGTCACCAGTACCTGGAAAGATGCCATTTCCTTATCTCCAATGGCTAGGGTTGCCAAATATTTTCTGATGTCAAGCTATTCTCTTCTAGTTATTAGCTCAGAAGTCTGTGGAGGTCTACCTCCCCACCTCTCTCTTTTAGTCATATACTGGACTCTCATTTTGAAAGACAGAAAGAGAAAACGTATGGCATATTCTAAAGCCATTTGTTCAGACAATAAATGTGGTGCATTTGGTAGATGTCTATTGGTAGAAGCCGAGAATTAGAGAAGAATGGGGGTGAGTGACAGTGATGCATGCACAGTTAAAACTATGAAAAATTATGTGGAAGAATGATGGGTGAGTCTGCAGAGTAATTGAGCATGGTGGTGATGTGATAGAGTGGGTTTGACATGTAAGAATGACTGGAGATAGGTGTGAGATTGATGCATACAGATAGCCTATAGGTGAACATTGAACTGAATTGCACTTTCCTGACCTGCTTAGGCCATTAAAGCACTGACTCCAGAAATAGTGGAACAATTGTCCTGTTCCTAATCTCCTGGCCTCTTTCAGTTACTAGGTAGATTTCCATTGTTGGGGGAAGTATCTCTATTCAGCTTCTCACAGACCCCAGCAGTACATCAATGCAGGATGACATGGGCATAGTCTTCAAGCATTCCGAATCCATTGTTACACTTTGTTTTCTTTTGCCTTCAAAACCAAACTCCTGCTAGTGGAATTTCTTTTCTTGTATCACTTTTGCTTTTCAATCTGTCCCCTACCATTCATAGATTTAGAATGTGGGCTTGTGGAATTTTTTAATTGGCCCTACCGATAATTTAATTGAAATTAACTCATATGTGTCCTCACCATACTCATTTCCACACAATCAATTTAAATTCCATAAGTAAAAGGATAATGACCTCTTTATGTTAAATATCACTGACAAAGAAGTTTACTTTAGGATTTGCAACATATTATCAAACGTATCATTTTCCACCCAAAATATTTCAAGTTAATATCAGCTTCATAATCATAAGATATCACATTATTTTTCAAACTGTGATTTAATGTTATTGCACTTATCCATCAGTGGGCAAATCAGTTAAGGTGATCACCTCATCCTCATCCCAGTGGTACAAATCCCACTCGCTGACAACTTTTGTTCGGGCTCGTTTCCACAACTCCAAAAACACAGTGGCTACAGTTTAAGAGAGAGATATTTGCTGAGAATGCCAATATTTCATTCTTTAAATATAAAGAATATTATAATGTAAACAAATAAGTGCAATTTTATAAGAGTGGGCTTAATTTTGTACTTTTCTAAAATCTTGTTGGTCAAATTCTCAAATTGAATACATTGGAAATTTAATGTTATAACAAGCTGTACAGACCAAAATAGTCCCAGTCTGTGGTAAGTTAGATGATCTTAAATACAGTGGTAGAGTCATAAAGTCATACAGCATGGAAGCAGACCATTCTGTCCAAACAATCCACATCAACCATGTTCCCAAACCAAACTAGTCTCACTTGCCTGCATTTGGCCCATATCCCTCCAAACCTTTCCTATTCATGTACTTATATCTTTTAAATATTAATGTACCCACATCCACCACTTCCTTTTGCATAAGGAGAGTACCTACCTCAAAAAAGATGCCCCTCGTGTCCTTTTTAAATCTTTCTCCTCTAACCTCAAAAATATGCCCCCTAGTTTTGAACTCCCTCACTGTAGGGAAAATACCCTTGCTATTCACCTTATTTGGAATTCTACAGCTAATTTGAAAGGGGAGGAAGGAAATCAACAATGATTTTATTCACTGATACCATATTTTTCCCTCTCCTAAGAATAGTAAAATATATGATGACTAGATAAGAACTGACTCAGGCTCATAGTAATCCCAGGTTTTTTCAATAGTTCCTCCATTATCTAGATGGACAAGGAAACAGGCACATGTGAACAAAATCACTTTGAGTTCCTCATAAAAGCAAAGTTCAACTTGGACATATATCACAGTTATTCATTGTCACTGGGTCAAAATCCTAGATGTTTCTATTTAACACCATTGTGGAAGTACTTCCATCACATTGGACCACAACAGTTCAAGAAAAACAGCAATTAGGGATGAGCAATAACTGTCAAAGTTGCTACCAATGCCCATTACTGAGAGTTTAAAAAACACTGAATTAACAGTTATCTCTCATCATCCACATGTATTTACAAGGAATAAATACAGCAATGGGCAGTAGAGGATTCTGTCAAGATGAACCCAGAAAAAGTTTACATAATGTTGCTGTCAAGATATTTCAGAATGTTCTGTGCGTAGTAATCCATATAAAGTTTAATCTTGTGTGTTATACATACTCTCCTTTGATTATAATCTTATTAATCATGTATCCCATTTAAACTCAGCACCAGGCTTTAATTTTGCATATGAGAATAAAATTCAAAGGTAATGTTGCATAAGGAGAGTACCTACCCCAGATTCCCATGAACATAGCAAAGAAAACTGTTATTTCTTGATCAAATAGCTGTGTAACCTGCATGGATAGAATGAAAAATGTTTGATTACTGGCAGCAGTGGACACTTGCAATAGCATATATTGTGTCTTATACTCTGACTCTCTAATTGTAAATTTTCCCTTAGCAATACTGAATCAATAAGTGTAAATTTATTTCGTGCCAACCAAGCATACTGCCATTTCAGCATCATAGGCACTTTGAGGATTCCTCCACTTGCTCTTCTATCAATCCCTCCATCTTTGAACAGTTCCAATAATGTAAGCATAGTATTCATTTAATTAATTGAATCCTCAACTCTAAATCTCTGATGATGGGATCCAGGCATCCTCCAAATTATCAGTTTATTGTGACCTAGACATTCCTCATTATTTTCAACTTATTCAGTTATTGCACTGAATAAAAAAGAAATTTGTATTTTAATATATTTCATGACCCATGCACCATTTTTTGTTAATTTTTGTGCAAATTTCCAGTAAATTTTAACAAGACTTCCAGTGTTTACTCAGTTCTTGCTATTGATATACTTTTAAATATAGGTTAACAGCTACTGCAACATTTCAGATGGTGGACTTTAGATGTCTTAGTAGAGAAAGTGTTGTAAATTGTTATTAAGGTAATTGAAAAAAATAGGATTTCCAAATTCTTAGTACAGTCATGCAGAGACAACATAGGAAATCATGTTTGACAACTTTATTGAAATCTTTGAGGAAGTAAAAAGCAATGTAGATGAAGAGGAAGTAGTTGATACACTGTAATCCAAAAAACATTTACAATATGCCGCATTACAGGCTACTATGAAAAATACAAATAGTGAGTAATGTATTATAATGCAACATTGGATAGAAGATTGTTTAGCTGATACAAAGCAGAAAATAAATATAAATGGGTAATTTTTGGGTTAGCAGGATGTGTCAAGTGGTATGACATGGCGATCAACGATGGAGCTTCAATGATTTAGAATCTATATAAATGACTTGGATTGAATGTATTGTTGCTAAATTTGCTGACAATTCAAAGAAATGCCAGAAAATAAATTGTGAAGCAGACATAAGGAGTCTGCAAACTGTTTCAAATCAAGGTGGGAGAAATGCACTGTCACTGAAGTTCCACTACTCTAACAGACACAATATATGTTAAAAAAAAGTTTTACCCAGTTATTGATATGGCCAATTACACATGCTAATCTATTTGTTTCAGGATACAAACCCACTAACGATGCTCCTTTAATAAACAATGAAAGTTCTGACTTATTATAAAACCAGGCTTATTCATAAGAGATATAAAGTTTATTAATACAAATTGAAATATGGCAGTTTGAATATATATCCTTTGCAACACACACACAATAGTTAAAAAAGAATATTTCTCTGCAGAGGTCAACTATAATAAAAGACTTCTTTCATCAAATAATTGTTGATTCATGAAAAAAAGATAGGAAATATTCCGCATGGTTTTTAGTTCAGCATCCTCGTACATGTAGACAGATGTTACTCGGCACAGATAGTTATCAGAGCTGAAAAATGTGTTGCTGGAAAAACACAGCAGGTCAGGCAGCATCCAAGCATCCTGTTTTCGATTGGAGGGATGGGGTTCAAGGGCGGAGAAGCGGGAAGTGTAGGAGATGCGGTGGAGAACATCGTCAACCACGTCAGAACCCCACTGGTCCTCACCGACCACCCCACCAACCTCCAGATACATCGTATCATCCTTCGTCATTTCCGCCACCTCCAAACAGACTCCACCACCAAGGATATATTTCCCTCTCCTCCCCTATCAGCGTTCCAGAAAGACCACTCCCTCCGCGACTCCCTCGTCAGGTCCACACTCCCCACCAACCCAACCTCCACTCCCGGCACCTTCCCCTGCAACCGCAAGAAATGCAAAACTTGCGCCCACTCCTCCCCCCTCACTTCCCTCCAAGGCCCCAAGGGATCCTTCTACATCCATCACAAATTCACCTGCACCTCCACACACATCATTTACTGCACCTGATGTGGCCTCCTCTACATTGGGGAGACAGGCCGCCTACTTGCGGAACGTTTCAGAGAATACCCTGGGACACCCGCACCAACCAACCCAACCGCCCCATGGCTGAACACTTTAACTCCCTCTCCCACTCTGCCAAGGACATGCAGGTCCTTGGCCTCCTCCATTGTCAGACCATGGCAACACGACGCCTGGAGGAAGAGCACCTCATCTTCTGCCTAGGAACCCTCCAACCACAAGAAATGAATGCAGATTTCTCCAGCTTCCTCATTTCCCCTCCCCCCACCTTATCTCAGTCCCAACCCTCGGACTCAGCACTGCCTTCTTGACCTGCAATCTTCTTCCCGACCTCTCCGCCCCCACCCCACTCCGGCCTATCACCCTCACCTTAACCTCCTTTCACCTATCGCTTTCCCAACGCCCCTCCCCCATGTCCCTCCTCCCTACCTTTTATCTTAGCCTGCTTGGCACACCTCCCTCATTCCTGAAGAAGGCCTTATGCCCAAAACGTCGATTCTCCTGCTCCTTGGATGCTGCCTGACCTGCTGCGCTTTTCCAGCAACACATTTTTCAGCTCTGATCTCCAGCATCTGCAGTCCTCACTTTCTCCATAGATAGTTATCATTAAATATATGCAGTTATTACAGGGAACTTTCAGATGAGCAATTCATTTTGGGGATTGGTTAATGGGATTATTTTAGAAACTCCTCAGAGGGAGAGCTGCAACAGTTTTTTTCAGCAGTCATGTTGGAGCCATATAAAATGCTAAAAACAGGTGAAAGAGGATTAGTTTAGTGGCTTCTTTCAGCATGCTGCACACCAACTGAACTCCAATCAATATCACTTCTTCTGACCACTGGTAGTCTTCTGAAGGCCAATAACCTTGAGGCTTCCTTTGTCAGCCAGCTGCAGAGACTTGCCAGTAATTGGCTCAGTAGAACTGCTTTCAAGTCTAATCTAGATAGAGTACCCATCAAGGTGAAAGTTTCTGAGCAGGTGGAGGGTGTAGAAGAAAGCTGTGCCATTGCATCCTCTGAGAAATCTGTGGTTCAGAGTGGAGGAAGAACTGATGGCATGAGAGGCTGCCTCTTCAGGACAGAGATTTTGTGAATACCACTAGTGTCTGCATAAGAGAGGAAAGATCATTGGTTGTGTGGTAGAGGCAGGAGCTTGAGAATAAGCTAACTAACTCTGTTGGTAATGGCAGAACAGTGCAGTACAGCAAAATGAAGCTTACTGGTTTGCCTTGACATGGAGGTTTCTGCAACCATCCTAAAGATCTTCTCCTCATAGGGGGTGACAGGTCAAGTGGTGGCCACACTGCTACCTGTCTTGGTGCTCACTGTCTGACTATGAAACATTTCTGCTGTAATCAGAAAAAGGAGAGACATATTGAGATTTAAGAGCATTGAAAAGCTGTTAGTTGTGGTGCTAATAGGAGAGATGGTGACAGTCCCCAGTGAGTGAGTAGGAAGCACAGAAAGCAGGAAGGGCTAGGAGAGTGATAAGATGAGAGTTACTGAGTGGACATGCTGCATAAAATGGTGAGAGTTGTAAACTATTAGCCTTGGTGATGTTTCTGTGCAGTGGCAGTGTTGGATTGAATGTGAGATAGCAGAGAGAGGGTGGTGGCAATTTCTTGTGAGTGTAGAAAACCCTTACAACAAACACAAAAAGTGCTGAAGAAACTCACCTGGACAACCTGTTGATGAAGGGTCACTGGATTTTAAATATTAACTTTGTTTTTCTTTTCACAGATCTGCTGAGTTTCTCCAGCAATTTCTGTTTTTGTTTGAGATCTTCAGCATCCACAATTCTTTGTTTTAGCAGAAAATCATTGACCCTCTTTCACCACTGCTATCCATTCCTTTTAGTCCATGAATGGGCACTGATCCCGTCACGATCTGAATCCACTTGAGTGGCAGTCTGGCCTTTTTGGCCCATCCGCAAGAAAGAAGATAAACCTCTCAGCCAGTCCTATCACCAGCCTCCAGGTTTCTGTTGCCAAAACATTGTGCCAGCTTTCCTTTCCAAGCATATCCTTTTCAATAATGATCGAATGCCAAAGTGTGAAAGCCATTTCCTGCTTTGCAGCATGGATTTAAATGTAGTGCCAATGGCCTGAATGCCAAAAGGTTCCAGCAGGGACGAGCATCTCTGCCTCCGCTGCCATGATTGAACAAGATAGGCACTATAGAGCTTAAATGCATAATGAAGTGAGCAGTAGAAATTGCATAAGACACTTTACTGTCAGCCATGACAGGATATCTGCCATGAAACTGCCCAAAAATAACAGTCTAAAAACATGAAGAGAAAGATTATCCGGGGAGGGATTAGACAGCCATGGCTGACAAAGGAAGTCAGGAAATCTATCAAAGAAAAAGAGAGATCCTATAAAGTGGCCAAGAGCACTGGGAAACCAGAAGATTGGGAAGGCTACAAAAACAAATAGAGGTTAACAAAGAGAGAAATAAGGAAGGAGAGGATCAAATATGAAGGTAGCTTGCCAGTAATATTAGAAATGATAGGAAAAGTTTTTTTCAATACATAAGAAACAAACGACAGGCAAGAGTAGACATTGGGCCACTTCAAACTGATGCTGGAAGCCTACTGATGGGAGATAAGGAAATAGCAGGAGAACTTAATAAATACTTTGCATCAATCTTCACAGTGGAAGACATGAGTAATATCCCATCAATTAAAGGGAGTCAGGGGGCTGAGTTGAGTATGGTTGCCATTACAAAAGAGAAAGTGCTAGAAAAGCTAAAAGGTCTTAAAATTGATAAATCTCCTGGCCCCGATGGGCTACATCCTAGAGTTCTGAGGGAGGTGGCTGAGGAAATAGCGGAGGCGTTGGTTGAGATCTTTCAAAAGTCACTGGAGTCAGGGAAAGTCCCGGATGATTGTAAGATTGCTGTTGTAACACCCTTGTTCAAGAAAGGATTAAGGCAAAAGATGGAAAATTATAGGCCAATTAGCCTAACCTCAGTTGTTGGTAAAATTCTAGAATCCATCATTAAGGATGAGGTTTCTAAATTCTTGGAAGAGAGGGTCGGATTAGAACAAGTCAACATGGATTTAGTAAGGGGAGGTCGTGCCTGACAAACCTGTTGGAGTTCTTTGAAGACGTGACAAGTAGGTTAGACCGGGGAAACCCAGTGGATGTGGTCTACCTAGACTTCCAAAAGGCCTTTGATAAGGTGCCACACGGGAGGCTGCTGAGCAAGGTGAGGGCCCATGGTGTTCGAGGTGAGCTACTGGTATGGATTGAGGATTGGCTGTCTGACAGAAGGCAGAGAGTTGGGATAAAAGGTTCTTTTTCGGAATGGCAGCCAGTGACAAGCGGTGTCCCACAGGGTTCAGTGTTGGGGCCGCGGTTGTTCACATTATATATTAATGATCTGGATGAAGGGACTGGGGGCATTCTAGCAAAGTTTGCTGATGATACAAAGTTAGGTGGACAGGCAGGTAGTACTGAGGAAGTGGGGAGGCTGCAGAAGGATCTAGACAGTTTGGAAGAGTGGTCCAGGAAATGGCTGATGGAATTCAATGTGAGCAAATGCGAGGTCTTGCACTTTGGAAAAAAGAATACAAGCAGGGACTACTTTCTAAACGGTGAGAAAATTCTTAAAGCCAAAGTACAGAGGGATCTGGGAGTGCTAGTTGAGGATTCTCTAAAGGTAAACATGAAGATTGGTCAGTGATTAAGAAAGCGAATGCAATGTTGTCAATTATCTCAAGAGGGTTGGAATATACAAGCACCGTTGTGCTACTGAGACTTTATAAAGCTCTGGTTAGGCCCAATTTGGAGTACTGTGTCCAGTTTTGGTCCCCACACCTCAGGAAGGACATACTGGCACTGGAGTGTGTCCAGCGGAGATTCACACGGATGATCCCTGGAATGATAGATCTAACGTATGAGGAACGGCTGAGGATCCTGGGATTGTATTCATTGGAGTTTAGAAGATTAAGGGGAGATCTAATAGAAAGTTACAAGATAATACATGGCTTGGAGAGGGTGGACGCTAGGAAATTGTTTCCGTTAGGTGAGGAGACTAGGACCCGTGGTCACAGCCTTAGAATTAGAGGGGGTAAATTCAGAACAGAAAGGCGGAGACATTTCTTCAGCCAGAGAGTGGTGGGCCTGTGGAATTCATTGCCGCAGAGTGCAGTGGAGGCTGGGACGCTAAATGTCTTCAAGGCAGAAATTGATAAATTCTTGATGTCACAAGGAATTAAGGGCTACGGGGAGAATGCGGGTAAGTGGAGTTGAAATGCCCATCAGCCATGATTGAATGGCGGAGTGGACTCGATGGGCCGAATGGCCTTACTTCCGCTCCTATGTCTTATGGTCTTATGAAAATTCAATCCATTATTACAATTCCTTCAGCAAACATCCCAAATGGGAACAATAAATGCTGTGCCTAACCAGCGACACATACCTCCTTGAAGGATTAAAACAAATCTAAATATAACAATGATGAAAGATCATAAAGCACCTATATTAATTGGGTGCTTAGTATATGTAGCACTGCTCAGCTGCTGTGAATACGTAATGAACTATCAGGTTGTAACATAATTTTCAGTCTCAATAGTTCAGCAATTGCTAAGCATGCAAACCTTCAGCATCACAGCAGATTATTGTGTATTATACCCAAATTTTGTAATGTTGATTTTCCAGAAAAGGAATCATTACAGACCATGTGTGTGTTTAAGAGTGTTTTTTTACTATGACGTTTGAAAAGAATTTCTCACATTTTCTTGCTCAATAATCTGGGTAGCATGTATCGTATTCATTCTATGTCAGCTTTAAAACCTTACATTCTCATTTCATTCAGTTTTCAAGCACCTATCGTCTTAACACTCAGGAAAAAGAAATAGGATGGATATAAAAACAACTGATTTATCTTTCCTGTGGATGTTATTACAGACTTTTTTTGTTTTGTTAGATGCATTCTTTTTCCTTAATATTTTACCGTACCTTTGCATAGAAGCATGTATCAGAAAGCCTCCACAATGGACACGTCTGATCACATCTCGGACACATGATTATTGTGTGGGCATTGCAGACTTCCTTACTAAAGGTACGTGGGGGAGAAAAACATGGTTAAAGAATTGCATTTATCATAGAAACATACAGTATAGAAAGGTCCTTCAGCCATTGAGTCTGCACCAAAAGAAATTACTCTAAATCTACACCTGTCTTGCACTCCCGCTCTAATCTTCCAAGGAACTATTTTGCAAAATGTGGGAGTGATCAGGTATTAAAGATAACTCAGACAAAAGATTAAGTCATCCTGCAGCACTGAACTACAGAGACCACAAGTGCTTGTTCCAAAGAACTTATAGAATAAAACAAACAGACACTTGGCTCAAGTGATTTTACAGTGTTTATGCTCCATATTAGTTTACTTACACTCTACTTACGTTACTATCGTGTTCTATTCCTTTTCAAATATGTATTTCATTTCCCTTTTATGTTCCTTTTCAATCATTCACAAAATATGGACTCCAATGGCTAAGCTGGTATTAATTGTCCTTGAGAAGAAGATATAAAGTTGCCTTTTAGAACCACTGAAGTTTGTGTGATGTAGGTGCACCAACAGTGCTGTTAGTGCAGTATTGACTTCTTGAGAAGAAGATATAAAACTGCCTTTCGGAATCACTGAAGCTTGTGTGCTGTTAGTATAGGGGGAGTTCCAGGATTTTGACCCAGTGACAGTGAGATATGGGGATGTATTTCCGAGTTGGGTGTATTGCCTTAACAAAATTTACAGGTGGTGGCATTCTGCTGATCTTATCCTTCTTGTTCGTTGAGCTCACAGCTTTGGTAGGTACTGACCAAGGAACATTGAAGATCCATATTGGCGACACCGTATATCGAAGGTGAAGGGAATTAATATTCAAGGTGTTAGATGGAGTGTCAATGAATTGGGCTGCTTTGTCTTGCATGTTCTTGAGGTTCATGAATGCTTTTGTAGCAGTATTCATCCTGGCAAGTGGAGAGAGTATTGCATCACACTCCTGACTTGTAGACCATCGACAGGCTTGAGAAGTTAGGAAATAAATTATTTGCCACAAAACTCCCAGTCTCTAACATGTTCTTGTAGCTACTGTATTTGTGTCTTTAATCCAGTTTAGTTTCTGGCCAGTGATAACTCCCACTGTTTTGATAGCGGGCAATTTAGCAATGGTAATGCCATTGAAAATCAAGGGGATATGGGCAGATCCTTTCTTGTTGAAAATGGTAATTTGCTGACACTTGTGTGACATGAATGTTGCTTGTCACTTAACAAGTCCAAGCCTGGATGTTGTTCAGATGTTGAGGAGCAGCAAATAATTCTGAACAATGTGCAATCATTAGAACACATTCTCACTTCTAACCTTATGATGGAGGTGAGTTCATTGATGAAGCAGCTGAAGATGATTGGGCTGGGGACAGTACAATAAGGAATTCCTGCAGAACTGTCCTGTGGTTGAAATGATTGATATCCAGCCATATTTCTTTGTGCAATTTATGACACCAATCAGTGGAGAACTTTCCCACTGATGCCTTTTGGCTACATTTTAAATGGGGTGCTTGATGCCACACTCTTGAAATGTTACTTTGATGTCAAGAGCAGTCCCCTCACTTTCCATCTTGAGTTCAGCTCTTTTGTCCATGTTTGCACAAAGGCTGTAATAAAGTCAGGACCCCACTGACATAGCAGAATCCAAACTGAGCATCAGCGTGCAGGTTATTGTTCAGTAAGATTCACTTGATAGCACTATTGACAGCACCTTCCATTACTTCGCTGATGATTGAGAGTGGACCAGTTGGCTGTATTAGATGTGCCTGCCTTTTGTGGAGGGACATACCTGCACAACTTTCCAAATTGCTAGGTAGAGGCCAGCATAATAACTGTATTTGTACAGGTTGGCCAAACATGCAGTTAATTGTGGAATGTAAGTTTTCAATACCACACTGGAATATTGACAGGCCCCTTGACCTTTATAGCATCCAGTGACTTCACCTGCTTCTACATATCTAGTAGAGTGACCAAACTGGGTGAAAGATAGCATCTATGCTGCCTAAGATCTCAAGAGGAGACCACTTAGCACTTCTGGCTGAAGACGGATGCAAATACCTCAGCTTTGCCTTTTGCACTGACGTTATAGGTTCACCCATTATCGAGGATGGAGATGTCTTTACAGCCTCCTCTTCCAGTGAATTGTTTAATTGTCCACTACTATTCATGACTGGATGTAGAGCTTAAATATGATCTGTTGGTTGGCTTAGCTCAGTCCATTGCATGCTGCTAATACAGATAAGTATACAAGTAGCCCTGGCTGTATCTACACCTTTTTAGGGGTATGTTGATGCTCCTCTTGGCATTCTTCATTAAATCAGGGTTAGTATGCCAGGCCATGAGGTCACAAATTAAGTCTAGTTGCAATTCTGTGGCTGCTGATTGCCCACAGCATCACAAGGGCATTCAGTCTTGAGTTGCTTGATTTGTTCAAAATATATCCCATTTATAACACAATGCCATGGGATGGAGTGTTAATGGTCATGGAATCATAGAGTACAGAAGGAGGCTGTTCAGTCTACTGAGCTGCTGAAGATCATCCCACCCAGACCCAGACTCAGACTTCTACCACCTAACCTATATATCTTTGGACTGTGGAAGGAAACCATTGCCACTGGAGGAAAATAATGCAGACACAGGCAGAATGTGCAAACTCTACATACACAGTTGCCTGAGGCTGGAATCAAACCCGAGTCTCTGGCACAGTGAGGCAACAGTGCTAACCAATGAGCCACTGTGCTGTCCCAGTTGCTTTGTTAATACAATGGTGGGCCTTCATCTCCACAAGATGTGGTCACTTCTACCTATGTTATTACGCTATTTTGGTGAGGATGAGGTCAGGTACATTGTATTCTCTTCTTGGTTCACTCACCACCTTTCATAGACTCAGTCTAGCAGCTAAGCTCTTTAGGACTCAACAGCTCAATGAGTAGTACTGCTGAACTAGTCTTGGTGATTGGCACTGAAATCCTCCAGGGTATATTCTGTGTCCTTGCCACCTTAGTACATCATCCAAATGGTATTCGACATGGAAAAGAACTGATTCACCACCTGAAAGAGTTGGGGTGGCATGGTAGCTGGTAATTACCAGAGCATTTCTGTCCATATTTCATCTGATAAGACCTTAAGAAATGGAAGAGGAGGCCCCTTGAGCCTGCTCTACCATTCTATAGGACCATGTCTAATCCGACATTCCTCATGTCCGCTTTCCTGTCCTTTTGCCATAACCCTTTATTCCCCTACTGATTAAGAATTGATCTATTTCAGCCCGAAATCTACACAAGAATTCTTCTCCACAGCTCTTTGCAACAAGGAGTTCCAAAAATTTACCACCCTCTGATAGAAGAAATTTCTCCTAATCTCAGTATTAAATTGGTGCCCGTTTATTCTGAGACTATGCCCTCTGGTCATAAACTCTCCCAAGAGGGAAAAACATCCTCTCAGCACTTACCCTGTTAAGCCCTTTAAGAATTCAATATGTTTCAATGAGATCACCTCTCATTCTTCTAAATTCCTTTGAGTAGAGTACAGTTTAACCTTTGCTCAGAAGACAATCCTTCCATTCTGGGGATTATCCTAGTGAACCTTCTCTGAACTACCTGCAATGAAATTATATCTTTCTTTCCATAAGAAGACCAAAACTACTCACAGCACTTAACTGTAGCCTTACCAATACCTTGTAGGATTACAGTAAGATTGCAATGAGACTTTTTGGTATCTAGTATTTATGTTAAGGACTCTCAGGGCATTTACTTCCTAACTGCATATCATTGTGCAGCCACCTCTGGGCTGATGATGGTGATCAAATTGGATAAAGGTGATGTTGAAGCCCTGAGAAAGAGGCCAATTTCCCAGCAGGGGTGCTGATAAGATATCTGAGACATTGTAAGGTATGATTCTGTGAAAATGACTATGTTAGGCTGTTAATTGACTAATCTGTGGTGCACCTCTCCCAATTTTGGCACGAGCCCCTAGGTGTTTGCATAAAAGTACTTTGCAGGGTTGAGAGGGCTGTGAATGTCTTAACGTTTTCCATTGAGTTGGTTGATGACAGAAGGTCCATCCAGTTTTATTCCTTTTATCAGACTTTGTAGTACTTTGATACAACAGGGTAGATTTCCAGACAATTAAGAGTCAACCATATTGTTGTGGGTTTGGAGCTACACATGGTGGATCTTCCTTCTCCCAAAGAATATTTGTGAACCAGATGTTTTTACATCACTAATGGTTTCATGATCATTAATCAAACTTTCAATTCCAAATTTATCATTTGAAATCAAATTCCACCATCTACCATGGTGGGATTTGAACATGTATCCTCAGAACTTTAGCCTACATCTCTGGATTACTAGCCCAGTTACAATTCCACTATGTCACTGCCTCCTCACAATTTATGTACATTTTAGCCTCAAGTACTTCATATGGAAATGAATTCAAAGCTTCATGAGTCATTGAAGTGAGGTTGCAGCCTCCTTCTCTTTCCTCTGTGATCGTTAGCCGAGATGATGTTCCATACATTATGCTTCCAATAAACAGCCCTTTCAAGTGTAGGATGTTACCAAACCTGGGTCTATCTACTCTTCCACCTTTCTGTTGTCCAATGTTATAAAGCATTAGCAAAGTAGATTTTTCTCCAATAAAATAATTTCTATCTCTTATATTATTTGTTACGTTTGCGACAGAAGCACCAATTATACAGTACCTCACTTGGCTATCTCCAAAATAGATTAATCCGTATATAAAGACGATGAATCCACATACAGCCGCAGGAATCAGCATGATAGTGTACCAACCAAGCCAGGCAAAATACAAGGCAAGACGCTCTCCAAAATACAATCTACAAATAGAAATACAATGCAAATCAACAAAATGTATGATATTTTAAACATGATTTTCTTTATTGTATATTTCTAGCTATGTAGATTAAAGGACATTACATCTACATTCTGCCTTTAACAGGGTCAAACCAAAACAAGCATGCCACAGAAGAATTATTAAATAAAATTTAATGATAAGGGGTTATGTCAATGTGATAAAAACACCTTGGACAAACAGGTACTGTATATACTTGAGTTAGAAATTTTTTGACTACCTTTTAAGGTTAAATTTATGGGGTTGACAATTACATGGATACTACTTTTGAGTGGCTGAAATTCATGCCAGTCAAAATTCATATCATATCATGAGCAGAGGCCTAACTGATCTCTAAATGAATAAAGAAAAAAACATAACAAATTAAGATAATTCTGAAAAACTCTTGCAGAGCGTGGCTGCTGTGGGTAGAAGACCCCAAGCAGCATGGGACAGCTAGCACACTGACTCATAAATATTGACCTGCTATCTGTGAAGAACTAAGGTCAGCTTTTATATGAGATATAAGGAAAATTCCAGACTTTTTGGCCAAAAATAGGGGGTCAACTTTTACTTGATATTGAGTATTACTTGAGTATGTATAGTATGATATAAAGTGCGTCTTATTGAAAAAGAGGAAGGTAGAGAGGCAAACACTGCATATATTGAAGATCTGAAAAAAAAGCAACTGCCTGGTTGCATCCATGAAGAGAGAAATAGAGTTAAAATTTTTGATATTTTCAATCAATCTGTTCAGACATGTTACGACCTCTGGAGCAGGTGCAACTTGAACCTAAAACTCACCTTTAAGTTCAGGTAGCTGAAGACAGAGCTGCCAATAGTGAAGTAATTAAAATTGAGCACACACAAGAATCTCCAATTGAAGGAGTGCAAAGATCTCAAGACCTGTAAAGCTGAATGAAGGTACAGGAGAGACAAAACCCAAAAGGGTTTGAAAACAAGCCTGAGAATTTTAAATCTAAATTATTGCCAAACAGGGATGTTAATTGAATATTTCTTGTGTTTAATTGCAGGTGGTGGGCATTAACTGGGCACTCCCTTAAGGTCTCATAAATATAAATAGTCAAATGCTTATTTATTCCTGGAAAGGAAGAATGCAATATTCATCAGTACACTTGAGGATGACTAGGGGTCTGTGTGGATATTGTAGAGTGAAGTGCATCATCACCTTTAGAAATGCTTTCATAATTTTATACATTTCCTTTCAAACTGTCAATCACAATAAGTTAAAAGTGCTTTTTAAAATAGCAGTGCATTGATAATTATTGGATTCCAAAGAGGTATAAGAACAGGCTTAAAATATGATTGTTCACTTATAACTATATTTGTAATATTCATCTGCAAGTTAACACTTATAGTTCAGTCTACTTTTTTTTCTGTAGTGAGCTAGTGTGTTTTCTGAAAAGATACCATACCGTAAATTCTCTTTGAAAAGTTACTAGATGGCATGATCAATTCTGTCCAGCAATAGGGGAGGCGCTTATTGGAAACCTCTTTTGGGAGTTACTGAACAGGAGTTCAAAGGAGATAGTCAGGGATGGAAAAGTGAGTATATTATGGTCCTGACTCGTGACTTTGGGACAATTCTGATGCGTGATTGAAATCTGGCTTGAGACCTCATACTTTGTTTTAATAAGGTGGTCTCTCTCTGAAGCAGCAGCATGCAATACTATAGAATTTGTTTTAACAATAAAATGGAAGCTTACTAACCAAAATAAATGACAATAAAGTTGTGGAAACCACCTGAATAAACTTACATTGAATTTTAAAGTGTTAAGCAAAATAATTTTGAGCATAAGGAGTTGAAACTGTGTATACAACTGAGATAATGCTTTTGGATGACTTTGAAGGTTATTCTGCTCTTCTTGCAATAAGAACATTTTTGAAGACCAGAAGGTAGCAACTGCTAGACAGGCAGCAGTAATGGCAGATTAAAACTGATCTACAAAATAAGTCTTTTCTCCATCACCCTCATAACTTCAAGAAGGATAGAGAAAAGGAGGTTAAAAGGGAAGGGAGGCAAAGTGAACAGAAATGAAAGGGCAAGTGGGAATGTCCATAATCTGTCAGAGCAGAAAGAAAGATTAAAATTGAAATACGAAGTGTTTCCATTGTAATAACTAAGAATGCTGCATGTTGCATGGGAAACCCACAGAACTACTTAGTGTCTAAGAGTCTGAAAGGGAAAGAAAACAGAGAATTGAAGCTTTAACTGGAGATAAACACTGCTGACTGCAGGAAAGTGAATAAAGTAGATGACAGATGTAAAGAGTTTTTGTCAAAAGGAAAGCTGGCTGACTTTTTTATTCAAACAATGTGCCTAAGCTCATAACTATGTTAAAGGATACAGGAGAGTTACTCAAAGACTTTGTTTGGTTGGGATAGGACATCGCTTTCGCTTAGATGTACTTTGAAAGCTGAAGTGCTCATAAATTAGATGAAGTGTATCTGAGTTCATCATACAAGTGCAGTTGGAGGGTAATTTGTTCTCTGGAATAGTGATATTAAGCATTGTTGAGAAATTATCTTCGAATAGAGTTGATTTATTCCTGCAGAAATAATTTGGTTATCGTAAAGGAAATCCATAATCGCGAATCAGGTTAAAGAGACAGAACAAATGTTTTATCACATGTCGTAACTACAGAAACGGCAAATAAATGAACAGATTTGAATACACAGAAGGCCCAAAAATTGCAAAGCAGGGACTCTTAATTCTATTGACATAAGATTATTAAAAACATGAAGGGAAATGAAAATTTAACAAAGAATATTTACACATAATGAAGCCTGTGGTTTACACTGGATTTAGAAATACCTTTTCGTCTTTCTTTCTATCAGGCCTCCATTTCCCAATCACACCCTTTTATCTATTGAACTGCTCCAGTTACCTTCCTTCACTTCACTTTAACTACTGGCGTAGATCTGTTTGAGGTTCCCTGCTCAGCAGCCACTCCTTCCATCACCTGCTGCCTGAAATTCCATTGTACATATCCTTGCTTGAAATGCACTGTCCTAGCAACTATATAATGTAAGTGGATGTGATGTAGAATGTTCAATTATACCACAAATAGTTAAAATGTTGGAGTCCAAGTGAATGGAAGCATTCTCTGATGCTGTGCAAATGGGAAGGGTTGAGATGAAATTCAGCACTGGATTGAAGACTCTTGGCCTCTTGTCTACTGCTACCTTCCTTGTGGTGTATGAACCTTGTTGGGGCCTCGATCAATTTGGGCTCCAGGAGTTGTATAATTGACAATTGTTGCTTCAATTTCGGGCAGGTCCTCCCTGCATCACTTTCCAGGGCAGGTGTCAGCCTCCACACACTGCATACAACTCCTGGATTCAGAATATACAGGCCACTCCAGAATTCTACATCACTATCTGGCTCTACTTCACATTACCCATCATGCTCCAGTGCATTTGGTTCTGCAACACAGCTGTGAGCTGCATTCATCCATCGACTAATCTCCTGTCCACTAGCAATTCCCTTCTGAATTGTTTTCTGAGACTACACTCCAATGACTGGTTCAACAACAAGGGTGTGGCTAACTATATCCAGTTGCTTGATGAATCTGAAGTTCAGAATCCCATCCTGTATCTTATTCCAACTTCTGGCATTTTGATTTTGCTGGGATAACGAAAAGTCAGTCCTGTCAACCTTGCAGTTGTTGAATGGTTATCTCCTTGGTGCTTTTCTCATTTCTTTTCGACCACCTTCTTGAATGCCTGGCTTAGCCTTGTACAATGCTTATCTGTCACAGTAGCCTGTGGATGAGTGTGGGGTACTAGTATAATCATAATCCTGTCCCAAAAGCTGCTCAGTCACTTTTGTTCAGTCAGAAGGCAAGGTACACAAATTATCATGCAAAGTATTTTTAATTGTTTGCACTGTCCAATACTCTCTGGACAATAATGATGTAGCTCTTGACAATGTTATAGGCCTTGCAAAGGTCTTTGCTCTTGCGCTTGAAATTGTGCCTTAAATCTGACATGGAACACTGAAAGGCATCTCACTAATAGTCTGGCTATAGTTGGCGCTTTTTGGTCATAAATGGGGATGTCCTGTAAAGATATCAGTGACTAGAACACACTTGGTCCTTTCATTGCAGGGGTCAAGGACTATAATATTCATTGCAAGAACTTCCATAAGTGTCCTATTATTTGGTGAAGTTGCTTCGCTGCTTTGCCGAAGTACAACTTTCTCAATTTCAACAGTATTCATGCCCCAGGCAGGTAACACCACTCTCAAGTCAGAGCATTTGTCTTTTCTGAAGTTGGTGTCCTACATGATTATGAACTGTTAACAAAACTTCATATTTGGCATTGTCAGGGAGGATGTGTTACTTCAGCTCACATCTTGTCATGAACCATCCAAATAAGGACTTCATTCTCCTCACTGATCCTCTTCTAGCACCTCAATAGTTTCTGTGCCTGTTGGGACTCTTGCAGCAGCAGCAGTGCTGGGTTGGTGAGTATTGGGACTTCCAGTTATGATACAGGTTACCAATGTCAACAACAATAACTGAAGCTGTCTTAGGTCCTCTTTCATGAGAAATGGCAAAGGTGGAGCCACACATAGATGGACCTGGATTGGATCTGGCTCAGAAGTGCGTGGGTAACACTCAGCAGAAGCATAAACTAATTGTTATGGGGAACCAAGTCAGAATGCTGTCTCTGATTTGGGATATCATCATGGCATCATGGCGGGGATAACCATTCTCCCCAGGGTGTTAGCACATGCATTACTTATGCATAACCTCTACCGGATCAGGAATCAAAGTTGCATGGGCCTAGCAGTGCAATGGGTCTATTGCTCCAAACTTGGTGGATGTTTGAATTGGAGTCTGTAAATATTTCAAAGTCTACATCAATCAGGATGTTTCTGAACTTCTGGGAAAAAGACCACCTCAAAGCTGGCAGTTTGAGTTTTACATTGGAATAATTCTGCTTTTTTCCTTTCATTCATTTGATACCAATAGAGTTTAGCAATAAACACTTTTCTGTCCTTGAACCTGTGACAGCATTGCTTCTGAGACAAGGAAATTGTTGGAATCCAGTATGCAAAGGAATTTGAAATCTGCATAGCCAAGGACAAGTGATGAAACAAATGTCTGCTTGAGGGTGCAAAAGAATTCATCACAAGCTGGGTTCCAACCACCTGTGATGCTCTGTGATGTATCTCTTGCATTCTTTCCCAACTTCAGCATTCTGATTTCCTCAACAAATTATGGAATGGGGCAGCCAACCATGGACCTAGCCTTGCACAAATCTCCTATAGTAATCAGTTAACCCAAGTGGAACCCTGCTGTTCCCATCCAGTCTTAGGCTAGGTCCACTCCTTGACCATTTGAATTTCCTCATTATTGCTTTCTTGGCAGTGAAGTGCCAAAGGAACATTTGTCCAGAAAAGTTATTGTTCCTCTAGTTTGGGTTTTACATTAAACTACAATAAATGGGATAATACAGTGTCTAGGTTTGCAACAGTCTTCTAGAATGTCAAGCTGAAAGAGCATATGTCATCCAGATAAACAAGGAGGGACTGGAAATTGACTTTGCCAAAAGCTGTATCCATCACATGCATCAAGATGCCAGAGCCATTACAAAGTCCGAACATCATCCACAAGTATTCAGAAAGACCCTTTGCCTGTTCAGAATGCCAAAGTTTTAATATCTTGTTCAACACTGGATGGCTGGTTATAACTGTGGACCAAATGAAAATTGAAGAAGTAGTTTGCACCTTTGAGAAATTCCTCAATCCCAGCTGGAGGCTAAGCATCCTTATATGTCTTCATGTTGATTGCATGGTAATTCACACTAATCCTCAGTTTGCTGTGTTTATTCCTCACAAACTATGGGAGAGGCGTATAGACTTGACAATTCTCAGAGGATACCTCACTTCAGGATTTCTGCAAGTAGTTGGAATTTTTTTCCCAATAGTGGGATATGGCAGTAAGGAATCTTTAATGAATGGGCATTTTTAACTACCATCCTGTGCTTACCAGGTCATAGTACCAATGTCATGATCTATTTCAAAACTTGCCCTGAAACTATGAAAGTAGAAACAAGCTGTTTCCTTTAGGACTCCTCCAACTTGCCAATGTCAAACTCCAAAGTGAGATTTGAGATGTCTCCTCCAATTAGTCAAGTTTAAGGATTACTATGGAGGTTCTTGGCTGGAGGTAAACGTCTTTGTCACTGAAACTGGCAAACTGCATAGGTACAACATTCTACTCTCCCACAATGACAAAGACGACTTCAACAGTTGCACCAAGTGGGAGGTTGGCCACTTGAATTATGTGATACCCTAGCGAGGCTTGATGTTGACCAGTTGGAAAAGCCAGCTTGAGTGCTCAAGAGCAGTCCTAGGGTCCTGTATCAGCTGATGCATTTTGATGCCCCAACTGTCGCTCCATAATGTGTGATTCATGATAATCCCTGACATGTTTTCTAAAATTGTCCATTTAATGCCAAAAGCACAGATGTTCTCATCTTCTTTCCACCAGATAATTAACTGGAACACAAATGAAAACAAATAAATCCAGAACATGAAAAGTATGAGTTGAGGACAGACACGGAGAGTACACTGTAGTCATTAAAGGAGATGTTGGCCTTTGTGAAGAAGCAGAGATCCAGAGTACAGGAAATATCAATCAAGACACTTACAGAAAAACTGATGGGTAATAGTTCACACCTCTGTTTCTGTGTCATTTAGGCACAGTGCGTCTATCTTGTTATATTTACACTTTGCATACAACCAAGCCCCTTGGTTACTAGTCTCTTTCCTGATTGTTTCCCATGATCTTCTTAATGTGATCCTATGTTTCAAGAAAAGATTAAACTGAGGTTTGTCATGATTAAGCCCCCTCCAATTTATTTGGATATTCCCACCTCTGCTTCTGCTAGATGTCCTTTGGTAGCCTGGCTATGGTCAATTTGAAGGATGATGATGTGATTGAACAATTTTACTAGTTCTAAGGATACAGAAACCAGGACCTTCCTTTCTACTTGCTAACTTTTGCAACCTTGTGTTGGATATTAAGATCCTAGCTGATATTACTATTTGCCAAGTCAGATCTCTGGAAGAAATCTGGCTTGGTAGTTGTTTTTTTAAATGTGGTAGTCTTTCACTGAAACATAAGCAGACAAAATACTATAGATTTGGTATTAATAATACAAACTTATTACACAAAAGAAACGAAGATCAAATCGAACAAACCAAGCTACATCCTTACAATATAAAGATTTCAAAATACACAGCAAAATAAAACCAATCCTATCTAACCCAACACCACCACTTTCCAGAGAGAGTTCCCTTCACTATCCAACAACTAGTTTGATGTAACTATTTTCAATTTACAGTCTTGAGAGCACAATGCCTTCTTCTGTGAATTTCCTCACAACTGAGCCTAAATTTTATTTCCTCCAAATAACCCCTTTGGGGCTCTAACCAAACACTCCAGGAAAAGCTGTTCTTACAGCATGTCTAACCCCAGCAGGTGTCTGTGAACTGCCACCAAATGTTTCCCAATCTATGGGATGTTCCAAAGCAAAGATCACTTCTTGGTTCTTCTAACCCAAAAGCAAGAAAATGTTTTTCAATATTTGTTCTTTCAGATTCTAAAGTTCTCACAATAGAAACAACTGCAGAAGAGCCCTAGTCATGTGATCTCTACCACATATTAGTTTAAAATCATAGCTTCACAAATACTGGCAAATCAATTATTAAACACTCAAAAACCAACATTGCACTAGATTGAAATCTAAAAGCCCAAACATCATTTATTTGTAAATATGTGGAAAAAAATCATACATCACACAGACCAATGCTGTCCCCAGAAGTCCTTATCAATGCCTCAAATGTTTGCTGTAGACTTCATTGCATATCAGTACCTTTTCCCAGTATTTCCCACAGGCTTTCCTGCACAGATGTTCCATCATAATTGCTACCTGCGTAATTGTGTTCAAGCACCTGTATACCATAACCAGTCAGGCATTCTCAAGTCTGGGTTGATTGCTGGATCATTGGGTATTTCCAGTTTTTCGAGGAGAAAGTGAGGGCTGCAGATGCTGGAGATCAGACCTGAAAATGTGTTGCTGGAAAACCGCCGCAGGTCAGGCAGCATCCAAGGAACAGGAGAATCGACGTTTCGGGCATAAGCCCTTCTTCAGGAATGAGGAAAGTGTGTCCAGCAGGCTAAGATAAAAGGTAGGGAGGAGGGACTTGGGGGAGGGGCTTTGGAAATGCGATAGGTGGAGGGAGGTCAAGGTGAGGGTGATAGGCCGGAGTGGGGTGGGGGCGGAGAGGTCAGGAAGATGATTGCAGGTTGGGAAGGCAGTGCTGAGTTCGAGGGATTTGACTAGACAAGGTGGGGGGAGGGGAAATGAGGAAACTGGAGAAGTCTGAGTTCATCCCTTGAGGTTGGAGGGTTCCCAGGCAGAAGATGAGGCGCTCCATCCCTTGTGGTTGGAGGGTTCCCAGGCAGAAGATGAGGTGCTTCAACCACAAGGGATGGAGCGCTTCATCTTCTGCCTGGGAACCCTCCAACTACAAGGGATAGAGCGCCTCATCTTCTGCCTGGGAACCCTCCCACCACAAGGGATGGAGCGCCTCATCTTCTGCCTGGGAACCCTCCAACCAAAAGGGACGGAGCGCCTCATCTTCTGCCTAGGAACCCTCCAACCACAAGGGATGAACTCAGATTTCTCCAGTTTCCTCATTTCCCTTCCCCCACCTTGTCTCAGTCAAATCCCTCGAACTCAGCACCACCTACCTAACTTGCAATCATCTTCCTGACCTCTCCGCCCCCACCCCACTCCGGCCTATCAACCTCACCTTGACCTCCCTCCACCTATCGCATTTCCAAGGCCCCTCCTCCAAGTCCCTCCTCCCTACCTTTTATCTTAGCTTGCTGGACACACTTTCCTCATTCCTGAAGAAGGGCTTATGCCCGAAACGTCGATTCTCCTGTTCCTTGGATGCTGCCTGACCTGCTGCGCTTTTCCAGCAACACATTTTCAGCTATTTTCAGTTTTTCCCCTTTATCTGTCAAGCCTCCTACTCATCCAGCAAGGATGATAAGGAAGACTGCTTTCTTAGAGTCACAAAGGTGTACAGCACGGGAACAGACCCTTTGGTCCAATTCGTCCATGCCAACCATTTATCCTAACCTAATCTAGTCCTATTTGACAGCATTTGGCCCATATCTCTCTAAACTCTTCCTATTCATATACCCATCCCAAGGCTTTTTAAATGCTGTAATTGTACCAGCCTCCACCACTTCCTCTGGCAGCTTATTCCATACAGGCACCACCCTGTGTGTGAAAAAAATTGCCTTTTAGATCCCTTTCCTATCTTTCCCCTCTCACCCTAACCATATGCTCTCTAGTTCTGAACTCCTCCACCCCAGGGAAAGACCTTGTCTATTTATCATATCCTAGCCCCTCATGATTTTATTAACTTCTAAAAGTTCACCCATCAGTCTCAAACGCTCCAAGGAAAACAGTCCCAGCCTATTCAGCCCCTCCCTATAGCTCAAATCCTTCAACTCTGGCAAAATCCTTATAAATCCTTTCTGAACTATTTCAAGTTTCACAACATTCTTCATCCTCCATAGCAAAATGGAAATGCTCATGGGAAACCTCTACCTGTGTTTGGTCTAAAGAATCAGTTTCCAATGCTAATACATAAGTCTCCAATGATTGTAGAGCAGATCCAGTCTCCCTTTTGGACATTACTAGTTTCAACTCCTCATCATTTAATTTGTTTGGCCATGTGGCTTTCAAAAACGTCCACTATGACTTGATGCCTGGCCCGTGGTACCTTGCCAGCTATGTCAGAAATGTGATATCAGATTTGAAAGCAGAAAAATAACCAAGATAGTGAAGCAGGGATTTCATTGGCAATAGGTCATTACAAAGGGAAATTAAGGTTAACATGGCATCAAGCCTGAGACTTATATTGGGTTGAGCAATCCTTTGTCTGCTCCTTTTTCCAGTGAGGTGTCTGTTTCCCAAAGGCATCCATTTTTCAAAGAGTCCATCTGAACACTCCAGCTGCCCTCCCTCACTGTCACCAACTCCTGATGAAGGTCTTGGCTCAGCTGCTCATGCTCATCACCATCTCTCATTACCATCTGCTGTTGGAAGTTTAATTACATCACCTGAAGTCAAGGTATTACCACAAGAGTAACCAAAACATTTCTTAACAAGAGGGATATTTCAAATGAAATATTTCAAATGAGGTATATCTTCATTAATTCAGGCTCAGACAGCAATTGTGGAATTAAATATATTAGCACAGGCAATTCATGCTGAAGCTGAGACTGAAGGAGTTCTGGAGTATTATGATAAGAATCAGAGTTCTGATGAAGAAGAGGAGACACCCTCACAGACCTATAATGAGGATTGATGGTTATTCATCAGATAGTGGTACTGTCTAGATATCATAAGAAAATACTGCAATCAGCACATGAAATTCCTTTAACATGGTATGTAGGAATAAGAAACCAAACAATCATAAAATTGCATTTAACCTGACCAAGACTTCATAAGTGTGTAGTGCAGTGCTGTAAAACAATGCCATATGTATCAGGTCGTAGGAAAATCTCAACACATAGTTAAACTAGCACCCTTAATACCTGTAGCAGTTTCTGAAGAACTGTTCAGTCCAATGTTGGTAGATTGCACAGAGCTATTAGGCAAAACTAAAGTATAACACCAGTATATCTTTACATTTATAGATATGACAATCCAATTTCCAGAGGCTATTGCTTTGAGGACAATAGGACATGGAACACCACCACCAGCAAGTTCCCTTCCAGGCCATTCACTATCCTGACTTGGAAATGTATCACCATTCCTTCAGTGTCACTGGGTCAAAACACTGGAAATCCCTCCCTAATGGCACTGTGGGTCAACTCTCAGCAGGTTGACTGCAGCAGTTCCAGAAGGCAATTCATCACCACCTTCTCAAGGACAATTAGGGATGGGCAAAAAATACTCCCCCAGTTAGCAAAGCCTACATCGCACAAGTGATTTTTTAAAAATTACAATTTGCCTTGAACAAATGTATAATACAAAATTAGTAATGATCAGTAATGATCTTTGGAAGTAAATTTCCTTTAGTGCAATGTCATTTTTATTTGGAGTGAGAGATTTGCATAGCATAATGTTCAGTATCTATGCAGATTCAATTATTCTATTGGGTTTAAATTTTGATTGCAATATTCAAGAAATAGGCATTTTGCCCAATGTTTAGGAAAATATGGTAATGCAGATAAGTTCAGTGCAATATAATGAATATTATAGAACATCCATGAACAATCTCCACAGCAGCATCATGTCGAAGTTGCTCATTGTACTGTGATAATGGCAGTATTTTGTCCAGTAAAGGGGAAACTAAGGATATGCAGGCAGCCTTTGTATCATTAAAACAATGTATAGCTTCCACCTACAAATTTTCCTTTAGGATCCAGTGTAGATCTGTTAAATTTTAATCATGAAGTATCAACATTCATTAGTGTTTGATGTAGGCTTTGATGTGAAGAAATTCCCCAATCGCTCTGATGAAGAGGAATAACGGGTTATATTTAGATAGAGAAAGTTAGAAAGTATTGAATTAGTGATGCAGAAAATTACTTTTCAATCAGAATCAACAAACTTGGATCTTGATCCTGAAGCAAATGAGATTTAAACTACCTACACTGATTGCTGTAGTGTTATTCAGTATGGTTAATAACATGATTTCACAGATTTAGATAATATAAAAGATCATGAATTTTAAATGCTTGTTGCTTCAGAAACAATGAGCTTTTAAAGCTCAGAACACCAATTAGAAAGTGGGACTTCAAAAACAATAGATGTGAAGTACAGTTGCTTAACAAGAATATATATCAGCTGTTAGGTGCAAGTGGGCATTGGTGAAGCAACTATGTCTCTGCAAGCAATTGTATTTGAAAGTAGGGAAACAGACTTTCAGGCAAATGTATGGGAACATGGTTCTAGATCAAATGTTACAGATGTCTTTATTGAAACAGGAATGCTAGGGAATTTTTATTTGTGTTAGAATCATAAGAAGAATCCAATAACTCTAATTTAAAAACATTGACTTTGGAGCCAGATTTACTCAATATATTTTTGCACATTGATACAAAGGACTTCACTGTGCTGGCAAAATGAAGTTAAATTGGAAGATTTGAATTGAGTGTTTCATATTAATGTCATTTTTATTTGGAGTGAGAGACTAGCATAACATAATTTCCTATTTCGGAGACAAAAACGTTTGCTGGAAAGTTGAAAATTTGAGTTGTTCAGATGGAGTTTATTGATTTGAATTTGTAATGTAAAGATTGTTCACATTGCTGGAAAGATGGTGTTATAGCGGGCACATTATCCAGAATGTAAACATGATAAAGTAAGTTAATATTTGATGGAATAAGTTAAGCATTTAATAGAAAGATGATTTTTTAAAAATGAATAAGATATGTACAATGGTTGAATGGGTATGAATGGATGTAAGTCTCAAATTGTGTACTCCATATGTCAAAATGCATTTTTTAAAATGGTGTTTCACGTCTCCATAGGTTGGAATCATGTAAAGCCTACTTTTGTTGTCTTTTTAGATTATCAACTACTATGTAAGATGATGTATGTAGTTTTAAAAGTTGCTGGAACACATTGTTAGTTGTCTCTACAATGTTGCCTTATTCAAGCTGTGACAGAGTAGCCCAAATAGAATAGCATCACATATGTACATTCAGCACAACTTTAAATTTTCAGTGAGGACCAGTTGTTGTGGGCTTAGGAGCACGTGGCATATTAACAATGTAGATTGGTTCCTGGATGGAGGGTGCAGCTTAGTGGGCAACACAGCAGAAACACTCAGCCCATGAAGAGAAAGCTCACTCTCCCTTCTGTTTGGACAAGTAAGAGATTTCCTACTAGCTAGCTCGTTCACCTTTACCTGTAATGGAAAAACACTTTGAGACACTGAAAGACTGAAAATTGGTGCTTCCACAACCATACATCATTAGCAAAGAATCAGAAGGAGTCAAAAGAAAACCAAAGGAAAACAACTCATTGATATCTATGATCCAGAGTTTGTCAGAATTGTGCTTCGCTATTATTTTTGTTTCCCATCCACAATATTTGTGCATTTTCTCTTTCAACATTTTGTGTGTGTGTGTATGAGAAAGAGAGAGTGAATATGTGGAGTTCAAGATTTATAATAAATTTAAAATCACACAACGCCAGGTTATAGTCCAACAGGTTTATTTGGAAGCACTAGCTTTGGGAGTGCTGCTTTTCATCAAGTGATTGTGGAGAATAAGATTGTAAGACAGAATTTATAGCAAAAGTTTACAGTGTGATGTAACTAAAATTATATATTGAAAAAGACCCGGATTCTTTGTTAAGTCTCCCATCTTTTAGAATGACCATATTGGTTTCAGTTCTTTCATATGTAAAATGTAACTTAACTTTTACCAGTTACATTCTCAACACCAGCATCTCCAAATTATCATAAATTAGCAATTCGACTCATCGTATTTTTGACAATGTTTAAAAACACACAAATGAAGATTAGTGGGAAGCCAGAAAATTGGGAAGCCTTTAAAAACCAGAAGACAACTAAAAAAAATCAGTAAGGGAGAGAAGACAAAATATGAGAGTAAGTTAGCCAGTAAAATAAAAGACAATTTCAAGAGTATGTTTTTGATATATAAAAATGTAAGAGGAGAACAAAAGTCTACATTGAATTGCTGGAAGATGAAGCTGAAGAAGTAGTAATAGGGAACAAAGAAATGGCAGAGGAATTGAAGAGGTACTTTGCATCAGACTTCATGGAGAAAGACACTAATAACATACCAGAACTTCAAGAGAGTCGGAGGTAAGTCTAGCTGGTCCAGCCTACATATTCTCCAGACCAGCAGCAATTTATCTGACTTTTAAATGCCCATGGAAATAACCTAGCAAGCCACTCAGTTCAAGGATATTATGGAAGGACAACAATTGCTGGCATTGCTAGTGATGCTCACATGCCATTAAAAAATAATGATATCTTGATGATCACTTAAAGTGCTAAAACAAGGCCATATAGGCTAGTAAGCCTGTAGGGGCTGGAGATCTGAAATAAAAACAAAATGCTGAAGAAATCCAGCAGATCTGGGAGCATCTGTATAGAGGGAAATAGTTGACGTTTGACTCCAACATGACACCTTTTCAAACAGAGGTTAACTCTTCGTAAATGTGTCTAAAATGATAATGACAGGTCATAAGCGTGGGAGGGATTCCTGGTTAGCCAGAACCATCTGGTAGTTGCAGTATAACAACTTCTCTGTGCTAGAAGACTCCAGGCACTGGTTCTTGCCATGAGAATATGTTATCCCTGTTCCAAAGGGCTGCCCATGCACAAAACACAGATATGATTTTAAAAAACATACACTGAACCAATATTTAAAGTATTCTGAGATGGACAACAGTCTATCTGGAATTAGAAGTTCATTGGCAGAGGTAGCAGCCCCAAGCCTATAAATGCTGACCAACCCCTGCCATTAGATTTAGCCCATGACTTCATGCAAGTTATTAATGGGGAAAGGAGTGTTGTGTGACGAAGAACAGACTCCAAGACCTAAAGTAAAAGGTTAGATTGGAAGGCAAGGCTCGTGGGGATGAGGAAGATGTGGGTAAACCTCTGGGGGCAATTGAGGTCCAGATAAAGGTTCAAATCCTGAAGAGAAGCAAGGACAACAATTGGGAGTAGTAGAGCCACTAAGGTGAAGAGTAGAAGTGTGTGATTGGTCATATGTGAGAACAGGCTACAGAACAGGACCTCTGTGGTGAGCAATATGAAAGTGAAGCTGGCAATGTTAAAATCAATAATAAAATCAATAAAATCAATAATACTTTGTGAACTATGTTGAAGCAAAACAGTGCTAACTAACTCAATGTTAAGCTAGGACTTATTGTAAATTATTCTACTATTTTGAAGCTCTGAGCTTGAACTTCTGATGGCAGAATCACCTTAATTATTATCACTGTCACTGTACGTTTTGTAATGAGCATGTGTTTTTTATATTGGTAATGTACTGCCCAAGAAACGGGTGTAAACTGCTCGAGTTCTCAACCTTCCAAGTCAGTTTTTTAAAAAAATGCTATGTATATTGTCAGATACAGACATACTTGAATTGAATAAGCGGCATGGTGGCTCAGTGGTCAGCACTGCTGCCTCATAGCACCAGGGCCCCAGCTTCAATTCCAGCCTCAGGTGACTGACTGTGTGGAGTTTGCATGTTCTCTCTGTGTCTGCGTGGGTTTGCTCCGGTTTCCTCCCACAGTCCAAAGATGTACAGGTCAGGTGAATTGGCCACGCTAAATTGCCCATAGTGTTAGGTGCATTAGTTAGGGGGAAATGGGTCTGGGTGTGTAGCTCTTCAGAGGGTCGGTGTGACTGGTTGAGCCGAAGGGCCTGTTTCCACACTATAGGGAATCTAATCTAATAGAATGAACTTTGGGCTGTGTGATGATGTGCTCCTTTAACGAGGTTATGCTGTACTTTGCTTTTTTTCTCAGAGCGGACATAAAGCAGTGATTTCAAAAAAGTCTACGTATGAAGGGTTTTAGGGTCAATTTAATTGTATTTAACAGATGCTGCCTCAGGCAAAAGGCTTTCAGGATTAAAAAAAAACACTTGTACAATGAAAGGAGAGTGGCGAGTTCTCCCAGCTCAGCCTTTCTTTGGTTTAATTTGGTTTGGTTTTTTTAGCAGTTTGACTGTTCACTGAAAGCAGGCAATCAGTTTTGAGGCTCTTGGTCCAAGAAACAGCTACATGGAAGAAGGTGTTCCATGATGAATCCCTCTGCCATCTCTCTCTCTCTCTCTCTCCTGTAAGACCCTGTGTTTGATTTTACCCTTTTTTTTTGCAAGGAGAGTTTATGGGGAATGTTGCAAGTATTTGGAACAGCATCATTAAGATGGAATAGCCTGTTGGGTTTTCTGATAGGTTAAGTTATTCTATATTCTGTTCTCTTTTGTTTGTCTGTCAACTTCGGTAAACTTGCAAATAAATTCTGTTTTGTTTAAAACTAAATGGTTGGGCCAACTGCATCATTCCTGGAATGACCACTCTACACCTGCTTAAAACAATTCGCAAACTTAGGATCCAGGCTACTTTCTTGAAACATTTTGAGGGGGTCTGGCTTGGTCTATAACAGAATGGAGGTTCTTTCCTTGATTTGTTCTATAGTTCCGTTTTGGGATTAGGGTTGCTGGGCTTGAATGCAGCAAGTGGTAGGTGTTGGTGTCTTTTGTTCTTGTTGTTGATTTTGGTTGGTTTAAACAGTGCTTGGGATAGCAATGGCTCTTTCAGTCACCAAGAGTTTTCTGGGGGTGGAAGAAGTAACTTTGGGAGTTTTACAAAAGGTGATTAAGGCCAAGCTGCTGGAATTAGCAGACAAGCTGGAGTTGGAGCTACCTCCTTCCATGAAGAAAGGACAGATAATTACAGCAATAGCTCAGCATTTAAGTTTGCAAGAAATGCCATCAGAATCTTTAGACACGGCTAGAAATCAATTGAAGATGAAGCAGCTTGAGTTAGAGGCAAAAGACAAAGAAAAGGCAAAGGAATGAATTACAGTTAAACATAGAGGAAAGAGAGAGAAGAGATAGAAAAGGAGAAAATGGAAAGAAAGAAACAACAGGAGTTTGAACTTCAGAAACTGGCACTTAGACCGGGAGGTCAGCTTAAAACTTTGGAGGAGTTCAAAGATTCACTTCCTGAAGTAGTGAGAACTCATGTGGAAGAGAAGAGAGTTAAAAACAGCTGAAATGGCAGATGATTATGAATTGGTCCACAAATCAAAGTTTGGCTTCCAAAATCAGTTTCAACCCGTGAGCAATAGAAATTGCGGAAAAGAGAAATCCTGACATGGGAAGGGAAAGGTAGATCTTAGTGAAGATCATAAGGATAACTTACCAAGGGGTAAAAAAGAAAATCTTGAAGGAAAGAGAAGTTAAAAAGCACCGATGTTTTCACTGCAATAATGTAGGCCATATGAAATCACAGTGTTGGTGGGTTAGAAAAAGCACTGGGAAGCCAGATGTAGGAAAACAGGATAAGCCAGTGAATTTTGTTAGAGCGGTAACGGAAAGCATAGTGGAGGCTAGAAAGCTGCACCAGAGTGTACAACCTGGTTGGAGGCTGGTTAAAGAGGACGTGCCAGACCTTTTTAAACTATATACCTGCAAAAGTAGAGGTTACTCGCATAAGCCAGGAGCAGCAGATAAAGAAGTTAAAATATTATGAGATACAGGATCCTCTCAATCTGTGAGTTGAATGATGAGGAGACATGTACCTCTGAAAGACTATTGCCAGAAAATGTGCCAGTAACGGGAATTCATAGTGAGACAAGAAGCGCTCAATGCTGTGTAGAGTGGGGTTAGAGTATCCAATAAGAAGTTGTGGTAGGAGTACTGGATAAACTCTCAGCTCCATGAATACAATTTGTCCTAGCTAATGATATACAGAGGAACCTCAATTATCCAAATGAGAGGGGCGGGCACTATTTCATTTGGATAATCGATTATTTGGCTCATCAACTCAATGCCTTTCCTCTGGGGCTCAGAATTTTCTGTTAAGTCTGCTCCCTGTTCAGGAGATGAGGCAGCAGCACAGTGCATGCGAGCCCCTGTCCAACACCTCCCCACAACACTGCCCCCGCCCGCCACCCCCAACACCGTCCCCTGCCCGACTACCAACACTGTGCCCCTGCCCAAGCCCCAACATCACTCCCCATCCGCCCCCGCCCGACCACCAACACTGCGCCCCCACCCAAACCCCAACATCACTCCCCACCTGCCCCCATACCCAGCTCCAACACCGCCACCCAACATCTTCCACCCCCAACCCTGCCCCACACCTCCAGCCGCCCCGCCTCCCCAACCCCATGCAGCCATGCTCCCGACAAACCCCGCCCCTCTACCCCCGGGCTGCTGGAGTGGACACAACAGTAAGACTGCTGCTGCCTTTGTGGGGTAAGCCTCCAAAACAAACACACACACACACATCCTTTTTACTGCAACATTTTGACAAGTTCTATCTCTGCCCTGTACAGGACAATGTTAGAGAGAATATCTGGGGAAAGGGGTTTTAGGGTTCATCCCTGTTTAGAACTCTAAGGAAAGTGTGGACAGAGGGCGGGAAGTCAGTCCTTTGGAGACAGTACCTGGGCTCCCATCGATGTCCAGGACTGTTTTCGGCAGCATTTCAGTGAGCCAAGATCATTTTTAATCACTGTAAATAAAAGACGTGATCAAGGTTGAAACAGCTCTTGATGTAACGTTCCTATCAGGACCTCAAGATCTCCTTTGGATAATCCGATATTCAGACAATTGATATTCTGATAATCGAGGTTCCTCTGTAGCTGGTCCACAGGTAAGAGTGCTGCCTAGTGTGATTTGAAAGCCAGTAGAAATCCAGGCAACTGAACTATTTGCAGGACACATATCCTGGGATTTTTTTCTGACTGTGTGGTAACTAGTTCACAAAGTCACCAGTTGAAACAGGAGAGATCAAAGACTACAGATAAGAGACCCTGTTTGATCGAATGACTGATACAAACCAGGAGCAGATGGATGATACAGCAGATATCTTTAGCTGAAATAAATTAACTGAGTTACAGCAGAAAGATGAAAATTTAAAGCAATTGAATCAAAAGGCATACATGGAAAAAAGAATCTGAATGTATCCCTGACAGCTATTATCTTAAAAATCATGTCTAAATGAGGAAATGGAGACTATCACATATTCAGGCAGATGAGAAATGGGCAGAAGTTCATCAAGTCCATTACCAGTAGGAGATAGAAAAGAGGTGCTGCGGGTAGTGCATGAGCTACCACTAGGGGGTCATTTAGGAATAAGAAAAACACAAGCTAAAATACAAAAACATTTTTACTGGCCTGGACTGCATAAGGACGTAGTTGAATTTTGCCAGACATGTTATACATGTCAGGTGAGTAAAAAACCACAGGCAGTAATAAAACCCACACCTTTAATACCTATTCCTGCTTTTCAGGAACCTTTTTCAAGAGTCTTAATTGATTGCATAGGACCCCTACTTCAAAGAAAAAGTGGGAATCAATATTTGTTACCAATAATGGAAGTGTCCACTGTATTTCCAGAGACAATTCCATTATGCAATATCACAGCTAAAAGGATTGTACAGGAATTACTCAAATTTTTCGCTAGATATGGACTACCCACAGAGATACAATCAAATCAAGGGTCAAACTTTACATCAAAATTATTTAAGGAAGTGATGGACAGCTTAGGAATCAAACAATTTAAATATATAATCCAGAGTCGCAGGGAGTGCTAGAAAGGTGGCATCAGACATTAAAGACCATATTGAGGGCATATAGTCAAGACTATTCAGATGATTGGGATAAGGGAATTCCAGTTGTACTTTTTGAAATCAAAAAACCAAATGAACTGACCAAATTCAGTCCATTTGAGTTAGTTTTTGGGCATGAAGTGAGAGGACTGCTAAAATTGACTAAGGATAAATTAGTAAATTATCATTCAGAAATCACAAATTTGGACTATTGATCAAATTTTAGAGAATGATTAAGTAGAGCTGGGGAATTGGCGAGACAGCATTTGAAAGTATCACAGCATACAATGAAACAGGAAGCATCCAAGTAATCAAAAACTCGCAATTTTGCTATCAGAGATAAAGTGTTAGTGTTATTTCCAGTGATAGGTAAACCTTTAAAGCAAGGTTTAATGGGCTCATCAAGTTGAAAGGAAATTGAATGAGGTGAACTATTTGATAAGGACTCCAGACAGAAAGAAGTCTCACAGAGTGCCTCAAGTGAATACGCTGAAAAGGTATTTTGACAGGGAAGGAAAGCCAAAGGAGACTGTGTTATTGATTACATCACAGGGAAGAACCAAGTTCAGAGGATTCTGAATTGGACATTCCTCAAATTAAACTGGACAATCAGGAAGTTGTCAAAAATTGCAGAGGAAAATTGAAATGACCTGAAAGGGTTATTCCTGTCACATAGGGAGATATGTAGGAATAAGCTGGGAAGTACAGGTACACAATCCTTTATCTGAAATGCTCAGAACCAGCTGGTTTTCAGAATTTGGAATTTTTCGAATTTCAGAATATGTGACAGTTTGATGGTGAAATTTTATAAAATCTTACCGAACAGCAGACTCACTATGAGTACCACGGGCCTTGAGACAGAATTAAGGCCTGCCAGTGCTGGCCCCCACTCTACCCCCACGTCAATGCAGTTACAAATACTGATGCATATCCGATTCCGCAAGACTGTGTTAAAAAGATGGGACAAACAACTTATATTTCTAAGTTGGATTTTCTCAGAGGATACTGGCAGGTACCTTTGTCCAAAAGAGCGAAGGCAATTTCAGCTTTCATAACACCAAATGCTATGTGGTATGAAAAACGCGCCAGCCACATCACAGAGACTAATCAATAAGGTCATTGCTGGATTACTGAATTGTGTCATATATATTGATGACCTGGTGATTTTTAGTCACACATGGAAGAAACATTTGCAACATATATCAGACTTGTTCTTTCAGAAGGCAGACTTGGTGATAAACTTGGCTAAAAGTGAATTTGCCAAAGCCCAAGTCACCTTCCTGGATCATGTTATTGGACATGGACAAATGGCCTCACGTAATGCAAAAACAAAGATAATTGGGGGGTTTCTCATACCATAGACAAGAAGAACAGTACTATATTCCTGGGATTGAGTGGATTTTTGTCAAAAATTCATCCCAAATTTTAGCAGTGTGGCTGTTCCAGTCACTGAATTGCTAAAGAAAGGCAAGAGATTTCAGTGGGCAGCAGACTGGCAGAAGGCATTTGATAGCCTGAAAGCTGTGTTAACCACTGCTCCAGTAGTAGCCACTGTTATGAAGGTGTAAGGGGTACTGTACATTTAAGAGAGTTGAAAGTGAGCAAGGGCTTAGAGAGGCACACACAGTACTGGAATATTTAGAGTGTAAAATTTGGTCCAGCAGCTAGCTGTACCTGGGTTGCTATGAGACAAACTCAAATACAAATTTGGCCAATCAGTTTAAATTATACCCCAAGATACTAAACTCCAATCAAGTTTGAATTTAGTATTTTGACAATATTAAAAGCAGTGAAATGGTCGGATGCTTTGGGGTATAAATATTAGACAAATTGAACAGTTGGAGGAGAACTGTCAAGCCACCAACATTTGCTGACTACCTTTATCTATCATTGACCTGTGAAACAGAAACCCAAAGAAGAAGAAGAAAAGAAGTTAAAAGAAGACGCAAAGAGAAGATTCGACAGTTGGCTGGTTTTGAAATTTGAATTTTTTGGTAAGTCTTAGTTGGGGGGTTTATTGGACCATAAAAGGAGAAGGAGAATCGAGGTTTCCGAAACGTCGATTCTCCTTCTCCTTTGATGCTGCCTGACCTGCTGCGCTTTTCCAGCAACACATTTTTAAGCTCTGATCTCCAGCATCTGCAGTCCTCACTTTCTCCCGGTTTTATTGGACCAGTATTATAGAACGGAAAGTAAAAGATAGGTTAGAGAAAGGAGTTGTAAATAGTTGTTAGTTAATTATTCTCTGTTAGACTTTTAAAAAAGTTGTTAATTTTTCCTTTAAATAGTGACCTTTGGCAAAGTTTTTAGATTAGATTCCCTACAGTTTGGAAACAGGCCCTTCGGCCCAACAAATCCACACTGACCCTCTGAAGAGTAACCCACCCAGACCCATTTCCCTCTGACTAATGCACCTAACACTATGGACAATTTAGAATGGCCAATTCACCTGACCTGCACATCTTTGGACTGTGGGGGGAACCTGAGCATCTGGAGGAAACCCATGTAGACATGGGAAGAATGTGCAAACTCCACACAGACAGTCGCCCAAGGCTGGAATCGAACCCGGGTCCCTGGTGTTGTGAGGCAGCAGTGCTAACCACTGAGCCACCATGCCGCCTTGGCCTCTCGAATTTTAACCAATTACTGCATAGGTTTAATCCTTTCTGTGTTGCTAGTTTAAATTAGCGGGGCGATTTACCCTGTGTCATAACACCACACCTAATTACGCACAGCCATTCACGGTGGATATCGATGCAAGTAATGTGGGTGTAGGTGCTGTGCTCTTACAGGAAGACAAGAAAATAGAACCTATCAGATATTCCTCAAGGAAATTGAATATTCATAAGCAGAAATATTTGACAATTGAGAAAGAGACTTTGAGCTTGATGTTGATGTTACAACATTTCATTGTTTATGTTACCAGTAATGTATCTGAGACAATCATATACACTGATCTCAGACAATCATATATACTGATCATGTGAAGAAATTTAAGGACAAAAATATCTGACTGTTTAGATGGAGCTTGTTATTACAGCCATTCATAGGGTCATAGAGTCATAGAGATGTACAGCATGGAAACAGACCCTTCGGTCCAACCCGTCCATGCAGACCAGGTATCCCAACCCAATCTAGTCCCACTTGCCAGCACCCGGCCCATATCCCTCCAAACCCTTCCTATTCATATACCCATCCAAATGCCTCTTAAATGTTGCAATTGTACTAGCCTCCACCACATCCTCTGGCAGCTCATTCCATACACATACCACACCATCTGCGTGAAAAGGTTGCCCCTTAGGTTTCTTTTATATCTTTCCCCTCTCACCCTAAACCTATGCCCTCTAGTTCTGGACTCCCCGACCCCAGGGAAAAGACTTTGTCTGTTTATCCTATCCATGCCCGTCATAATTTTGTAAACCTCTATAGGTCACCCCTCAGCTTCCGACACTCCAGGGAAAACAGCCCCAGCCTGTTCAGCCTCTCCCTGTAGCTCAGATCCTCCAACCCTGGCAACATCCTTGTAAATCTTTTCTGAACCCTTTCAAGTTTCACAACATCTGTCCAATAGGAAGGAGACCAGAATTGCACGCAATATTCCAACAGTGGCCTAATCAATGTCCTGTACAGCCGCAACATGACCTCCCAACTCCTGTACTCAATACTCTGACCATTAAAGGTAAGCATATCAAACGCCTTCTTCAATTTGAAAATTGTGCATGTGGCAGGACAAGAAAACGTGACTGCCGATTAATTGTTGAGACTTGAATGAGAAATGGAGGCTTTCGGTGACAGGAGTAAAACAGACTGAAACAAAATGTAGTAGTGCATGTTTGCATGATTATTGTTAATGTAACGTATATGTGTGTTGAAGTGCACTAACAATTTAAGATTAAGGGGTTTTAAATGAAGCCATCTTTGGATATTGATAGTTCATTTTTTTAAGGGGGAGGTGTGACAGTGCTGCTCCTTTAACAAGGTTATGCTGTCCTTGGCTTTTTTCTCAGAGAAGTTGTAAAAGCAGCCATTTCAAAAAGCCTACATTTGAAGGGTTTTACAGCCAATTTGATTATAGCTAAGAGATACTGCCTCAGAAAAAGGCTTTCAGGTTTAAAGAAAAACACTTGTACAATGAAAGGGGAGTGGCCAGTTCTCCCAGGTCAGCATTTCTTTGGTTTGGTTTGGTTTGGTTTAGTTTTTCTAGCAGTCTGACTGTTCACTGAAAGCATTCAGTCAGTTTTGAGGCGGTTGCTCCAAGAAACCACTACATGGAAGAAGGTGCATCATTCTGAATCTCTCTGGCATCTCTTTCTCTCCTGTAATATCCTGTGTTTGATTTTACCTTTTTTGTCAAGGGGTGTTTATGGGGAATGCTGCAAGTATTTGGAACAACATCATTAATTTGGGATAGTCTGTTGGGTTTTCCGATTGCTTAAATTATTCTATATTCTGTTCTCTTTTGTTTGTGTGTCATTTAGTAAACTTGGAATAAAATCTGTTTTATTTAAAACTAACTGATTGGGCCAACTGCATCACTCCTGGAATACATCTTAAAACAACAAGCAAAGTTAGAGTCCGGGCTACTTTCTTGAAATGTTTTGAGAGGGTCTGACCTGGTTAATAGCAACTGTCTTTGCCCGTCATGCTAAATGCTCCGTAGACTTTGTGACAACTAATATTGTGTTGAAGTAAGAGTCCCCAGATCTATTTTCTCAGTTATTTGACAGTTATTTTATTGGTTATCCTTTGGTCCCAATATATAATATGTTCAATAGGCAGCTCCTTTCTGACTTCCCTTAATAGTGTAACAATGAAACAAATAACTGTAATGTTTGCACACTCCCCCAGTTTCTTGCATGCAATGTGATTTTTAAATATCCAAGTAAATTTCTTTGTTATTTCCACTATACTTTCATCCTCCATAGATTCTCCATTTTTCCGAATAGTTTTACTTTCACTTAATTTACTCTTTTATTTTCAATTAGGTTATAAAATGTTTTGCTCTTTATATTACCTGGACAATTCCATTTGATTCCTTCTAATCTTTTCAATGCCTTCCAAAATTGTTTACAATTTTCCTGATTCGTCTTTCTAAGAAACAGTTTTATTATATTTCTTTTTTATAAAGTTTGTTTTTAATTCCCTTCCCTGTGAAACTCTCACCTTTGTCCTTGTAATCTTACAGGTTTTGTGCTCAATTCATCTCAACTGAACATTCAACATTACTAATCCATGATGCTTCGCATGATATTTCTGCACATGAAGTCTTTCCTATCTAACTGATTTTAAAATTTATTTTCCTGTCTGGCACTTTTAACTTCTGTCAAAATAGAAATTAATATCAATTAACACATTACCTCTTTTTTTCCTATTGACCTTTATTGGCTCTGATATCCCCCTGTTGCGAATAAATGCCAACTCTCACCTTTTTCGATCACCTCATGTGTCCCTCACAGTCATATTCCAACATTATATCATTCAATTTACTTTGTGAATATTTAATATCCCCTTATCCTCTGGATTCCAGCTAATAATTAACATATACTATGATTGTTGTGTGTTACCTGCCTCCTCCCCCACTCCCAATGCAGATATTAATATAATTATATGATTTGTTAGCACCAAGTTAGAACAACACCTTATCTCATTGATTGGTTGTCCACTTAACAAACATTTCCAATTCGCCCAGTCACTTTGAAACGGATGTACTTGCTTCCAAATTTTTTTCTAGAACGAAAAGAAATCAGTAGAATCAGTTGTTGCTCTTGCTTAAATATTTTGTACTTAATTACATAAGGAACTGGTTTGAAAGTAGAGCTGCGCTTTGCTGTGAATTACTGATTGCAGTATACCAATTAACCCATCCATTGAGATTAAATAAATACATGAATAACTTATATTATAACCACTGGAATCAACACAATAAATTTAAGTAGAGACTTTCACCACTCTTATGTAAAACACCTTGATTTTTTTGAAAATGTGTAGATTAGGTGAATCGGCCATGCTTAATTGCCTATAGTGTTCAGGGATGTGTAGTTATTGTGCATCAGTCACTGGTAAATTACAATAAAGGGTACAGGAATGGGTCTGGGTGAGTTACTCTTCGGAGGGTCGGCATGGACTTGTTACGCAAAATTGCCTGTTTCCACACTGTAGGGATTGTATGATATATAGAAAAGGCGACCAAACCATAGCTTACTAAGGAAATTAGAGATAGTATTAGATCGAAAGAAGAGACACACAAATTGACCAGACCTGAGCAGTGGAAGCAGTTTAGAATTCAGTAAAGGAGGTCAAAGGATTAAGAAAGGGAAGATAGAGTACGGGAATAAGTTTGCAGGGAACATAAAAACTGACTGGAAAAGTTTCTATAGGTATGTGAACAGAAAAAAATCGGTGAAGACAAATGTCCCTTACAGTCAGACACAGGGGCATTTATTATGGGAACAAAGAATGGCTGGCCAACTAAATACATACCTTAGTTCTGTATTCATAAAGGAAGACACAAATAATACACAGGATGTAATGAGAGGAAGGAACTAAAGAAAATCTGTATCGGTAAGGAAATAAGGTAAGGTTGCTGGGATTGAAACCCAATATATATCCAGGTCCTGATAATCTGCATCTCAGACTACTTATGGATGAGGCCCTAGAAATAGCGTTACTTTTGTGGTCATCTTCTAAGATTCCAGAGACTTCGGAACTGTTCCTACAGCTGGAGGCTAATGAATGTCACCCCTCCATTTAAGAATGAAAGCGGAGAGAAAACCGGAATTGTAGACCAGTCAGTCTGGGAAAAAAGGGAGCGTCCATTATAAAAGAATTAATAGCTGAGCATTTGGAAAACAGAGGCAGAATCCAATAGACTTGTGCTTGACAAAAATACTAGAGTTATTTGAAGATTTAATCTTCTAGTAACTAGTAGACTGGATATGGTTTAGCTGGACTTTCAGAAGGCTTCTGTCAAAGACCCATGTAAGAGATTAGTATGTAAAATTAAAGTGCATGGGATTGAGAGTAGTGTATTGAAATGGATAGAAAACTGGATGCCAGGCAAGAATCAACGAGTAGGAACATAGCAGTCATTTTCCGAATGGTAGGCAGTGGCTAGTGGGGTACTGCACAGATCAGTGCTAGGTCTCCAGCTATTCACGATATATATTAATGATTTAGATGAAGGACCTAAATGTAATGTCTCCAAATTTGCAGATGGCACAAAGCTGGGTGGGAGGATAAACTGTGAGGAGGATGCAGAGATGTTTCAGTGCAACTTGGACAAGCTGAATGAGTTGGCAAATGCATGACAGATGCAGTTATGAAGTGAATAAATGTAAGGGTATCCACTATAGTAGCAAAAATAGGAAGGCAGATTATTATCTGATTGGCCATAAGAGAGGGGTATGTGTAATGAGACCTGGGTGTCCTGTTTGTCAGTCACTGAAGGATGCAGGTACCAGGTGGTAAAGAAGGGAAATGGTATGTAGGCCACAGATGGAATACTGTGTCCACTATCAGAAAGATGTGATTGCACTGGAGGGGGTACAGAGGATATTGCCTGTGTTGAAAAGTCTCAGATATGAGGAGAAACTGGATAGATTGGGTAGGCTGGGTTTGTTTTCTTTGAGCAGAGGAAGCTGACAGGCAATCTGATTGAGGTATTCACAATTATGAGAGGTATAGAAACAGCAGATTATGAGAATCCATTCCCCACGGTAGAAGTGTCTAAGAGCAGAGGGCATAGTGTAAGGTGAAGAGCATGTGGTTTAGAGGAGATACGAGAAAGAATGTTTTCACCCAGAGGATGGTTGAAATATGGAACGTGCTAACTGAGAAGGATGGTGGAGGTAGATGCTCTCGCAACATTTAAGATGCATCTGGATGAATCTTGAAATGGCAGATGAATCAAGAACAGGTAATGGGGTTAATGTAGTTTAGTATTTGTTGGTCGGCATAGACATGGTGGGTTGAAGTGACTGAATGACTCTATGACTCTAGTCTTTTCTTGTCAGAATTCTTTTTGTTTTAAGCATTTTTGGTTTTCTATATTTTTCAGTGTGCAGTGATATTTTCCATCTGCAGGCTTTCTCCGCAACCCTGGCACTTACTGGTTTTAGCACTGATTAGTTCAATCAATCAGAAGGTTGTCAATAGGCAGTCATTTCTTAATTCAAAACAAAACTCTTGGTGCCTCTAAGTCTCATTTTCCTCCTCATTGCTTCAAAAAATATTGCATTGGTCAAAAATGTGCAAAACTTGATTTTCAAATTTCAAATGTTTCCTGGAATTTCAGTTATATAGCAACCCAACTTCCATTTCAATTTATAATCTGAGAAAGAATAATATGCAATCTCTTACATTCCTCCATTCTTGAAGAGATTAATATTGTTTTAAATGCATTCCATCAGGTAAACACAATACAAAATATAAAACATTACAAAAATATTTCATTTATTCAACCCACCGATCCACTGCACAGGATTTAACTTCCTGTCAGTTACTTCCCAAATTCTTAAGTACTTCAGTACGATCATATTCTTCCTTAGATGTTTGCTATTGCAAGATCTTTTCATGCAATTCAAACAATTTTTACATCTTATTGAGGGAACTTATTGATTCAATCTCACATTTGACTCCTAAATTTATCTATATTGGTGTTTCTTTGCAACCATGCACACACACACACTTCAAAATGTTGAACAGCCAATAACAATCCCAAAGTCTTCATTTCCACTACATACAGTACTTCTCTTGATGCTGGTTTAATTTCTTAGGAAAGTATCTCCTGAGCTTCTCTATTCATGATTCATTCTCTTGCAATATGATTACAACAACCTCCAAGTCACAATCATTGGTTACCATCTTAAAACACTTTGTAAAGTCAAAGGCAGCAAATACTAGTTTTTTTAGTAGGATTGCCTTCACTTTCTCAAAGGCTGCTTGGTATTTTGCTGACAATACCACATTTGGCTGGTTTCATTTTTAAAAATCTGTTAATGATACAACAATTGTGCCAAAGCTAAAGCACAAATTTCTAACTAAACCCACCCATTCCCAGAAATTTCATGATTTTTCAAATAAAATTCCTCATTCCTAAAACTACCAGAACCTTCATTTTCGTTGTTAGTATCAACACTTATCCTTAGGGCCCTATAATTTATCTAAGGTATATTCTGCAAATTCTCTCTGGTTGAGCTTTATTTCTAAGTTATCTAACTGAAGTTGCATAAACAGATCTTCTAATTGCCTTACATGTTCTTCCCAGCTGTTACTACACATTACAACATTGCCTAATAAACTATAGTTAAGTTCTTAAGCTACAACATAATTCATATGACTTTGGAATGGAATTGGGGCATTTCTAAAACCAACTGGCATTAGTCAACATTGATTTGTTATAAACCCTTTGGTGTAACAAGAACTGATATTAGCTTGTGATGTTTAGTGTACTTGCAATTAGTGCTTCAACAGATAAACCGTAGAAAGGAATGAAGCACTGTTATTCCATCAATACAACCTTCTAACTGAAGAATTGCATATGTATCTGTTTTCATTACATTTGTAACTTGCTGTAATCTATGCAGAATCTAATTTACTCATCGTTATTTTGATACTAACACCACCAGCAAACTCCAACTGCTTTGGTTAGGCTCAGTAAGTTCTAGCATTTATTTGATATCTATTTCCACCTCAGCATGTTTATCTGGCCAAAGCAAAAATGAAGCAATTTTGTTGGTACTGATTTTTGGACATCCACAAGATGCATGGATAACATTGCAAGTCCAGGTATATCTCTACAGATTTCCTTCAATTCCTAAGTAACCTTACTGAATCTTCCCATTGTTTTTCCTCTGAGTACAAAAATATAGTGGCTAATTATCCCACTAATCTGTATTGGCTAGTTGAATTGTAGGAATGATTTGGAGATGCCGGTGTCGGACTGGGGTGACCATCCTCCACGGTGGACTTCGGGACAGGCAACAGCGAAAAGAGGCCAAGATGAGGCTGATAGCTAAGTTTCGTACCCATAGGGAGGGCCTCAACCGGGACCTTGGGTTCATGTCACACTACGGGTGACCACCATTGCACTACACACACACACACACACTCCCACACTCACACATGCATGCTCTTAGAGACTTAGACCACTCTACACTCACACACACACATATACACTCTCTCACAGACACTCACAACCACCCCACCCCAGACACACACACACACTCCACTACAGATACACACTCCCACATGCACCCCTTCGCAGATTTAAGACACTCTACCTCACATTCACACATATATACACTCTCCCTCACACTCTCAACCCCCCAATCCAGACAGACACACGCACAAAGACCCACATGCACACATATACACTGTAGGGAATCTAATCTAATCATATACAAATACATTTGTAGGATGAATTTGTACTTGCAGAGTTACATTGTACTTTGCTCAAAAACTGCATGAAATTATGTTAGACTCTGTTATCTCACTTTTTAGATTAGAATCAGTCTAAACATTATGGCACAGTCAGAGAACACCGGAGGCTAACACCTTCAACATTATCTTGCTAACACCAATTGTTACAGTTAACCTGAGAATGCAACTTTTAAAAAAAGTTTTGTGATTTACACATGAAAGAAGTGAAACTATCATGGTATTTGAACAGATGAAAGACTCCACAAATAATCAAGGTATTTTTTAATGTATAATTTCAGTTACATCACACTGTAAACTTTTGCTATAAATTCTGTGTCTTACAATTGTGTCCTCCACAACCACCTGATGAAGGAGCAGCGCTCCGAAAGCTAGTGTGCTTCCAATTAAACCTGTTGGACTATAACCTCGTGTTGTGTGATTTTTAACTTTGAATTGTAAGAAGTTTGCTTTGTGAACCGTCTATCTTTCCTACCTTACTCTGTCTCTGTTATCCTCCAGTACTCTTACCAATGACATATTTGTTATTTCCTATTGTCCTCACTATGATTAAATTGCTTTCATATTTTTTACGTGGTATAACTAATTTTTCCTCCTGTGATTGAGTTATTTACTCATCAAGAGACTTTACTAACCCTCCTAACTACCTTGTGTAGACCACTGAATATCAAATTCAGAGGTTCATTTTGTAAAGGTAAAAATGCTAGTATTTCATCTCCAGTTTGAAAAGTTCCAGTTGCAGCATGTTTATCTGCCCATTGTTTCATCTTTGCCTGTGATGTTTCTAAATGCTCTTGTGCCATTTGCATACTTTCTGATAGAACACACATCCATGTTTCTTGAGAGACTAACATTGAGCTGAAAATGTGTTGCTGGAAAAGCACAGCAGGTCAGGCAGCATCCAAGGAGCAGGAGAATCGACGTTTCGGGCATGAGCCCTTCTTCAGGAATGAGGAAAGTGTGCCAAGCAGGCTAAGATAAAAGGTAGGGAGGAGGGACTTGGGGGAGGGGCGTTGGAAATGCGATAGGTGGAAGGAGGTTAAGGTGAGGGTGATAGGCCGGAGTGGGGTTGGGGGGGGAGAGGTCAGGAAGAAGATTGCAGGTTAGGTAGGTGGTGCTGAGTTCGATGGTTGGGACTGAGACAAGGTGGGGGGAGGTGAAATGAGGAAACTGAAGAAATCTGAGTTCATCTCTTGTGGTTGGAGAGTTCCTAGGCAGAAGATGAGGCGCTCTTCCTCCAGCCGTCGTGTTGCTATGGTCTGGCGATGGAGGAGTCCAAGGACCTGCATGTCCTTGGTGGAGTGGGAGGGGGAGTTGAAGTATTGAGCCACGGGGTGGTTGGGTTGGTTGGTCCAGGTGTCCCAGAAGTGTTCTCTGAAACGTTCCGCAAGTAGGCGGCCTGTCTCCCCAATATAGAGGAGGCCACATCGGGTGCAGCGGATGCAGTAAATGATGTGTGTGGAGGTGCAGGTGAATTTGTGGCGGATATGGAAGGATCCCTTGGGGCCTTGGAGGTGTGGGCGCAAGTTTTGCATTTCTTGCGGTTGCAGGGGAAGGTGCTGGGAGTGGAGGTTGGGTTGGTGGGGGGTGTGGACCTGAAGTGGGAGTCACGGAGGGAGTGGTCTTTTCGGAATGCTGATAGGGGAGGGGAGGGAAATATATCCCTGGTGGTGGGGTCCGTTTGGAAGTGGCAGAAATGACGATGGATGATACAAATGTATATGGAGGTTGGTGGGGTGGTAGGTGAGGACCAGTGGGGTTCTGTCCTGTTGACGATTGGAGGGGCGGGGCTCAAGGGCGGAGGAGCGGGAAGTGGAGGAGATGCGGTGGAGAGCATCGTCGATCACGTCTGGGGGGAAATTGCGCTCTTTGAAGAAGGAGGCCATCTGGGTTGTTCGGTATTGGAACTGGTCCTCCTGGGAGCAGATGCGGCGGAGACGACACCTCCCCCCCGTACTTCCCTCCAAGGCCACAAGGGATCCTTCCATATTTGCCACAAATTCACCTGCACCTCCACACACATCATTTACTGCATCCGCTGCACCCGATGTGGCCTCCTCTATATTGGGGAGACAGGCCGCCTACTTGCAGAACGTTTCAGAGAACACCTCTGGGACACCCGGACCGACCAACCCAACCACCCCGTGGCTCAACACTTCAACTCCCCCTCCCACTCCACCAAGGACATGCAGATCCTTGGACTCCTCCATCGCCAGACCATAGCAACACGACGGCTGGAGGAAGAGCGCCTCATCTTCCGCCTAGGAACTCTCCAACCACAAGGGATGAACTCAGATTTCTCCAGTTTCCTCATTTCCCCTCCCCCCACCTAGTCTCAGTCCCAACCCTCGAACTCATCACCACCTTCCTAACCTGCAATCTTCTTCCTGACCTCTCCGCCCCCACCCCCACTCCGGCCTATCACCCTCACCTTAACCTCCTTCCACCTATCGCATTTCCGACACCCCTCCCCCAAGTCCATCCTCCCTACCTTTTATCTTAGCCTGCTTGGCACACTTTCCTCATTCCTGAAGAAGGGCTCATGCCCGAAACGTCAATTCTCCTGTTCCTTGGATGCTGCCTGACCTGCTGCGCTTTTCCAGCAACACATTTTCAGGACTTCTACTTAATCAATTTTAGTGGACCCTTATCTCATGACCATAGATCAATTTGAATTAAGTAAACCTAGTAGATTAATTTGGGGATTCTCTGGTAATAATTACTGAAAACATCTATTACCTTGTCTCAATCCTGTGGATTTTCATGATAATATGCCTTAATCATTATTTTGAGATCCTGATGCTATCTCTCCAAAGCTCCCTACATTTACAAATGAAAGGTAGCAGACTTTGTTTTATACCCAAATTGCTGATCTATGTCCTGAAAACTTTTATATATAAAGTGAGAACTTTCATACTATTGTATTTCAATTGGTAGTCCACTACTACCTTAGCTACATTTGTCCTTAAAGGAATAGCTTTGGAAATCAGGTTGTCAAATCCATGAACCACCACCTTAGCAACTGAACCAGACAGCCCAGGACAAGAAGGGCCCAATCCCGAACTGCCTGCAAGTTTGCCTGACCATGTTAGCTCTACCGCAGGCTGAGCACTATAGAGCCATAAGGCTAACTGTAACCCACTCCCTGGATTATAAGGACATGGACCCCCGATTAGGAATATTCTGACCAGTTACCTGAACATGGTCAACCTCCTAACCGATATATGATTTACTGTTCATTCTGAGCAATACGAAGATTGTTCATAGCCAGCAGGTAAAAAGGCAACAGGTACCTGCTCTGACTGCTATGTCAAAAATTCTAGACATCAAATATGTTCAGCACATTTGGTTAGAGGCAAAAATACTGCATATGTTGGAATCCAAAGTAGACAGGCAGGAGGCTGGAAGAACACAGCAAACCAGGCAGCATCAGGAGATGTAGAAGTCAATGTTTCAGGCGGAACAATGTTTCTTCAGGATTGGGGGTGGGTGTGGGGACTGTTCTTCCAGCACATTTGATAAGACACGCATATAAATGAGGTTGGTTTAATAAGGAATTTAACAAGCTATAATCCCTGATAATTGGCAATTATCACCGCCTGTGAGAAACTCTCACCATTTGGCAAATGCATAAAAGATGCAATAATTGTCAGTTCTGCCACACATCTCACCATAGCCCATTTAGTTCCGGTGCATATAAGATTCTGCTGATTTATATTTATACATTCAGTTAATGCCTTTGCAGAGGTATGATGGTATCAGATGTAGGTATAATTTTCACCATTGGCAATAAGGATTCATTCTGCAGTATGCTATCTAGTGTAATGGATAATTTGTCATAGATATTCAGTTGTTGTTTGGCATGAGAATTTCAGTTTTAGAGACATCATCCTGTGTGGCTGATGATGTGCTGCTCTGGAATGTCACCTACATCCTTACAAGGCATGACTGTTGCAGCATTGTAACCTAGGCTTGAAACAATGATGGAGCATATTTCCATGAATCCTATGTGTACATATAAATCTCAAACTTCTGTGCTTTATCCTGGTTCTAGTTCGGATAACTGTTTGCATGGTTATTGATCAGGCTCTTATTTTTCTTCCAACTACTCAACAATGGGTCACACACAAATGGTTAGATGGTGAGAGTGTGGAAAGGGAACTGTGTGAATCTGTCTTTCAAACATAAGAGCTGCCAATGAGAAGTAAACATTTTGAGAAGTTGCATACAGATTTAACATAGTTATTTTTAAATCTTGGCAATTCTCTTTACAGGTAATGATCATGGTTTTTACAGTGCGTTCTGGAAGGTAATTTAACTGAGGGTAATGAAGAGATGAAGTGATAGGTTGAACACTGCATTTCCTGTACATCTTGGAAGGGTGCACTAGTACATTGTTTCACCAAGTTTCCTTTTGTGTACCAAACAATAGTCTGACAGTAGTCTGTCTCTCAAGTGTAATCATGTTCATGGATACAGAAACTTTTGGTCACCATCTTGCACCAGGGCACAAGTGGAATCTTGTAAGGAAGAAGAAATAGTGTCAATTGTTGAGATTGATGGATTTGACATACTTCACATGACTTGATTGGTTGACTGATGTTCTTACTAATGCTAGGTTGATAAGTGGATGCATGTGTCAAAGTATTGTTTTCTTCTGTGCTCATGCATATGGTCTAGCACATCTTGATGTTGAGCTTACAGAATTGTGACTTGCTTGACTTTGAAGATTACATTTATCGAGGTACAACACTTACACCCCAGCCAATCCAAGTGATCGGAGAAGCTCATAGCAGAAACAGTGATGCAAAGACTGAAACAAACACCCTCACACAAATCTGACCCAAACTCTGGATCAGATATGTAGACAACACTTTTGTAATTATGTTACAGCATGGAGGTGAACCCCTCTGTTAATTAAACCAAACACCCAGAAAAGCTTGCCTCGTAATCTGTTAAAATATGAGTGACAGAGAACTCACAAATTCCACAATTTAAAGAAACTAATATCAATTTATTTTTTAACTCGAAAAGTGAACATTAAACATCAACTAGTCACAATTCTAAGCCTTCTTTCTCCTAACTGCTTATTACCTGCCTCCAACTCTGTCATCTCTTTGTTTCTACTACAACAGCCCTTGTTTTGAAATGATACTTACATATCCTTACTGATTTTGAGAAGATAAAGGTGAGGTGCCTTCTGAAGCAGCTGCAGTCCATGTCATGCAGGAAAAGCAAATGCGCTGTGAAGGCAGTTCCAGATTTTTGGTCCAATAATTGTGAAGGGACTGTGATACAATTCCAAGTCAGCCGCAGCAACCTCAGTAACTACATTCCTCGAAGGAAGAAGCACTGTCACTTGGTCTGATTTTTCTGATGTAGGCACTGCATGAATTTCAGAGGACAATACAGAATTGGGATCTGCTCATGGCTCAGTCCCATGGACTTCAGCAAGAAAGGGAAAGGGAAAGCTTCTGTGTCAGCTCAATAGAAGGAGAAGTTGGAAATGAGTTCCTCTGCAGGAGATTTGGACAAGGACTTTGATGGGCTAGCACATTGAGAAAAAAAAAACTGCAGACACAAGAATCCAAAGGAGACAAGCAGAAGGCTGGAAGAACACAGCAAGACAGGCAGCATCAGGAGGAGGAGAAGTCAATGTTTAGGGTGTAACCCTTCTTCAGTCCTGAAGTGTCCTTCAGTCCTGTGTTCTTCCAACCTCCTGCTTGTCTACCTAGCATATACAGAAAGCTGATAGGCTTGCAATACTAGCTGCTTAGTGCAGTGACAGGTTGGAAATGAAGCACTTGGTGCTGTCAAGGGGCATGATAAAGTCCAGTTTCAAAATAGCTCAAGGCATCATGCAGAACTCAAGCTCATTCTTTCTAGTATAAGGATGGTAGCCATTTCCATGATAGAAACTGATGGACCCACTAAAGATGTAACATCTGGTGGCTGAAATCTTAGCTTCTATTGCAACGGTCAGAAGCCATCAGGTCAACTTCAGTGCTGCAGGAAATGCTCAGACAGAAGTCAGAAGATTCATGCCTAAAGCCATAGGCTCTGACAGCTGTTATCATAGTTGCAGACCTCAGCGCTGAAAGCCCTCACAGGTTCTGCAACTGAAGCATAAATTACTGTGAAATCTCTTCAAGTCTGGCAGATTCTGTGGAGACAGAAACAGAGTTAACATTTCATGTCCAATGATTCTGTTCAGAAATGGAGTCGGTACTGATACTGTTAGGTTTTTCCTGCACTTTGTTTTTATTTTGGATCTTGAGCACTTTTGTAGTACTTTGCTTGGACTCATAGTCTGTCTGTTGTTTGATAAAATTATTATGGTGAAGCTCTTGTTTGTGTCTTTTGTCGTAGCATTTTGGCCAAAAGCAAACTATGGTAGAACATTACAGGATAATATGAAGGTGTTGTATGATGAAGAAATACTGACCTAAGTGAACAGGAGTCTGAGCAGGTGCCCAAGGATACATCTTCAGAACCTAAGGGATCCCAGATGCCACCTTCCTGTTTCTTCTTCCCTCCACAAAACACTTTTGTCTATGGAGCGACTGCTCTATCTTCAAGTCATATGATCCAGAGATACCGATATCTTCAGCAGACAATCTGTCAACAGATCACCAAATGTTCTGCCCTTTCTGGGAGAATACTCCTTGCCAAATTCAGCAACTCAGCACAATGCTTCCAAAGTGACTTTGACAAACTTGGCAATAGCAGCAGTTATAAAGATCACTTTTTCTGCAAATTGGGTATCTAGCCCTTTAAATAGCATTCATCTGGTGTGCCTCTTCCTGAACACATAATATTTTTAGAGTAGATGGCACGTACATTCAGAAGATCAGCACAATCCAAATTTCAACAATATACATCTGATCAAATGGACTGTGTTCTGTAATAATGATCCGGCTAGTAATGATGCTTCTAATGCAGGCACAAGTCATACATGCTAGTGCCCTTAGCACTGCACAACTCATATGTATTATGCTCTTAGCATCATGAAGGTTGTGATAGGAGTCTAGTACATGCCACTGACTGAGCCTCTGGTATCTATAGCATGATGGACTCAAATTTCCAGCTCAACATAACTGCCAGAAATAGCATACCTTAATTATATAGCCATTGCCCAGCAATGGGGCTCATCTCATCTCTAGTTCCTTCTTGATAATTATTGCTGATGATTTCAATTGTTTTATATTTAGTAAGACCATTTTGCCGCCTTATTTGATTTAAGTCCATCTGCCATTTTCCAATCACCATCTTCAATGTACACTTCCTCTTTTTTCAAGTACCATTACTGGAATAAAATAAGAAGTACTAGTAACATATCTCCATAGCACATGAACTCCAAGATGCATCATACCGATAACTTCCTTCGTTCTAACAAATCTCCTAACTCTTTTCATTTGTGGTATTTCTGGTTAAAATCTTCATTACAGTGGACAACTATGTAACGGTGGCATTGCATATTCTTTCAACATGGTATTCAGATTCTGATTGACTTTATTAAGATGTAACTACAAACAGTGAATTTCTGGCAGCAGTACAGAATGGCATCATTATTTTCCTGAGTTCTAAGCTAATAAACTACCGTGAAACTTCTATCAAATAAAAGGCATATTTCTTTAAGTGCTAAGTAATTTAATTAATTCTTTAGGAAGTTTAACAAAAACATCCTCTGACATTTTGTTTTACCAAGATAAGTATCAGTGTTTACCTCATGAAGCGGGAAGACTGTTTCAAATGTCTTATTGTTTAGAAATTCACGAAGACCTCCTGTTTTCAAGAAAGATAATATATTTATGTCCAAGCAATGCAAAAGGAATCAGCTCCAATCATGCAATGATTAACCATTGTGACCACGTAACGACTTTCAGTCCATAAACCATGTTTATCTTGAAAGACTTCCAAACTCATCTTACCCACAGATTGGTATTTTATCACTGAAAATCTTGGCTAGAATGCCTTTACTTATTGTAGGGCATAAGAAGTTGGGTAAAATAAAGAGTGGTGCAATAAATTTTAATAGTTTGTTGGTAGTATGAGATAAGGAAAACAAGAAGGTATAAAGTCTCATAATGTTTAGGTCCACAACAATAGTAACTTGAAAAAGGACTTTGCATTTTTGAATTTCTATTTAAATACAATTGGCTGAATTTTCTCAGATGGTCGGAAGGCAGTCGATCCAGCAATATGCTGGGGAAGGTGTCAGGATTTCTTGCAGCCATTATGGATTCAATCCAGCAGGCTCTAGCATAGTCCTGAAGTGAACTTTTTAAATTGGTTTTCCATTGCTTACAGCGAGTGTATGTGGGAATGATTCCCATTGCAACTACATTCAGGTGAAAGGAAAGAAACATTTATTCCTTTTCAAACTTCTAAGAAAACCTGTCTGTTTTTGTGGGTCACACCACACAAACCAGACTTAAAATGCTTTTTACTTTTAAGTATGTCTTGTCAGCTAAGATCACGGTGGCTCAGTGGTTAGCAAGTTGCCTCACAGCATCAAGGGCTCGGGTTTGATTCCAGCCTTGGGTGACTGTCTGTGTGGAGCTTGCACATTCTCCCTATGTCTGCGTGGGTTTTCTTCAGGTGTTCTGGTTTCGTCCCACAGTCCAAAGATGTACAGATTAAGTGAATTGACCACGCAAAATTGCTCACAGTGTTAGGTCCATTAGTCAGCGGGAAATGGTTCTGGGTGGGTTACTCTTTGGAGGGCTGGTGTGCACTTATGGGGCCAAATGGCCTGTTTCCACACTGTAGGGAATCTAATCAAATGGTGGAGCAGATTTGATGGGCCTAACAGACAATTTCTGTTCCTATATGTTCATGGACATAGATCTCTGAAAGTTGCCACCCAGGTTGATAGGATTGTTAAGAAGGTATATGGTGTGTTAGCTTTTATTGGTAAAGGGATTGAGTTTCGGAGCCAAGAGGTCATGTTGCAGCTGTATAAAACTCTGGTGCTACCGTACTTGGAGTATTGCATACAGTTCTGATCAGTGCATTACAGGAAAGCCACGAGGTCATGCTGCATCTGTACAAAGTTCTGGTGCAGCCACACTTGGAGTGTTGCATACAGTTCTGATCATTGCATTATAGGAAGGATGGGGAAACTTTGTAAAGGGTTCAGAGGTGATGTTGCCTGGTACGGTGAGAAGGTCTTACAAGGAAAGGCTGAGGGACCTGAGGCTATTTTCATTAGAGAGAAGATTGAGAGGTGACTTAATTGAGACATCAAAGATAGCCAGTGGGTTAGATTGGGTGGTCAATGACAGCCTTTTTCCTCGGATGAAGATGGCTAGCATGAGGAGACATAGCTTTAAATTGAGGGATGATAGATATAGGACAGATATCAGAGGTAGTTTCTTTACTCAGAGAGCAGAAGGGGCGTGGAACGCACTGTCTGCAACTGTTGTAGACTCACCAACTTTAAGGGCATTTAAATGGTCATTAGATAATCAGATAATTGGATGAAATTACAATAGTGTAGGATAAATAGGCTTCAGATTGATTTCACAGGTCGGCGCATCATCAAGGGCCAAAGGGCCTTTACTGTGCCTTAATGTTCTATATCTTATGATCTTGTAGTCAATCAAGACTACTATCTCTCCCCAGACTGTAATAGATTAGTGGTCATGTCTGTAATTGAAAGTATGAGATAATGAAAGCAGGAAGTGAAATGGATCACTGAAAGTATTGAAAAATCAATCAGTGAATTTTCTTGTAGTTTCATTGTGTTAATACATAAAATGGCCAAAATCAATTGTAATAAAAAGTGCCTGGTTTTTATATGTATACGTATGTATGCATATATTAGAGTTTGTTTTCAAAATGATGGTAGATGGAAGTTGGTTTCTTTTGTGAAGGGTTTAAAAAAAATGTATTTCTGAATCCATGATGTAATGCATGACATTTCAAACAGCAGGGAACCTCTTAAGTGTTAATGGAAGGTAGTTTGTCCTGTGCTGGATTTATGATATGGAGTATAAACATCAAGAGACATTCATTTGCTTTTGCTTTAGGATAACTAAGGATTGAGTTTGGCTTAGGAAACTCAGAGATTGGAAGTTTTTGAGCAGTTTCAGACATAACTGGAAAGAGAGGTACAATACACTTTCTCTCCTAGAAAGGAGTGTAGAATACCTCAGGAAATAAGTTACATTAGTAGAAAGTTTATTTGAGTAACTTTAGTTAGAAATCAGCACTTTATTAAAAGATGAGAAAGTCTAAGCTCTCAGTTTTAAGTATTCCTGTTGAACCAAAGGTAAAAAGCTGAAACAGAATTTGAAATTATAATGCGATATTTTTGGGAAACAGATATAAACCTGGCTTTTCTGTGTGTTTTAAGATATTTCAAACTATAATTAGATAAGCTTAGTTTGTTTTATTTTATCATTTTGCTTTTAAGGAATAAATTGTCATTTATTGGTCCTCAGTAGTAAAGAAAATCTACAGCCTTGTGTGCTTATGTTTCAGTTTTAATCTATCATGCCAGTTTTAATTCTGGGATCTGACTTTTTCCAATAGTAACACGGAAAACACTAGGAGAATACAAGTGTCTCATCCACGTTGCTCTCACTAGGGCAGAGCTGGTGATGTAAAGATAGGCTGCTGACATTATATATATCATGTATAAATGACGTAGACAGAATGTGGTGGTATGGTAACTAAGTTTGCAGATAACATGAAGTTTAGCAGGGTGATTAATAGTGAGGAAGGTCTTAGGTTACAGGAGGAAATAGATGGATTTGTCAGATGGGCCAATCAGTGGCAGATGGAATTTAGTCCTGATGAGTATGAAGTGATGCACTTTAGATGGATTAACAAGAAAAAGGAGTACTCAATGAATGCCAGGACATAAGGAGCAGGATACTGAGGAACAGATGGATCTTGAGATGCTTGTCCAATGATCGCTGAAGGTGACAGGACAGGTTAATAGATAGGTTAAGAAGGCATATGGAAACACCTGCCTTTATCAATAATAGCATAGATAATAAGAGCAGGGGGCTTAAGTTACAGCTAACCAAAACTTTGGTTAGGCTATAGCTGAAGTATTGTGTGTATTTCTGGTGACCTCAGAATAAGAAGGATGTGATTACACTGCAGTGGGTGCAGAGGAGATTCACCACGATGTTGCTTAAGATGGACCATTTTATCACAAAGACAGGCTGGAGGCTCAGGTTGCTTTCTTTCGAGCAGAAAGCTGATGGGGGACATGATAGAGGTGTAAAGGGGCATGGACATGGTGACAGGAAACAACTGTTCCCCTTAGTTGAAGAATTAATAACAAGGGGCCATTATTTTAAGGTGAAGAACAGAAGGATTTGAGGAAAATATTTTTCATGCAGAAGATGTTGGGAATCTGGAATGCACTGCCTGGGACTGTGATGGATGTGGGAAACCTCACCGCCTTTAAAAGGTACATGGATAATTACTTTAAATGTCATAACATTCAAGACAATTGGCTAAATGCTTAAAATTACTGTAGATAGGTCAATGCAGACTTGATATGCAAAAGGCTGCATGACTCTGTGACTTTAATATCAATAGGTTAAGGCTGGGATTACCAAGAATAAAAAAAATGAAATTTCTAATTAGACATATGAAAAACCAAAATAAACTTTTGTCTTCAAATTACTGAATGATTGCATATTGAGAAGAATGAAGGTTGAGCACACTGGGGCTTATGATTTAAATTAAGTTGAAGATTGGAATTGAGGAGTGGAACCAACAAATAATTAATAGCCCGGTTGTGGGATTACTGATAGCGATTATTAGCATTGGAAAAGGAACACAGAACAAGTTAAAAAAAGAATTCTGGGATATCCATAAGTTAATTGTAAATGGAGCATTTCTAACTTCACCATGGCATGAGCAGCATGGTGGCTGAGTAGTTAGCACTGCTGCCTCACAGCGCCAGGGACCTGGGTTTACTTCCACTCTCAGGCGACTGTCTGTGTGGAGTTTGCACGTTCTCCCTGTGTCTGTGTGGGTTTCCTCCCAGTGCTCTGGTTTCCTCCCACAGTCCAAAGACTGGACACTCTAAATTGCCCGTACTGTCCATGGATGTGTAGGTTAGTGGATTAGGCATGGGATATTCCTTGCTGGAAGTTTAACTGTTAAACTGTTAAATCAAGCTGATTAAAAGCTTTAGTAGATATCCAAGATGATGAAAAATATATCATTAAAGTCTTCAAATGCAGAGTTTCAGATATACACATTGTAGGTAGGAAGATCATCAGTCATGGAACAGGCATGCTGAAAAATGTATTGGCCAATAAGGAATAGGGTGAACATTAAATTTTAAAAAGTACAGTTTCTCTGAGTCCTAACCAATTGCTGGAGCATTTGGGTAGTTTCAATTAACTATACATAACAAATGCTATCTGTGCAGTATCTTGTGAGCTACACAAAATGTACCTCAGAAATGTCATTGGTCTGGAAATGTTGTCTGTTTTTCTATCTGCAAAAGCTGATAGACCCACTGAGTTTCTACAGCACATTTTATTTTTGTATTACATTAAAAATCTATTTATGTTAAACATCGTTACGTTTACCACACAGATTGTCTCCATTGAATTATAATTCTTACCACAGTTTGGGACAGTTGTCCTCCGAAGAATAAAATTTATAATTCGAATTCTGAAATAAACATAAAATTAAAACATTATCTTCAGCTACATGGGTTGGTCTTTTCTTTGACTGTGCAATACATACAGTTTGTGTGGTTTAAACTGAAAGAATCCGATTTAACTCTTTTCATTATGGTCCAATAAGATGCTGCTTTGCTGCACTGGGTACATTGCGTGCAAGCAACCCAGTTTATCTGACACTAAACCAGTGGGGAAATGCCTGTCATATAAATAATGCATATTAAGTGCAATAACTGTAGGCAACAAGGTGCTCAGTGGTTAGCACCAGGGACCTGGGTTCAATTCCAGCGTCAGACGACTGTCTGTGTGGAGTTTGCACATTCTATCTGTGTCTGCGTGGGTTTCACCAGGTGCTCTGGTTTTCTTCTCTTCATCACAAAGATGTGCAGGTTAGATGAATTGGCCATGCTAAATTGCCCATAGTGTTCAGGGGTATGTAGGTTAGGTGCATTAATCAGGGTTAAATGTAGAGTAATAGGGAATGGGTTTGGGTGGGATACTCTTCAGACGGTTGGTGTGGACTGGCTGGGCCAAAGGGCCTGTTTCCACACTAGAGATTCTATGAATCATTGTTGCATAAGAACAACTCAGCATTCAGTTTAAACAAATGTTAGAGGCTGGATCTGACGTTAGGGTTACTGAACCTGAAATGTTTTTGTCCATAAATGCTGCCAGATCCACTGAGTTTCTCCACCAATTTCTGTTTTTGTTTCTGATGTTAACTACTTCGAGACATATTTCTAGAAGGAAAATATTTTACTCGTGTAATATACAACAGTATATTAGAGGAAGGCTGAGTTACCAAAATAAAAGTATGTTTTCTGAAAAGTAAGAGGCTAGAAAAACTGTCTAAAAGCACGTATTTACTCTACATTTACCCCTGACTAATGCACCCTACACATCCCTGAACACTATGGACAATTTAGCATGGCCAATTCACCTAACCTGCACATATTTGAACTATGTGAGAACATGGTCTTTGTCATTTTCTTCTCAGTTTATCTGTGCTACTTCTCTTTTTACATAAAAGAGAAGTAGCACAGATAAACTGAGAAGAAAATGACAAAGACCATGTTCTCACATAGTTCAAATATGTGCAGGTTAGGTGAATTGGCCATGCTAAATTGTCCATAGTGTTCAGGGATGTATAGGGTGCATTAGTCAGGGGTAAATGTAGAGTAAAAGAGTAGGGGAATGGTCTGGCTGGGTTATTCTTTGGAGGATCGGTGTGGACTTTTTAGGCCGAAGGGAATCCTGTTGTAATCTGAGGTAACCCTCTTCGCTGTCCACTACACCTCCAATTTTGGTGTCATCTGCAAACTTACTAACTGTACCTCTTATACTCGCATCCAAATCATTTATGTAAATGACAAAAAAGTAGAGGACCCAGCACCGATCCTTGTGGCACTCCACTGGTCACAGGCCTCCAGTCTGAAAAACAACCCTCCACCACCATCCTCTGTCTTCTACCTTTGAGCCAGTTCTGTATCCAAATAGCTAGTTCTCCCTGTATTTCATGAGATCTAACCTGGCTAATCAGTCTCCCTTGGGAACCTTGTCGAATGCCTTACTGAAGTCCATATAGATCACATCTACCACTCTGCCCTGATCAATCCTTCTTGTTACTTCCTCAAAAAACTCAATTAAGTTTGTGAGACATGATTTCCCACACACAAAGCGATGTTGACTATCCCTAATCAGTCCTTTCCTTTCCAAATACATGTACATCCTGTCCCTCAGGATTCCCTCCAACAACTTGCCCACCATCGACTGGTCTATAGTTCTCTGGTCTGTCCTTACCACCCTTCTTAAACAGTGGCACCATGTTAGCCAACCTCCAGTCTACTTAGAAGCAGGTATTAGATTAGATTAGATTACTTAGATTTAGATTATTTACAGTGTGGAAACAGGCCCTTCGGCCCAACAAGTCCACACTGACCCGCCGAAGTGCAACCCACCCAGACCCATTCCCCTACATTTACTCCTTTACCTAACACTACGGGCAATTTAGTATGGCCAATTCACCTGACCTGTACATCTTTGAACTGTGGGAGGAAACCAGAGCACCCGGAGGAAACCCACGCAGACATGGGGAGAATGTGCAAACTCCACACAGTCAGTCGCCTGAGTCGGGAATTGAACCCGGGTCTCTTGCACTGTGAGGCAGCAGTGCTAACCACTGTGCCACCGTGCCATCCACAGAAGGTATCTTCTGCATCTTAGTCTCCTTTTTAGTGCACAAAGTCTTAGCATTGTATTAGAAGCCAGCAGCCTCTGTGTCTTAGCCTATATTCTTTTTTACTATTCATTTCAATGTTGGCATTGCTGGCCAGGCCAGCATTTATTGCCCATCCCTAATTACCTCGAGGCATTAAGAGTCAACCATGTTGCTGTGGGTCTGGAGTCACATTTAGGCCAGACCAAGTAAGGACAGCAGTTTCCTACCCTAAAGGACATTAGTGAAACATATGGGATTTTCTGATAGTCAATAGTTATTTCAGGTCAACATGAGATTCTTAATTCTAGATTTTTTTTTCTCTCGTGTACAAAGTCTATAATGCTGATTTATTAACAGGAATATTCTGTACGTTAACTTGTTTTTTAGCACAGGAGAAGAGATAGGCCACTTGTGACAATGGGAGCAATGAAAAGCAAACATTTCAGTCAGAGATGGATTACACATCACTGTATGGCACAGTGCTGCATCAATGTCAGAATTGCAGCATGTGCCAGCAGTTTATGACAAAGAAATTGAAACAAGCTGAAAGAAAATCGCAATGTGTGAAAGTCAAAGGAGACGAATGTTTACTGGCGTGACAGTTGACTTTATTCACTCAGGTGATACCTCCAAATCAAGGGGCTGGTGCAATTCTCAGTTTGGGAATACATAATCCCCAAAAATTCCCAAACAATTGAAATATATTTCAACTGGCCCTGGTCAGTTAAGCACTTAGTCCTGTGCATGTCCAGGGATCCATTCCCTTGCAGTCCAAGATGGAGAATTGGTCAGACTTCAAGGGTAAGTGCAAGCAGTCCAAGGATTATATATAAATCAGTCAGGGCTGTTTAGAGTTCAGTTTCGGAAATGAGCTATGGTCAGACAGGGCTGTCCTGCCATTCAGTCCAGGGGATGGGCACAGTCAGCCACGGAGGTTTACATTACTAATGGATAGAAGGCTTATCAGACGGAAGTCCGAGACAACCTGGGAAAAGCATGCAGCTCAGGTCTGAAGAATCTCACTGTATGGGACTGAGGGAATGGTGACAGTGATAGAAAGCAGTTATTGATTGTAAAGTGAAACCTGATAGTTAATTGGAGGGGAGTGGGTGCTCTCAAAAAGGGCAGGTTCAAGCAGGTTATGCTTACTCCCCCCTATAAATAGGGAGGAGGATGCAGAGCCAGCAACGGACACAGTAATAGTAATGCCAAAGGGCTTAACCTAAACAAGGAAAGGTTGAATGGTCATTGAGATAAAGGAGCAGCAACATAAAAAAGGAAATATCAAGGATATAGGGAAATGCATGGCTCACATGTGGAGCCTGCAAATCACTCATTCGGACACAAAGTTGGAAAATCATCATATTAGAGCAAAGGTCAACTGTGAAATAAATTCACAAAATAGCTTGCACCCAATGCAAAGTAGGAAGAAAGGTTATTACTTTTGCAATATTACTTTTTAAGCACTAAAACTGGTAATTGCAGTAATCATGCTTTCACTGATGAAGGAAGGCTCCCATCTGTTTTTAATTCTCACTTCATCGAGAGGTCAGTAACTGTTGAAGAATGCAGATAACAAATCTTGAGTAATCATGACATTATATTGTGCCCTGGTTTTCACCACGTGATGTAAACTCACCAAGTTCTTATTGTAACAAGAAACTTAAAAGTTGAACCTGATGTTCTTAATGACAATTGGTGGAGAATCAAAGGTTAATGGAGTTGATTGGAATGCAGAATTCAAAATATAAGTAGTTTAGCTATGCGTTTATTGACTGATGCAGCAGGCCCGAGGAACCAAATGAGATGGAAATGTGTTGCTGGAAAAGCGCAGCATGTCAGGCAGCATCTAGGGAACAGGAGAATCGACGTTTCGGGCATTAGCCCTTCTTCAGGAAAGGGCTAATGCCCGAAACGTCGATTCTCCTGTTCCCTAGATGCTGCCTGACCTGCTGCGCTTTTCCAGCAACACATTTCCATCTCTGATCTCCAGCATCTGCAGACCTCACTTTCTCCTCGAGGAACCAAATGGCCTACTCCTGCTCCTGCTCTGTATGTTTATATCGATGGAAGACAAAGCAAAACAGTTGTCATATCCTCAGAAAGGTAAACCTGCGAGGACATGAGCTGTAATGTATAACAAAGGTTAGATGGTTGCGTTTTTATGGGGCATACAGGCAGAAATTTATTCCCAATTGACACTTTGGGACTGAATATCGTGGTACAGAAAAATCCAACATATATTATTACAGCAGCCTATTATGTACAAATATTGCATTCATAGTCACGTGTATCTGTGCTAACATTAAACTGATACATTACAACAGAGAAACATGTGTTCAGTACTATACCATGCTTCATCTGATCCCAGTTAAAATAAAGCATGAGATCTTTACACCCTCAGGTCAGTCTTAAGGTACAGTAATGTACATGTATTTGGAAAGGCAAGGACTGATTAGGGATAGTCAACATGGCTTTGTGTGTGGGAAATCATGTCTCACAAACTTAATGGTAAGGTCCTAGGGAGTGTTGCTGAACAAGAGACCTTGGAGTGCAGGCCCATAGCTCCTTGAAAGTGGAGTCACAGGTAGATAGGATGGTGAAGAAGGCTTTTGGTATGCTTTACTTTATTGGTCAGAGTATTGAGTACAGGAGTTGGGAGGTCATGTTGCGGCTGTACAGGTCATTGGTTAGGCCACTGTTGGAATATTGCGTGCAATTCTGGTCTCCTTCCTATCAGAAAGATGTTGTGAAACATGAAAAGGTTCAGAAAATATTTACAAGGATGTTGCCAGGGTTGGAGGATTTGAGCTATAGGGAGAGGCTGAACAAGCTGGAGCTGTTTTCCCTGGAGCGTCGGAGGCTGAGGGGTGACCTTATAGAGGTTTACAAAATTATGAGGGGCATGGATAGGATAAATAGACAAAGTCTTTTTCCTGGGGTCGGGGAGTCCAGAACTAGCGGGCATAGGTTTAGGGTGAGAGGGGAAAGATATAAAAAAGACCTAAGGGGCAACCTTTTCACGCAGATGGTGTGGTACATGTATGGAATGAGCTGCCAGAGGATGTGGTGGAGGCTGGTACAATTGCAACATTTAAGAGGCATTTGGATGGGTATATGAATAGGAAGGGTTTGGAGGGATATGGGCCGGGTGTTGGCAGGTGGGACTAGATTGGGTTGGGATACCTGATCGGCATGGACAGGTTGGACTGAAGGGTCTGTTTCCACGCTGTACATCTCTATGACTCTATGAGCATGTAACTTAAAGGTATACTGACATACTAACTCTGAGACATAATACAACATGCTTCTTCTGCTATAGTTTAAAAAAAATCCAAATTATTATACGTTGTTGCACACGTGGACATGAAATCAATTCAGTAACTATGCAAATAGATAAAACAGAGTTTACAAGACTAACATTACATAGTTCAATGTAATGCTTTGGAGGTGTGACAACTCACCCTCACCGGTGATTATATACCTATTTTGCAAAGTAAACATTGTGGCAGCTTTGACAACTTTGTATGATCTGGGTCGGTTGTATATTTTCAAAACCATTGCTGGAATCAAAGTATTTGATTTAGATTTCCTAGTCACACTGTCTGCCCAATGTGCAGTTTTTATAGTTCTCTAACTGCTTGCTCATCCCTCTTCAAAGAAGAATGTCTTGCTAGACAAGTGTTTACTGGGCATGGTTGTTTGTTTCTGTCTTCTATGCCCAAATTGTTCAGTGAGTGAAAATTGCTTCTCCATTAGTGTTACATGGTCCACATTCTACTTTAGCCATGCCTGATTTGTTATATATACTGGTTCTCGTCTGCAGGAAATACATCTCTTCTTTGTCTTGCTGCATGCAGGAGCAACTCCACAGAAACCCTGCTGAATCTTGAAGCAATTCTTCATTATGATAATAAGTAAAGCAAAATAGTACGGATGCTGAAAATGTGAAACAAACAGAATGCTGGAGAAGCTCAGCAGGTCTGGCAGGATCTGTGGAGACAGAAACCACTTTAACATTTCAAGTTTGGTATGATTTGTAATGGACCAAACCATACTCCATCAAAATATATTAAGGAGATAGCCTGGACTCTAACTTTTTCTTATTTTAATGGCAAGTGTCAAACGTTGCATTCTGGGTGCAATTCGATTGGTCAAACTACCAAAATACACTTTATTCATACACAATAGTTAAAATACAATAAAAGGAAGAAAAAAATTGCAATAACTTAACTCTATTAGAAAACTTAACAAAATGATAGATTATTTAACTATTAAACAGCAATTGTTCCAATACAATAACATTCCATAAACACAACATTGGAAAAGGCAAATTCAGTAAAATAGATGATCTCACAGGTAATTCTCTAGTCCAGGAAGAAAAAACTCAAGAGAAAACTCTGAGAGAATAGCATGGAGAGAGGTACTGCAGCTTCCAAATTGAGCTTTAAGACCCCAACAACAGCTAATAAAAAGTTGAAAGTCCTGGTCCTGTAGTAGCTTGACCCCACACATTCAGACTGCTTCTGTTGTTCCAGATTTAGGAAAAAACCCAAGGTCTCACAGGCTGTTTATTTTATAGGCTTTGAAGCAGACTGGTCAGCTCAACCTTTCTTCAAAACAAAATAGGAGCAAATGCACCTCTTAAAGTCATAGTATTGTCACAGACTTTTCTTGAGAACATTATGAGTTCTCCACAGTTTCCACTGATCTGAAGCTCTTTCTTTGTAGCCTACCTGAATATTGTAAATGTATCTTTAAAAATGGCATTAATCAGCAAGCTGCCAGTACAATGACTGCCTGCCACTTATAATTGGTAGACTATTTTCTAGCTGCCAGTTTTTAATTAGTTTCTCCTCAGAAATTCATTGTCCCATCACCCATGCAGCCTGAATATCTCCCACACAGGTCATCTACCCAATTGGTAAAAACCAGCCCTAGCTTTTTGGCTAGCTTTGTGGTCACAACTAACTGATGAAGTCCAGCAATTCTGTTCAATTTGTTGATGGGTTGAATTCAAGAGAATATTTCTATATACTATTACCAGAGACTGGAATCTAAAATTACTGTTCACAATTACATCATTTCACATTTAATCATCATTCACTTCCAATTTGAATTAAATCAATATGGCAGAGTGAACTTTGTTATTCCATGTGAACTGGTTGGACAGAGATTGATGATAACTCAACAAATATATAATTATATTAAATCTACCACACTTGATCAATAATACCTGGTTGACTTTGAGATCGTTTCCAGTCCAGTAGAGCTACAAGTTCTCTCAGCAATATTCAGAAGGTGAATGTATTTTTCAAATATCTTGTCAGGTGCTTGGATTCCAAAGAACTGATTTAAATCATTTTCTTTTTTCTGGAAAGAGAAAATAATCTTGACACTTTGATTTTTTTTAGTGTAAAATTAATAAATTTATATATTTCGGAATCATTAACCTTTCTTTATTCACAATCATTATGCCGATATACTCCCTACATCACCTTAGCTTTTATTTCTATAGTCAAATGATTATCTTCAGGATATTGTAATATTGTAGGACCTTGTAGTAGTTGCTGCACCTGCATGCTAACTTATTGTGCTTCATGAAAAAGCATACGCAGAATCCTCTGTGCTGCTCATTTTTGGAGTCTCTCAAAATATAAATAAGTCTATCTTTTTATTCTTCAAACCAGGTGCATTACCTCATATTTTCTCATATTAAACTCAATCTGCCATGTTTTTGCACACCTACTCAACTTATCATTATCCCCTTGAAGATTCCTTATGTCCACATCACAATATATTCTCTCCCCTATTTTTGAATATCAGAAAATTTGATACATTACAATTGCCCTCTTCCCCAAGTCATTCCTTCATCATGAACTCTAGCATTTTCCTAAAAAATGTCAGGATAATTGGCCTAAGATGTCTCCTTTTCTTCTTTAACAGGGATGTCACATTAGTGGTTTTCCAAACTGCTAGAAACCTCCCAGACGATAGTGAGTTTTGAAATATGTTAATGAATGCCTCCGCTCTACCTGCAGCCACTTCCTTGAAATCATCTGGATTCAGGCCACTAGGTCTGTTAGCCTTTAGTCTCATTAGTTGTCAAATATTTTGTTACTCAAAATAGAGACTTTTACACCATCCTTATAGTATCCTCCACAATGAAAACTAAGGCAAAACATTGGTTTAGATCATCTAACATTTCCCTGTTGCCTGTTATCAATTCCCCATTTGCATTCTCCAGGGGTATCATACTTAATTCAGCAACTCTCCTTTTTTATATATCCATGGAGGCGCTTGCTGTTGATTTTATATTTCTTGCCAATTTACTTTCATAATCAATTTTCTTCTTTTTTTGTTAGCTTTTTAGTCATCTGCTGCTTGTTAAAAAAAGTTACAAATTATCTGGTTTACAACTAGTTTTCATTGTTTTGTATGTCTTAGTTTTTGACTAGACACTCTTGTTGATTGCCTTTGTTAATTACCGGTGGTTGATCTTTCTCAATGAATTCTTCTTTCTCACTAGAATAAATGTTTAATGAAGATTATGAAATATCCACTTAAAGGAAACTGTTCTGAAGGCAATTGCTCATCCAATGACTTCCTCCTTATGTTATTTTTCCAGTCTGCTTTAGACAACTCTTTCTTCATACTTATGTAATTGCCCTTATTTAAGTTAAGATCACTGGTTTCTCTCTCTCAAACTGAATTTTAAATTCTACTACGTTACGATTGCTAACCCTCTATAGGATTCTTAACTATGAGATCTCTTTTTAATATTACCTCATTACTATTTCTAAAATAGTCTGTTCCCTGTTTGTTTCTGCAACATACTACTTTAAAAAGCAATCCCTGATAAACTATAGAAATTCATCTGCCTGTCACTCTTGCCTATCTGATTTGTCCAGTTAATATGTAGATTAAAATCACCCACTACAATTGTAGCACCTTTCTTACATGCCTCCATTATTTCCTGATATATATTTTCCTATAGTGAGGTAAGACTCTCACTAGTGACTTCTTTCTTTTTGCCATTCCTTATTTCCACTCAAACTGATTCAACACTAGGATCTATTACACCTGCATCACTATTCACTACTGCACCGATACTTCCCTTTATTAAAAAAGTTATTCCACCTCCTTTTCCTTTTTGACTGTTGAATACTGAGTTCCCAGTCTTGGTCACATTGTAACTACCTCTCTGTAATTGCTATCAAGTCAAATTCATTTGTTTGTGCGGTGAACTCATCTATCTCATTACAAATGCTGTGTTTAGTCAGATAAAGTGTCTTAATTATTACAAAATTTATAATAATTTTTACAATTATTACTTACTCTGGTTCTAATTTATTTTTCCTCAATACTCTTCTGCATTTAGTTTCTACATTTTCCTGTCTCACTTTGACTGTTGTTTACCTCTTCATACCCTCTATCCTCTCTTGTTTCTTTGTGATTTTTTAAAACTTCTCTTCAACTGAATCCCCCCCACATAGTTTAGTTTAAAGCCCCATCTACAACCCAATTATACAATCCACCAGGTCACTGGTTGAAACGATGCTTCTCCCCACAGAAAAGATACCTCTTTCTCCCTCTTTCACTGCTGCACGATTCTGAACTTATCTTCCCAAATCTGTCTTTGAGCCATACATTCGCCTGTCTAATATACCCTTTGGCAATTTGCATGTGGCTCAGGTAGTACTCCAGAAATTATTATCTTTGCGGTTCTGTTTTTATTAATTTAGCCCAGAGCTGCTTGTAATTCCTCGGCAGAAGTCCTTTCTAATTCCTACCTATGTTGTTGGAACCTACATGGACTCTGATAATTGGATCTTTCCCTTTCCATCTCAAGTTCCTCTTCAGCTAAAATTGATGTCCTGAATCTCGGCGCCAAGTTGGCCTTCAGGACTCTTGTCTTTGCTGCAGAGAACAGTATCTACTTTCCTACGTTATGTTTGAAAGTGAGGTAATTCAATCTGAGACAAGGATCTAAAATGTGAATAAGGGAAAGCATGAAAGCACAAGCCATACGTTAGTTCAGCTGGACTGGGAAAATGCATTAAAAACCATGACTGTATATAGATCACTGATAGTTTACAGAAACTGTATATTCCTTCAAAGTGCAAAAACTCAAAAGAGATCAGTCAACTTTGCCAGACAAAAAAAGTTAAGATTTGTATAAGATTTTTAAAAAAAGGCTTTAAAGTAGTTGGAAATTGTACTAAATATGAAGATTGGTGAGTTTTTAGAATTCAGCAATGGAAGACAAAAAAAACATAAGAACACTCTACAAATACAATCTATCAAAAAAAATGGATTGCATAAACTTTTACATGTATGTTAAAAGGAAAGCTTTAGCTAAGATGAATGTAAGTACATTAAAAGCAGAGTCAGGAGAACTTTTTAAATAAGGAATTAAGGAATAGCAGAGAAATAATTGATTATTTTATGTAATAACATGCTGAATGATGGGTAAAAATATGGCAAATAGAATAGAATGTGAACAAGTGTGAGGCTATCTACTTTGGTAGGAAGAACAGATGTGCAGAGTATTTTTTTAAAGCTTACAAAGTGAAAAGTGTAGAACTGCAAAGGGACTTGGGTGTCCTTGTCAATAAGGTACTGAAGGATAACATGCAGAGATGTGACATCCAGACAGATCTGGGTGTTCCATTACATGAATTGCAGGTTAGTATACAGGTACAGCAAGAAATTAGGATACCCAGTAAAGTTAGAATATTATTGCTTATTGTAAACAGAATTGAATACAGAAGTGAGAGAGTTAAACTTGAGCTCTTTGGGATGTTGGTGAGACCACAGATAAAGTACAATGTAAAACATTGCTCTCTTTATGTAAGGAAGGATAGAAACATATTGAAATAATTCAGAGAAGGTTTATTAGCATAATACCAGGAATAGGTATGTTGTCTTATGAGGAGAGGCTGGGCAGGCTAGGCTTGTATCAGCTGAAAATCAGAAGAGTAAGAAGTGACTTGAAAGGAACATAAAAGGTCCTGAGAAGACTTGAAGGGTACATAAAATAACGTTTCCTTCCATGGGAGATTTTAGATCTAGGGGTCACCTGTTTAGGACAGAATTTAAAGAATGTTCCCTTACAGACAGCTGAGAGTCTTTGGAATTCTCTTCTTTGAAAGGCAGTAGAAGCAATCTTTGAATCTTCCAAAGGCAGAGGTGGGCAGATTCTTAAATGCAAGGGGTTGAAATTTTATCAGGGTTAGGCAGAAATATGGAGTAATCAGATCATACATGATCTTACTGAATGGTGTAACAGACTTGGGGTTCTGCGTGCCCTTTTCCATATGTTCCATTCCTGATATGTAGAATTTGAATGTGTGTCCCCAAAATACTTGTCTAGCTCTCTGGATTACCAGCCGGTGACCTTATCATTAGACCATTAACTCCGCTCTGCGGCCCCCTCCCCCACCCATAGTTTCAAATTTTAAATTTAAATTAATTACAATTAACAATTCCCAATATGGAGCATATAATAGATGAGCACAGCAAGGCAAATGCTTGAAACACTCAACAAACAAAGCAGCATCCAGAGAGAAAGGGGGGGGGGGAGGTGGAAAGAGAGAGAGAGGATTAATGCTTCAGGTCCTCTAAATCTGTACTAGTTCTCACAAAGGGTCACTCATCTCTGTTTCTCCATGCACAGATGCCGCCAGATGTGCTGAGCACCCCAACACATATTGTTTCTATTGAAGCAAAAGTTTGCTACCACTCTAAAAAGAAACCAGACTTCTCGTAAGCCTTTCATTCCCTTCCAACAAGAAATCCAGCACCAGCTGCCTGAGATCTGATTGGCTACAACATGAAGGATAAACTTTCAAAAAAAAGTTAAGGAGTTACAAAGAAAACATATACAACTACTCACTCTATTTTCTCCCTCATTTTCATTCTCTTAATCACTTACTCTCTTTTACTCCCACTTTAAAAGATGAAAGACTTAATCTAGGTTTGTATAATATATCATTTCAGCTGCATGTAACTGTAATCTTTTGCTATAAATTCTGTGTCTTATTATCCTACTTCACAACCACCTGATGAAGAAGCAGCGCTTCGAAAGCTAGTGCATCCAAATAAACCTGTTGGACTATACCCTGGTGTTGTGTGATTTTTAACTTTGTCCACTCCAGTCCAACATCGATTCTTCCAAATCATCTCTTTTACTTAGTCACTTTCTCACTCAGATTTACACACAATCAGTTCTCTCACACTTTTCCTTCAGTCTCTATTGTACTCATTCTCTCACATGAGCATAAGCCCTGAGGAAGGGCTTATGCCCGAAACGTCGATTCTCCTGTTCCCTGGATGCTGCCTGACCTGCTGCGCTTTTCCAGCAACACATTTTCAGCTCTGATCTCCAGCATCTGCAGACCTCACTTTCTCCTCATTCTCTCACATATCAACAATGAAGGACTAAGGTTGGAAGGGGATATAGGAAGACAGAACCTTTTGAAGAGTACATTCAGAATCTGGACTCGGGCAGCCAAGGTGAAAAAAACGATCCTGTGTTCGTGGAAGAAGTTGCTGAAATCCTCATTAAAAAATCTTCATCCCTTCCATCTCAAGGCTTCAGGAACAAATAAGAAAGATCACTAGTGGCATTATCTTCACCACTGGAATTCCTCTCACACTGACCCAACCCATAGCCCTGGCCAAAGGAAAAACCATAAATACAGATATTATCCCCAGTTTTGTGATCAGCAAATTAGGAACAGCACTGTGTGTTACAATAGAGCTCCAGCAAGGTCACAATGAAAATTAATTTGATTATGGGAACATTGTGCATAATTTGATAGAAAGACCTTCATCTGTTATTTATCATGAACTTGCCTCATGATATTGATCAGATGGAGCGGAAATAATTTTTCACAAATTTTGGCAATGTGGTGGAACTCTATGCTAACAACAAGACTAATGGCTGGAGGAGGTCCGAGCCCAACCATCAGGTGAGATGGTCAGGAAGGGCCAGAGACGTGAGGCACTAAACTGAATAACATGCTCACGTACATGTTACTTTCAAATTCTGTCTTGAAGAATAACCATCTACAGAAGGACCTCAATTATCCGACATTCAATTACCCGAATATCGGATTACCCAGCAAGATCGCAAGGTCCCGATGCTTGGCTAAGCTACGTTATCCGGCATTCGGTTATCCGGAATTCGATTAACCAAACGAAATACTCCCCGCCCATGTCCTTCAGATAATTGACGTTCCTCTGTAACTGATTATAAGAGCTTTTGCAGCTTATTTTTGTGAGAATCCTGTGAAATAATGAAAATTACCCTAATAAGATAGGAAGGGAAGATGAGACAGAATGGAGAACAACAAGTCTGTTTGTTTTGCACTAGTAATAAAGAAAATTTTAAAACTTATGATAAAGAATGTGATAAATAGATATTTGGAAAAGAATGGTAACATTTGGCAGGGTCAATATGAATTTATGAATGAGAAATTATGTTTGTCAAACTTGGTTTGAGTCTTTTTTTAGGATATTGAATGTAGTATTAATAGGTGTACCAGTGAATGCGGTGTATTTGCATTTTCAGAGTTTTCTTTTGATTAGGACCCACACAGGAGGTTAACAAATAAAATTAGAGCACATGGTTTTGGGGGAAACACATTTCTATGAATTGAGAATTGGTTAATAGATAGAAGCCAGTAAATACTGTCAGGACTACAGATATTTTATTTGGCTTGGACTGATTTGTTTCAGAGAATGAACCAGCTGTTCTTATATATATAATTTAAAGGAAAGTGGAAATGTGGGGACATGTGAAACCAAAAGAGAAAATGCTGGAAAATCTCAGCAGGTCTGGCAGCATCTGTAAGGAGAGAAAAGAGCTGACGTTTCAAGTCTAACTGACCCTTTGTCAAAGCCTTGACAAAGAGTCAGTTAGACTCGAAATGTCAGCTCTTTTCTCTCCTTACAGATGCTGCCAAACCTGCTGAGATTTTCCAGCATTTTCTCTTTTGGTTTCAGATTCCAGCATCCGCAGTAATTTGCTTTTATTATGTGGGGACATGTATTGATTACACAGAGACCTGAACCTTTTTGAAGAAGTTTGATATGTGTACTGGCACCAGGTATGTTTGAAATAAAGTCACCACTCAGCCACAGATAATGGATTTGCTTCAGTTCAGTTTATCATGGACCTGAGGGACCTCCATGACCTCCAAAATGCCTTTAAGCAAGCCGGATCTTTTGCTCTAGCTCTTATGAAAGAGTTAACACTACAAGATTTTTCAAGAGCAAACATCTCATTCAAGCTAAAACCTAAGCCCAACTTATCTGCTACTGTATTGAGGATTATCACAATCAACAACATGATCAAAAAATGATACCATTGCAGAAAAACATTTGTAGGAAAGCCATGTCATTTCAGAATAAAGTTGACAAAACAAATACAGACAAATGGAGATAACCTAGTGAAGATTACTGAAATGTGGTTACAGGAAGACTAGGACTAAGAGTTAATTGTTTAAGAGTACTTAGTATTCTGAAATGATAGACAAGAAGGAGCAGTAGCTGAAGTTGCTTTATTGGTTAAGAATGACATCGAGGCTGTGTTAAAAAATGATATTGGTGCTAAGGACCAAAATGTTGAATCAATCTGGGTGAAATAAAAAGCAAGAGAAGAAACCCTTTGAAAAGAGTAATTTACAGTACTTCCAAAGTAGGATATAGTATAAACCAGGAAATAGTGAGGGCTTGTGAGAAGGGCACAATGGTTATTATCAGTGATTTGAACATGTGTATTGACTGGATTAATCAATTTACAAGTGTAGCCTCGAAGAAGGATTCATAGAATGTATGAAGTATTGTTTCTTAAAGCAATGAATCATGGAGCCAACGAAAGAACTGGCTGTTTTAGATTTGGTATTATGTAATGAGTAAGGATTGATAAATGGTCTTGTAGTTAATGTTCCTTTTGGAAGGAGTGACCAAACATGCTAGAGTTCCAAATTTGGACTGAAAAAGTGAAGATGGAGACACTTAGGCAAGTTTTAGTATTGGGCAAAGGTAAATATACAGGCCGAAAGAAGGAGTTGGCCCGAGTGGACTGAGCAAAAATATTAAAGGTCAGGACAATTGAAGAACAGTGGCAAATGGGAGGGAAATACTAAATACCTCTCAATTAAAGAATGTTCCTGAGAGGAAGAGAAATTGGAAGGATGTGGTGGAATTGGAGGAAATTCAGAGGAGGTTCACCAGATTGATTTCAGGGATGAAAGGGCTTTCATTTGAGGAGCAGTTGAATAGCTTGGGCTTATACTTGCTGGAGTTCAGAAGAATAACGGGGGAGCTGATTGATGTACATAAAATGATAAAGGGATTGATAGGGTGGATGTTGAACAGATGTTCCCACTTCTGGGAAAGTCTTGAACAAGAAGTCATGGATATTGAGTGAGAGGAAGTAGGTTCAAAACTTAGATGAGGAGAAACTACTTCTCTCAGAGGGTTGTGAATCAGTAGAACTCACTGCCCAGAGTACAGTGGAGGTAGACTCAATCAACAAATTCAAGAAAGAAATAGGTATGTTTTTGAGGAAATGCAGGATAAAGGGCTATGGAGAACAGATATGAAAGTGAAGTTGAGACCAGGATAAAATCAGCCATTTAAGATTCCTCATTCAACACACATGACATCACTTCCGCCCCTCACATTATCGCTGATGTCACACGCTCAGTGACGTCCGCCCCCCCCTCCACTGCCGTGTTTGCCACCACTTCTATCCCCACCAACGCTACTCACCTGCATTCTGCAGACATGCCCCCACAGATCTCACTGTCACCAATCCCGCCCCCCAGAACCCTGAGGGGAACACCACCCCTGCTCAGGACTCCACCCCCACTCCCGCCACCACCACACCCACTCCAGTTACAGGCTCCGCCCCTACTCCCAGCTCCATACCCACACCAGATCCCAGCTCCCAGCCTTGCCGAGTTTTCACCATCCCTCCAGACCTCCCCCTCACTGAGTCCTCAGCAATGGACTCACCTTCATCCCCGCCCACGCATCAATGAATTTAATACACGCCGTGACGTTGAACACGTCTTCTGCTGCCTCCACCACCAAGCTTACTTCCACAATCAGGACTCCCGCCCACCGTCCAAGGACCTCTTCGCCCGCCTCCAACACACTGCATCCACCTGGACACACCATGCTGGCCTATTACCCACCCTCGAGGAGAAAGTGAGGTCTGCAGATGCTGGAGATCAAAGTTGAAACTTTATTGCTGGAACAGCACAGCAGGTCAGGCAGCATCCAGGGAACAGGAGATTCGACGTTTCGGGCACAGGCCCTTCTTCAGATTCCTGAAGAAGGGCCTGTGCCCGAAACGTCGAATCTCCTGTTCCCTGGATGCTGCCTGACCTGCTGTGCTGTTCCAGCAATAAAGTTTCAACTATTACCCACCCTCGACCTCTTCATTTCCAACTGCCGCCGGGACATTAACCGCTTCAACCCCTCTCCCCCACTCCAACCTCTCACCCTCATAACGCGCTGCCCTCCACTCCCTCGGCTCCAATCCCGACCTCACCATCAAGCCAGCAGATAAAGGGGGTGCAGTGGTAGTCTGGCGCACTGACCTCTACACCACTGAAGCCAGACGCCAACTCGAGGACACCTCCTACTGCCCCCTCGACCATGATCCCAACCCCCCCATCACCAAACCATCATCTCCCAGATCATACAGAACCTTATCACCTCAGGAGATTTCCCACCCACAGCTTCCAACCTCATAGTCCGGGAACCCCGAACTGCCCGGTTCTACCTCCTTCCCAAGATCCACAAGCCTGACCACCCTGGCCAACCCATTGTCTCAGCATGCTCCTGCCCCACTGAACTCATCTCTACCTATCTCGACACTGTCCTATCCTCCCTAGTCCAGGAACTCCCCACATACGTTCGAGATACCACCCATGCCCTCCACTTCCTTCAAGACTTCCGTTTCCCCGGCCCCCAACGCCTCATCTTCACCATGGATATCCAATCCCTCTACACCTCCATCTGCCATGACCAGGGCCTCCAAGCCCTCCGTTTCTTCCTCTCCCGACATCCCCAACAGTACCCTACCACCGACACTCTCATTTGTTTGGCTGAACTGGTCCTCACCCTTAACAATTTCTCCTTCGAATCCTCCCACTTCCTCCAGACCAAAGGGGTAGCCATGGGCACCCGTATGGGCCCCAGCTATGCCTGTCTCTTTATTGGCTATGTAGAACAGTCTATCTTCCGTAATTACACCGGCACCACTCCCCACCTCTACCTCCGCTACATTGATAACTGCATTGGCGCCACCTCGTGCTCCCGCGAGGAGGTTGAGCAATTCATCAACTTCACCAACACATTCCACCCTGACCTTAAATTCACCTGTTGAAACTTTATTGCTGGAACAGCACAGCAGGTCAGGCAGCATCCAGGGAACAGGAGATTCGACGTTTCGGGCACAGGCCCTTCTTCAGAAGAAGGGCCTGTGCCCGAAACGTCGAATCTCCTGTTCCCTGGATGCTGCCTGACCTGCTGTGCTGTTCCAGCAATAAAGTTTCAACTTTGATCTCCAGCATCTGCAGACCTCACTTTCTCCTCTTAAATTCACCTGCACTATCTCTGACACCTCCCTCCCCTTCCTGGACCTCTCCATCTCCATTAATGACAACCAACTTGACACCGACATTTTTTACAAACCCACCGACTCCCACAGCTACCTGGATTACACTTCTTCCCACCCTACCTCCTGCAAACATTCCATCCCGTATTCCCAAATCCTCCGCCTCCACTGTATCTGCTTCGAGGAGGACCAGTTCCACCACAGAACACACCAGATGGCCTCCTTCTATCGAGACCGCAATTTCCCTTCCCACGTGGTTAAAGATGCCCTCCAACGCATCTCGTCCACATCCCGCACCTCTGCCCTCAGACCCCACCCCTCCAAATGTAACAAGGACAGAACCCCCCTGGTGCTCACCTTCCACCCTACCAACCTTCGCATAAACCAAATCATCCGCCCACATTTCCACCACCTCCAAACGGACCCCACCACCAGGGATATATTTCCCTCCCCACCCCTTTCCACCTTCCGCAAAGACCGTTCCCTCCGTGACTGCCTGGTCAGGTCCACACCCCCCCAACAACCCATCGTCCAATCCTGGCACCTTCCCCTGCCACCGCAGGAATTGCAAAACCTATGCCCACATCTCCTCCCTCACCTCCATCCAAGGCCCTAAAGGAGCTTTCAACATCCATCAAAGTTTTACCTGCACATCCACCAATGTCATTTATTGTATCCGTTGCTCCCATGCTGTCTCCTCTACATTGGGGAGACTGGACGCCTCCTAGCAGAGCGCTTTAGGGAACATCTCTGGGACACCCGCACTAATCAACCACACCGCCCTGTGACCCAACATTTCAACTCCCCCTCCCACTCTGCCAAGGACATGGAGGCCCTGGGCCTCCTTCACCGCCGCTCCCTCACCATCCGACGCCTGGAGGAAGAATGCCTCATCTTCCACCTCGGAACACTTCAACCCCAGGGCATCAATGTGGACTTCACCACTTTCCTCATTTCCCCTCCCCCCACCTCACCCTAGCTCCAACCTTCCAGTTCAGCACTGTCCCCATGACTTATCCTACCTGCCTATCTTCCTTTCCACCTATCCACTCCACCCTCCTCTCTGACCTATCACCTTCATCCCCACCCCCATCCACCCATTGTACACTTTGCTACCTTCCCCCACCCTCCTCCCCAACCTATCACCTTCATCCCCACCCCCATTCACCTATTGTACTCTGCTACTTTCTCCCCACCCCCACCCTCCTCTCATTTATATCTCTTCAACCTTTCAGGCACTCTGCCTGTATTCCTGATGAAGGGGTTTTGCTCGAAACATCGATTTTCCTGCTCCTTGGATGCTGTCTAAACTGCTGTGCTTTTCCAGCACCATTCTAATCCAGAATCTAAGAGCTGAACTGCATACTCCCACTCCTAATTCCAATGTTCCTAAATCCCCTTTTGCCGTGTTCTTTGATTTTGTACATTTTTTATCCATATTTTCTACACACTCTATTTCTAAAAAGACTGTTTTATCCATCTATCTGTCTGTCATGATATGCATGAATAAACATATGTTTAGATTTAAAAGGGGTGTAGTTTATGTTTGATTTGTAATAAATAATGTTTTTGCCACATGTTAAAGGATAAGATTGTCAAAATTAATACGTTTTTTTCTTGTTCATTGATTAAATCTGGTGCAAGCTTTTTATTTTATTTTAGATAGGGAGTCATAATCTTAGAGATTAAACTGGTCACACATCATATTTGTAAAGATTCAGAATAATGGAACTGGATTTGCAGCAAACCACTTCTACAGGAATCATGACAGTAGAAATAAATGGATCCTTCTCAGGATGCCAGACTATTACTGGAGGGGAACTGCAAGAATCAGTGTTAGGTCCACAGCTGTTTATAATCTACAGAAAGGATTTGGGTGCAGGGACCAATTGCAATATTTCCAAATTTCTTATGTTCCCATTTGTGTGGAAATGTACAATGTAAAACGGATGCGGTGAGGATTCGAGTGATGAGTTAGAATATGGCATATGGAACATAATGTTAACAACTATGAAGTTCTTCACTGTGTTAGAAAAAATAAAAATCCAGAATATTTCTTAAATTGTGAGAGGTTAGGAAATAGGGATGAACAAAGGGACCTGCTGTCCTTGATCGTGAGTCACTAAGATTCAGCATGTAGATACAGCGATCAATTAGGAAGGCAAATGATATGGTGGCTTTCATAATAAGGGTATTTGAGCAGAGGAGTAAAGATGTTTTACTGCAGTTGCTTAAATACTCACTGAGAAATCCTCTGGACAATTATGTACATTTTTAATACCTTTATCTCAGAGATTTTTGAAGAGGTGACAAAAAAGATAGAGATTTTTGAAGAAGTAACAAAGAAGATTAATGAAGGCAGAGTTGTAGACAATCCAGGGAGAACTAGCCCATTGGATACAAAATTGGGTTGAGGGTAGGAGGTAGAGGATGGTGGTAAAGGATTGTTATTCTGACTGGAAGCCTGTGACCTGCAGTGTGCCACAAGGATTGATGTTGGGTCCACTGCTTTTCATAATTTGTACAGATATCCCCTGCTTTTTGAAAGTTCATTTTACACCACTTTGCTTTTATGAAAGACCTACATTAGTACCTGTTTTCATGAATCCGAAGAGGATTTTCACTTTTACTATAAAAGGCAAAATTTTTCCGCTATAAATTAATGCTTCTTTGCTTTATGCCATTTCAGCTTATGAAAGGTTTCATAGGAACTCTCTACTTCCAGATAGTGGTGGTTACCTGTATACTGTAAATGATTTGTATGTGAATAAAGGAGGCATGGTTAGTAAGTTTGCAGATGACACCAAAATAGGTAGTATAGTGCACAGTGAAGAAGGTTTTCTAAAGAGTACAACAGGATCTTGATCAAATAGGCCAATGGGCCAAGGAGTGGCAGATGGAGTTTAATTTAGAAAAATGTGCATTATTAAATTTTGGAAAGTCAAACAAGGGCAGGACTTACACGACTAATGGTAGAGCCCCAAGGTAATGTTGCTAAACAAAGAGACCTAAGGGTGCAAGTGCACAGTTCCTTGAAAGTGGAGTCACAGGTAGACATGATAGTGAAGAAGGCATTTAGCACGCTTGCCTTCATTGGTCAGTGCATTAAGTATAGGAGTCAGGAGTTTATGTTGCAGTTGTACAGGACATTGGTGAGGCCACTTTTAGAATACTGCATTCAATTCTGGTCTCCCTGGTATAGGAAGGATGTTATTAAACTTGAAAGGGTGCAGAAAAGACTTACGAGAATTTTGCTGTGACTGTGCAGGCCGAGCTACAGGGAGAGGCCAAATAGGCTGGGCATCAGAAGCTGAGGGGTGACATTATTAGAGATTTATAAAATCATGAAGGGCATAGATAAGGTGAATAGCCAAGGTTTTTTTTCTCAGATTAGGGGAGTCCAAAACTACAGGGGGTACACTTAAGGTGAGGGTGAAAGATTTAAAAGGGACCTTAGGGGCAACTTTTTCAGAGGGTGGTGCATTTATGGAATGAGCACCCAGAGGGAGTGGTAGAGGCTGGTACTATTACAATATTTAAAAGGCATATGGATGGAAAATGCTTAGAGGGAGTTGGCTAAACACAAGCAAATAGGACTACATCAGTGCAAGATAACTGGTCGGCTTGAAGGGGTTTAGACCAAAGGTACTGTTTTCATGCTGTATGATTCTACGAGATATATTTGGCACAGAGGCAGTACAAAGGAGGTTCACCGGGTTAATCCCCGGGTTGGTGGGATGGTCTTAAAATAATGGATTGAGGAGATTGGGTCTGCATAGGATTTCCTGGTGTTTCAAAGAATGAAAGGTGACCTCATTTTTCTGAAGAAGGGTGACTGGATCTGGACTACTAACTCTGCTTTCTCTCCACTGCAATTGCCAGACTTGCTGAGTTTTTCCAGCAATTTCTGATTTTGTTTCTGATTTCCAACATCCACAGTTCTTTGGGTTTTTTTGTGACCACACTGAAACTCACAAAATTTTAAGAAGGCACAACAAGATGAATGTTGGTAAGTTAGCTTCACTAGCCAGTGGATGTAAAAGGACATCCACCTTATCCTGAGTTATTTTTATTCAATTCATGGGATGTAAGCATCATTGGCTAGGCAAGCATTTATTATTATCCTAGTTTCCCTTGAGGAAATAGTGGTCACTTATCTTCTTGAACTGCTGCCGTCCAGATACCTCCACAATGCTATTAGGGAAAGAGCTCCAGGCCTACCCGAGCCAGGTAAACTCTTTTTATATGGTACTTTGTTGATTGCCTTCCAGAAATCCAAGTATACTACACCAATTGGATTCCACTTATCATCCTGTTAGTTGCATTCTCAGAAATTTTAATAAATTTTTCAGACACCATTTCCCTTTCATAAACCATATTGACTCTACCTAAAACATACCATGATTTTTGAAGTACTTCACTTTTCCTAAAAAAGACATTTCAGATAATAGAATAATATTAGAACAAACCTCCCACCCATCACACTTTTTCACTTTATTCTTTGAGTTTTGGGCAATGCTTGCAAGCCAATTTGCTATTTAAGCACATCTGCCCTGAGACGTTGTGATACGCCCTCTTTACAGTTCTTCTTGAGGTAATGGTATTCAGACAGTGGTCTTAGGTAGAAAATTACATGTTTTTGCCCGAGTGATGATGAAAGAATAGGAACATTTATCCAGGCCTCATTGTTTTGTGATGTGGAGGAGTACTTAGAAGAAATGGTATTTCTTATTCTTAATCTTCACCACTTGCTAAATGTCACAGTATTGCAGGATGGTGTCAAAGCAATTTTTAAATGTTGTTTCACTGTATTCTGTAGATTATATGCATTGTAACTATAGTAAATCTGAAGTGGAGGAGATTAACTTTTAGTCCAGTGGCAGCATCAAAGAAACGGATTGCCTTATTCTGGATGGTATTGACTATTATTTGACCGTTATTGCTACTGACTATACTATTCAGATAAGTATTGAGTATTCAAATATATTCTGAGTAAAAAATGGTGTGCCACTAATTGCAGAATAGCCCTTGAAATGCTCCTGTGGCCGTGAAGTTTATTTTTCTGACCCAGTTAAGCTTCTGGTCAGTGATGACATCCAAAATGTTGATGGCAGGATGACATAGGGATGGTGAAACTATTGAAAGAACAGTGAGTTTTCTTGTTCAAGATGGTCACTGCCTGAGTTACCAATTCTATTCTGAGCATATCAAGTGAATTACCATTTAGTAAACTATTGTGGATGTTAAAAAGGTTACATCTTATTTTCATTTTATTGGTGTTCCAAGCTTTAATTTTAATTTAGATTCTACTTTGACTTTATTCTACTCACCATTATATTGAAGCCTATGTCTTTCAACTTTTTCAGATAACACAGCCTTTCCATTTCATGTCTGTCAATGCCAGTATATGATTTGTTTGTCACTAAGACAAAGTCAACTTTAGCCTGAAACATACAAATATTATGGTTCAGAAAATGCAAGATGTATGCGTAGATATACAAGCAGTTACTGCAATACATAGGAACATACGAAGTAGGAGAAAGATTAGGCAGGAGTAGGCTTACTCAAGTCTGTTCCACCATTAAATACAACCATGGCTGATCTCAGCTCAGCCTCAACTTCATTTTCCTGCATATTCCCTGTCACCCTTCAACTCATTAGTAATTAAAAATCTGTCTACCTCCACTTTAAATGTATTCAATTTCCCAGCTTCCACTGCACTCTGGGATAGTGAATTCCACAGATCCACAATCCTTTGAGAGAAGCAACTTCACCTCATCTCTGTTTTAAATTTACTACCCCTTATCCAAAAGCTCTGACTCCTTGTTCTAGATTGTCACACAAGAGGAAATATCCTCTCTACATCCTATTTGTCAATCCCTTTTCACATCTTATACACTTCAATTAGACTTCCTCTCATTCTTCTAAAATAACTACTCATGAAAAGTTCAATTGCAGTGGAAAATTAGGAAAGGTAGCACTACTCGCTGACTGCTGGCCATGTACAAAAGAAGCAACCGGGCACTTGACAATAAGATTGAGGAAATACAATTAATGGTAATACCTTGGGTAGTGTTGTAGAATAGGGACCTAGAGGTGCAGGTATATAATTATTTGAAGTTTGCATCACAAAGAGATAGGTTGATTAAAAAGGCATTTGGCACATTTGCATTCATTGCTCAATCCATCGAGTATAGGTGTTGGGAAGACATGTTCAAATGGTACAGGACATTAGTGAGGCCTCTTCTGAAATACTGTGTCCAGTTCTGGTTGTCCAGTTATAGGAAGGATATTATTAAGCTGGAGAGGGTTCAGAAGAGATTTACAGAGGAAACTTAATTATCTGAACATCATGGGTGGGAGTGGGGGTGGGGAGGGGGGGGGGGGTGAGGGTGGGGAATACTTTGTTCAGATAATCAAAATTTGGATAATCGAATGCCAGATAATTGAGGTTCCTCTGTACCAGGACGTCATCGGATATGGAAGGTTTGAGTTATAAAGAAAAGCTGGTTAGGCTGAGACCACAGGGCAGCACGGTGGCTCAGTGGTTAGCACTGCTGCCTCACAGCGCCAGGGACCTGCGTTTGATACCCATCTCAGGCAACTGTCTGTATGGAGTTTGCACATTCTCCCCATATCTGCGTGGGTTTCATCCCACAATCCAAACATGTGTCGGTCAGCTGAATTGACCATGATAAATTGCCCATAGTCTTCAGGGATGTGTAGATTAGGTGCATTCATCAGGGATAAACATAGGACAATAGGGTAGGGGAATGGGTATGGTTGAGTTACTCTTCAGTGGGTCGGTGTGGACTTGAAGGACTGTGCAGGAGAGAGAAAGAGAGAGAGAAAGAACCTGCACAGTTACTGCCTTTGCTGTTTTGAATTCATGCATCGCTGGACATCGGAGTGCGTCTGGGAAAATTAACAAACTGAATTTCACAACTAATCTTGGAGGAACATGTTTGGGCAAAGTTCACAAAACAGAATCAGATAAGTTAATCGTTGTTTTAAGTGTGTCCAATAGAAAGGCTGCAGTAGTGAGTAGAGTGGGTTCTTTCTTGATTATATGTTTTTGGAAATATGTCTCTTGATTAAACTTAAAATATAAGCCATAACTATTCATTTAACCTGGGGCAGTGTTTTGTAGAGGAATAAGACGGTGTTATTTTCTGGGTCTGTAGATTGTGAAGGAGCAAATATGGCCTTTAGTACAGTGATATGTACTTCTTGTCAGATGTGGGAGTTTAAAGAGAGTTTAAGGGTTACTGCAGATTATATCTGCTGTAAATGCTATTCGATGCAAATCTTATCAGATCGAATGGATTGGTTGGAGAGACAGTTAGAAGTGATGAGGAATTTGCAACAGCAACAGTAAGTGATGCATGGCAGTTATAGGAAAGGAGAGAAGACTCAGATATAGTCACATAGATGGGTTAACTCCCGGAAAGGTAAGAGAGGTAGGCACCTAGGGCAGGAGTCTTTTGTGGATAAACCCATTTCAAACAGTTATGCTGTTTTGGAAAATGTAGGGGATGATGGATTCTCAGGGGAACGTAGCATGAACAGCCAAGTTTCTGGTACTGAGACTGGCTCTAATGCAACGAGGAGTATGTCAGCTTCCAAGAGATCAATTGTGTTACGGGATTCTGTAGTCCGAGGTTCAGACAGACGTTTCTGTGGCCAGCAGAGAAAAAGCAGAATGGTGTGTTGCTTCCCTGGTGCCAGGATCAAGGATGTCTCTGAGAGGGTGCAGAATATTCTCACGGGGGAGAGGGGCAAGCAAGAGGTCATTGTCCACATTGGAACCAATGATAGGAAGGCAAAAGGTTGAGATTCTGAAGGGAGATTACAGAGGGTTAGGCAGAAATTTAAAAAGGTCTTCAAGGGTAGTAATATCTGGATTACTCCCAGTGCTACGAGCTAGTGAGGGCAGGAATAGGAGGAGAGAGCAGATGAATGCATGGCTGAGGAGCTTGTGTATGGGAGAAGGATTCACATTTTTTGGATCATTGGAATCTCTTTTGGGGTAGAAATGACCTGTACAAGAAGGAACGGATTGCACCTAAATTGGAAGGGAACTAATATACAAAGCAGGGAACTTTGCTAGAACTGCTCAGGAGGATTTAAACTAGTAAGGTTGGGGGGGGGACGGGGACAGGGGGTTGGGCCCCAGGGAAATAGTGAGGAAAGAGATCAATCTGACACTGGTACAGTTGAGAACAGAATCAAGTCAAACAGTCAGGGCAGAACTAATAAACTAATAAGATAGAACTAATAAATTAAACTGCATTTATTTCAATGCAAGGAGCCTAACAGGGAAGGTAGCTGAACTCAGGGCATGGTTAGCAACATGGGACTGGGATATCATAGCAATTACAGAAACATGGCTCAGGGATGGGTAGGACTGGCAGCTTAATGTTCCAGGATATAAATGCTACAGGAAGGATAGAAAGGGAGGCAAGAGAGAAAGAGGAGTGGCATTTTTGATAAGGGATAGCATTACAGCTGTGCTGAGGGAGGATATTCCTGGAAATACATCCAGGGAAGTTATTTGGGTGAAACTGAGAAATAAGAAAGGGATGATACCCTTATTGGGATTGTAGACCCCCTAATAGTCAGAGGGAAATTGAGAAACTAACTTGTAAGGAGATCTCAGCTATCTGTAAGAATAATAGGGTGGTTATGGTAGGGGATTTTAACTTTCCAAACATCGACTGGGACTGCCATTGTGTTAAAGGTTTAGATGGAGAGGAATTTGTTAAGTGCGTACAAGACAATTTTCTGATTCAATGTGTGGATGTACCAACTAGAGAAGGTGCAAAACTTGACCTACTCTTGGGAAACAAGGCAGGGGAAGTGACTGAGGTGTCAGTAGGGGAGCACTTTGGAGCCAGCGACCATAATTCTCTTAGTTTTAAAACGTGATGGAAAAGGATAGACTAGATCTAAAAGTTGTAGTTCTAAATTGGAGAAAGGCCAATTTTGACGGTATTCGACAAGAACTTTCGAAAGCTGATTGGAGGCAGATGTTCGCAGGTAAAGGGATGGCTGGAAAATAGGAAGCCTTCAAAATTGAGATAATGAGAATCCAGAGAAAGTATATTCCTGTCAGGGTGAAAGGAAAGGCTGGTAGGTATAGGGAATGCTGGACGACTAAAGAAATTAAGGGTTTGGTTAAGAAAAAGAAGGAAGCATATGTCAGGTACAGACAGGATAGATCGAGTGAATCCTTAGATGAGTATAAAGGAAGTAGGAGTGTCCTTTCGAGGGAAATCAGGAGGGCAAAAAGGGGATATGGCATAGCTTTGGCAAATAGAATTAAGGAGAATCCAAAGGGTTTTTACAAATACATTAAGGACAAAAGGGTAACTAGGGACAGAATAGGGCCCCTCAAAGATCAGCAAGGCGGCCTTTGTGTGGTGCCACAGAAAATGGGGGAGACACTAAATGAGTATTTTGCATCAGTATTTACTGTGGAAAAGGATATGGAAGATATAGACTGTAGGGAAATAGATGGTGACATCTTACAAAATGTCCAGATTACAGAGGAGGAAGTGCTGGATATCTTGAAACGGGTAAAGGTGGATAAATCCCCAGGACCTGATCAGGTGTACCCGAGAACTCTGTGGGAAGCCAGAGAAGTGATTGCTGGGCCTCTTGCTGAGATATTTGTATCATCGATAGTCACAGATGACGTGCCAGAAGACTGGAGGTTGGCAAACGTGGTGCCACTGTTTAAGAAGGGCGGTAAGGACAAGCCAGGGAACTATAGACCGGTGAGCCTGACGTCGGTGGTGGGCAAGTTGTTGGAGGGAATCCTGAGGGACAGGATGTACATGTATTTGGAAAGGCGAGGGCCGATTAGTCTCAAAGGTAAAAGACAGAAGGAGGTGGTGGAGGGTTGTTTTTCAGACTGGAGGCCTGTGACCAGTGGAGTGCCACAAGGATCGGTGCTGGGTCCTCTACTTTTTGTCATTTACATAAATGATTTGGATGCAAGCATAAGAGGTACATTTAGTAAGTTTGCAGATGACACCAAAATTGGAGGTATAGTGGACAGCGAAGAGGGTTACTCAGATTACAACAGGATCTTGACCAGATGGGCCAATGGGCAGAGAAGTGGCAGATGGAGTTTAATTCAGATAAATGCGAGGTGCTCCATTTTGGGAAAGGAAATCCTAGCAGGACTTATGCACTTAATGGTAAGGTCCTGGGTACTGTTGCTGAACAAAGAGAGCTTGAGAGCAGTTCATAGCTCCTTGAAAGTGGAGTTGCAGGTAGATAGGATAGTGAAGAAGGCATTTGGTATGCTTTCCTTTATTGGTCAGAGTATTGAGTACAGGAGTTGGGAGGTCATGTTGCAGCTGTACAGGACATTGGTCAGGCCACTGTTGGATTATTGCGTGCAATTCTGGTCTCCTTTCTATCGGAAAGATGTTATGAAACTTGAAAGGGTTCAGAAAAGATTTACAAGGATGTTGCCTGGGTTGGAGGATTTGAGCTACAGGGAGAGGCTGAACAGGCTGAGGCTGTTTTCCCTGGAGCGTCGGAGGCTGAGGGGTGACCTTATTTATAGAGATTTACAAAATTATGAGGGGCATGGATAGGGTAAATAGGTAAAGTTTTTTACCTGGGGTCGGGGTGTCCAGAACTGGAGGGCATAGGTTTAGGGTGAGAGGGGAAAGATAAACAAGAGACCTAAGGGGCAACCTTTTCACACAGAGGGTGGTATGGGTATGGAATGAGCTGCCAGAGGAAGTGGTGGAGGCTGGTACAATTGCAACATTTAAGAGGCATTTGGATGGGTATATGAATAGGAAGGGTTTGGAGGGATATGGGCCGGGTGCTGGCAGATGGGACTAGATTGGGTTGGGATATCTGGTCGGCATGGACAGGTTGGACCGAAGGGTCTGTTTCCATGCTGTACATCTCTATGACTCTATGTAGTGCCAAACGGCTGTTTCCATATTGTAGGGAATCTAATATAATCTTTATCACTGGAGTGTAAGGGGTTGAGAGGTGACCTTATATAAGTTTATAAAATAATGAGGGCTATAGATAGAATTAATGGTAGGTGTCTTTCCCCTCGATTGAGGGATTTCAGAACTAGGGGGCACATTTTTAATGTGAGAGGTAAAAGATTCTAAAAAGACGTGAGGAACAAATTTTCTTTTTACAAAATGTGGTTTACGTGTGGAATGAACTTCCTGAGAAAGTGGTGGATTTGGGTACAATTACAACATTTAAAACACATTTGGATAAGTTCATGAATAGGAAAGGTTTAGAGGGATATTGGCCCGGAGCAGGCAGGTGGGACTAGTTTAGTGATTATGTGTGGCATGGACTGGTTCCATGGACTGGGTCTGTTTCCGTGCTGTATGAGTCTATGACTATAAAAGCTGAAGAATAATAAGATAATTTGGGAAATGCATACAGAAAGGCTTGAAGACCCAGATTCTAATCCATGCTGTGCATGATTTAATTAAATAAAGCTTTATATTATATTCAGCAGCTTCCTTTTGACTGGTACCTGTTCAATCAATAGCTGTATCCTCCAAGGGAGTTGTTTGATTAGCAGTATAGAGAGAACCTATTTTCTTCTCCTAACCTACATTTTAACATAATTTGAAGTATTTAATAAAGGAGCTCGAGCAAATGAGCATACACCCTCTATTCAACAGTGTGTGGTTAAAGTATTGATTACTATACTTTCGCATTTGTTCAGATTACCAGTAATTCTTCATTTTCAGGCACCAGAATTTCACTTTCAGAGTTGGCTACTGCGTAAATTAGTTCATCATTCTGTAAATAAACAAATGGTTCGATGGCATTATGCTCACATACTTGTAACAAAGAAATCAGATAAAAAAGCAAAATACTTCAAATGCAGGAAACCTTAAGTAAAAATAAAAATGCTGGGAATACTTAGCAAATGAAATAACATCTGTCGACAGAAAAATAGAATTAACACTTCTGGGCAATGGTCTTCCATCAGAATTGGAAAATGTTAGAACTGTAGTGTGTTTTAAGCAAATAAAATGGAGGGAGGGGCATAGGAAAGAATAAGAGTGAAGGTCTGTGATAAAAGGAAAGACAGGAGAGATCAAAAGAGAAAAAAAATCTGTTGATAGATCAAAGCCAAACAGATTGATGATGGCACAAACACAGAAAGAAAACGTGTCTAGAAAGAATAATTAGTAACCTAAGTAAAAATTAAAAATAACATACAATCAAAAATAAGGGAAATGTCGAAGAAAATACTGAACCTAAAAAGAGGAACAAAACTGAGTAGAGAGGACAATGTGAAACTGTTGGAACTCAATGTTAAGTTCGGCTGCCTGTAAAGTGCTTAACTGATAGGGAATGTGCTATTCTTTGAACATATACTGAACTTCACTAGAACACTATGGGATGTTGAGAACAAAGAGATCAACCTGAGAACAAGCTCCACTTCTCCTATTACTTCCATAGCTATCTTAAGAGTGTAAGCCTAAATATTACTCCAACCAGTATTTCATCTAGTTGTCAATCACTTCTTCCTTTGTATCACAAATGTATTAATATTCTTTCTCAGCTTTAGTGAATTAACAATTTTACCTTCTCCAGTTAAAACTGAAGCAATGTAGATATTTAATGCTTCTGTCATTTTTCTGTCATTACCTATTGGTTTGTCCTGCATACTCCTAGTGCGCTAACCCTACTTCAACTTTCCCTCTATTGTTTATGTGCATCTAAAAGATTTTTTTTATTCCTTGATAACCAATGCTGTAAATTTTCATTGTTTTTCATGTGTTTTTGAAAACTTCTTTCCCAAGTTCTTTGCATTCCATTTTGTTCCATTCTTCTTTAGAATCTCAGTATATTGTGTATATCCTTTATTTAGAATTAATTTAGCTACAACTCTTTATTCATTTCTGGTTCCCCATAGCTGGCTTTCTATGTTCTAGTTTTAGAAAAATACATTTCCCTCAAACTCTACTGATTATCTTTTTAAAGATTTCCATCTTAATGGACTGAATTTTACAGATCATCTGTGGCCGTGAAAACAGGCAGGTGGATCATAAATTGTGATGATGTGTCTGCTCCTGGACTATCCACATAATTTTTTTGATTTTATGAGTGGCAGGGGAGTTTCTGAGTGGACTGCCCACTTATGGTCCAATTAAAGTCCTAAAACTAATAATTAATGCACAAGTAAGGATCATATCCTATTGCCACTTTGGGCTCATCCTTGTAACTTAGATTTGGTATGGAAAGTTCGCCCCTAGTGCATTATCCAGCCCCTTATTTTTCTTGATTTTACTCTGTTTATTTTTATTAATTCCACCCTCATTTCCTCAGAGGTTGCTGTATTCCAATCAATTATCTTAATCTTTGTCCTACTTACATCATTCTTGTTCTTAGACTTGAATATTAGAATGTTGTTATCAGTATGAGATGCTTTCTGACTTCTGTCTGCTTTGGTTTGTAACAATGACCAGAACCAGTGTTGTAAAATAAAACAAAGAACTGCAGATGTTGAAGATCTGGAGAGACAGGAAATTGCTGGAGAAACTCAGCAACCATAGAGTGAAAGCCGAGTTAGCTTTTTGAGTCCAGTGACCCTTCCCGAGACTTTCAAACTTGGTTGTTCCCTGATACCTCCATTATAGCCTTTTGCCTAGGCCTTGACAATACATAAGGAAGGGAAGGCCACCACCAACCCCCCTCCCCATGATGCCAGAGTACCTAGAAATGCCCTTTAAGGGCAACAACATGATGTACAGAGATTAAAATAGAAAGGTAAGTACAGTAAAATTCCTTTTAAAGATTTTGCGCTGTTTCTATTAATTGTAGGTGTGATCACTTTTATATTGTTTAAAAAATGTAATGTCATTGTTCTTAATAATTCTAAGTATAATTTATTTTCCTTATTTAATATTCATAGAAACACAAAAGATGGGGGGAAGAGGCCATTTGGCCCTTTGAGCCTGCTCCACCATTCATTACAATCATGGCTGATCAGCCAACTCAACAGTTTTCTCCTGTTTTTTCCCCATAACTTCTGATTCCATTTGCCCCAAGTACTACATCTAGCTGCCTCTTGAATACATTCAATGTTTTGGCATCAACTATTTCCTGCAGTAATGAATTCCACACCCTCACCACACTTTGGGTTAAGAAATATCACATCTCCATCCTAAATGATCCACCTCAAAACCTCAGGCTGTGACCCCTCTACGGACGCACTGCCTCATGGCGCCAGAGACCTGGGTTTAATTCCCGCTTCGGGCAACTGTCTGTGTAGAGTTTGCACATTCTCCCCATGTCTGCGTGGGTTTCCTCCGGGTGCTCCAGTTTCCTCCCACAGTCCAAAGATGGGTTGCTCTTCAGAGGGTCGGTGTAGACTTGTTTGGCCGAAGGGCCTGTTTCCACACTGTAAGTAATCTAATCTAAAAAAACTAATCTAATCCTTCATGCATCTACCCTGTCTAGTCCTGTTAGAATTTTATAAGTTTCTATGAGATCCCCTCTCATTCGTCTGAACTCAAAGTTAAGTAATCATTTCTAGAGAATAGGTTGGGTAGATATGTAAAATCAATGAGGTATGTAAGGAGGTAGTGTGGCAGACTGGTAGTGGTAGATAGTAGGTTAGTAAATGGCAGGGAGGAAGGATGGTCAGGTCAAATCTGATGCATGGGTGGTGCTGGCAAATGCTGTTGAACCGGAGGGGGTTTGTGGGCTGAGTCAGTGTCAGGAGCAGTATCAGGGATTGTTGTCAGAACTGGAGGAGGAAAGAAAGAGATGTCATATGTCTGGGGAGTCTGAAGGTGAGGGGGCACTGGTGAATAAGGGTCACAGTGGGGGTGAATGTCCAGTAGGGGTCAAAATGGGTAGTTAGAGATTCAGTAGTGAGTTGAGAGTTGCGAATTAGTTTAATTCTCAATTAAGGAGTTGAATAATTTTTCATTCCTCTAACATTTTCTGAGTAATTATTAAATATGACAGAACCATCCAAAATTTCAGACTCTAAAAGTCGATGACTTTTCTAGACGATTCCCAAAACTGGGTAAATTCAACTAACTCGGCAACTCTTGAACAGACAGCTGCATTAGGGTTTTTGCATGGTCCTGACAAATAGCTTCTCTTTCCACTGCTATAACAATTGTCTTCCAGACAGAAGATCTGGGATGTTATCTTCAATTACTACAGCTACTCCACCATCCACCTTTCCTTTATTTTACTTCTAAAATATGCCGCATATTAGATTAGATTACTTACAGTATGGAAACAGGCTCTTCGGCCCAACAAGTCCACACCGATCTGCCGAAGCGCAACCCACCCAGACCCATTCCCCTACATTTACCCCTTCACCTAACACTACGGGCAATTTAGCATGGCCAATTCAGCTAACCTGCACATTATTTTTTGGATTGTGGGAGGAAACCGGAGCACCTGGAGGAAACCCATGCAGACATGGGGAGAATGTGCAAACTCCACACAGAGTCGCCTGAAACGGGAATTGAACCCGGGTCTCTGGCGCTGTGAGGCAGCAGTGCTAACCACTGTGCCACCGTCCGCCAGAATGACGTGATCACAGGCAGTGGTGGGATACGAACCCACGCCTCAACTGAGACTGGAATTTGAGTCGAGCGCCTTAGACCACTCGGCCACACTACCAAGCCCACTTACAACAATATTACACAATATTGCAACAATTTACTTGCCAATCCTGCCTTGCTGTCATATTTCAGTCACCTCAATAACATGTAGATCCTTCTACAAATGTCGCCTCTAATTCGTGCATTTTATTTTGCTCTGCATTAGTTTAAATTGTTTTTACCTTTTATTTCTCATTTATACCCTCGGGTTAAATCACCACCTGAGAGCAGCCCCTATGGTCTGGTAAGACTATGGCACCACAACCACAAAATTAATAGCTTTACTTGTCATTCCTCTCTCTATTGAATATAAAATTTAAATTGTCTTTGCACTATCCTTATTCCTTGCTTTAGTTTGTCCATTAATTTTTTTTGCCTGATTCTTCTATTGTTAGGTTCCCAGCATTGATGCTGTTTACTCCTACAATGCTCTCATTTTAAAATCTTATTTCTGAGGTGTAGTTATATTTTGCTAGGGCTTTTGTCCCAACCCAGTTCACATGAAGTCCTTAGCAGCAGTTGAATTCACAGGACCACAATCTATTTTGTACTCTTTATTAAATTGGCTATAAGATAGATGCCCGCAGTGAGTGCCTCACAGTATAATTCATATGACTACTGCAAGCCTAAAGGCACATAAGTGCAGCAGTCCATCTCAAAGCCAAGTAGTCTCCTTTTCATGGAAAACATTTCAAAAATATGCATGCATTATCGTTTATAATGTGAGCTACCCATGTTATCCACTATGCACACAACTATGGCTAGCTGCATTAACAATTTGTTATTCTCCCAGTCCATGTGTGTTCCACATACAGTCTTTCAAATTATGCCAATCTCTTAGTGGTATGTATGTACATTTGTCGTCATTCATTGTTCATACTTTTTTGCAGGAAATGTTGTTTCCATGTCACTCATCATAATTTTTATTGTTCTATTTCCGTTGATGGTGTGCTGTGATCTATGCAGACAGAGTTCACGTCTTCCTGTGCGGCCACTTGCAGCGAAGGGACAGTTTCTCTGTGCCAATATGCATATGCCACTGCGACAGTATATCTGATCTAGGTGACCATTGCTTTATGCAGGTCCAATTTGCCACATGAGCTCACTCTTGCTGAGGGCACTGAAGGTTTGTATCCTGGCTGCCTCTCATCAACTTGTGCAACTGCTTGGCAGTTTTAATAAAGTGAAATTTGGTTTTCTGCCATTTCATCTTCATTTTGTTGTGCTTGTTATTTCTTCTAGTTTATGCCAAACAGTATATGCTGCAAGTCTGCTGAAGGATTCCACAGCAGAACAGATACAAACTTTGCAACCTTGCCACATCCAATTGTGAACTGTAAAGGACTATTGAACAACTCAAAGAAAGAAGAGGCTCCACAAATATCCCCATCCACAATGACCAATACAAAAGTTATAGCTGAAACATTTGTAAGAATCTTCAGTCAGAAGTGCCATGTGGATAATGCATCATCAGCATCAGGTTCCAGTGTCCAACCAACCCAATTAAATCCACATGACAGAGAAACAGCTTGGGCAAAGGCAATGGACCCGGAAGTTGCTGCACCTCGACACAAAAACTGAAAGAACTGTGGTTGCTGTAAATCAGAAACAAAAATAGAGGTTGCAGGAAAATCTCAGCAGGTATGGCAGCATCTGTGAAGAGAAATCACAGGAAGGGTCACCTGTCATAGAGTCATAGAGATGTACAGCATGGAAACAGACCCTTCGGTCCAACCCGTCCATGCCGACCAGATATCCCAACCCAAACTAGTCCCACCTGCCAGCACCTGGCCCATATCCCTCCAAACCCTTCCTATTCATATACCCATCCAAATGCTTCTTAATTGTTGCAATTGTACCAGCCTCCACCACTTCCTCTAGCAGCTCATTCCATACACATACCACCCTCTGTGTGAAAAGGTTGCCCCTTAGGTCCCTTTTATATCTTTCCCCTCTCACCCTAAACATATGCCCTCTAGTTCTGGACTCCCTGACCCCAGGAAAAGACTTTGCCTATTTATCCTATCCATGCCCCTCATAATTTTGTAAACCTCTATAAATAAGGTCACCCCTCAGCCTCCGACGCCCCAGAGAAAACAGCCCCACAGCCTGTTCAGCCTCTCCCTATAGTTCAAATCCTCCAACCCAGGCAACATCCTTGTAAATCTTTTCTGAACCCTTTCAAGTTTCACAATATCTTTCCGATAGGAAGGAGACCAGAATTGCATGCAATATTCCAAAAGTGGCCTAACCAATGTCCTGTACAGCTGCAACATGACCCCCCCAACTCCTGTACTCAATACTCCGACCAATAAAAGAAAGCAGACCAACCGCCTTCTTCACTATCCTATCTACCTGCGACTCCACTTTCAAGGAGCTATGAACCTGCACTCCAAGCTCTCTTTGTTCAGCAACACTCTCTAGGACCTTACCATTAAGTGTATAAGTCCTGCTAAGATTTGCTTTCCCAAAATACAGCAACTCGCATTTATCTAAATTAAACTCCATCTGCCACTTCTCTGCCCATTGGCCCATCTGGTCAAGATCCTGTTGTAATCTGAGGTAACCTTCTTCACTGTCCCTGTCCTGAAACATTAACTTTGATTTCTCTTCACAACTGCCAGACCTGCTGAGTTTTCCAGCAACTTCTTTTTGTGCACACCTAAACAAACTATTCTGGTACAGCTATAATACTGGCATCTACCCAACAATATAGAAAACTGTCCAGTGAATTCAAACAAATCTAACAACTCAAGACTGGGCATCCATGAGACACTGGGCTATTATGAGCAGAAGAATTATACTCCAGCATAATCTGCAACCTCATACTCTTTATAAATGGATCCTGGACTTCCTGACTGGGAGACCTCAGTTGGTCCAGATTGGGAACAGCATCTCCAATACCATCACACTGAACACGGGGACCTCAAGGGCTGTGTGCTCAACCCACTGTTGTTCACCCTGCTGAAACATGACTGTGCAGCGATGCACAGCTCGAATCATATTATTAAGTTCGCTGATGACATGACTGTAATGGGTCTCATTAGCAGGAACAACGAGTCAGCATACAGAGAGGAGGTACAGCAGCTAACGGACCAGTGCACAGCCAACAACCTGTCTCTGAATGTGGACAAAACGAAAGAGATGGTTGTTGACTTCAGGAGGGCATGGAGCCTGGTGCCTCAATACCAGCTCCATAGCTAAGAGAGCCCAGCAGCTTCTCTACTTTCTGCATAGGTTGAGGAAAGCCCATTTCCCAACAGCCCCCACTCCATCCTCACATTCTACAGAGTTCATTGAGAGCACCCTGAGCTGCTGCATCATTGCATGGTTCGGGAGTAGCAACATCTCAGATCGTAAGACCCTACATCGGATAGTGAGGACATCTGAGAGGATCATCGGGGTCTCTCTTCCCTCCATAACAGACATTTACACCACATGCTGCATCCGAAAGGCTCTTCTCCCTCCTGCCATCTGGCAGAGATACCAGAGTATTCAATCTCTCACAGCCAGATTGTGCGACTGTTTCTTCCCCCAGGCCATCAGGCTCCTTAACACTGTATAATCAGACTCTATTCCATCTGAATTTGTACACCACTGTGCCTGTTGTCTTGATGTGAAAGGTATTACTGTGCTGTCTTTTATATTTTGCACTTCTTATGCATTTTATACTGCCCTGCGTATAACCGTGTAGTTTGTGCTGTCCAAGTAGCACCTTGCTCCTGGAGGAACGCTGTCTCGTTTTTTTCACTGTATCAGTTGTATATGATAGAAATGACAAATAAAGCCACACTTGACTCTTGACTCAATCATTACTGTTAAGCAAGGGATCAACCCTAGTTCAATAGACAGCGCTGGAGGAGACGCCAGGAGCAGCAGCAGGCATAGACCATTTTTGGAATATTGTGTGCATTTCTGGTCTCCTTCCTACTGGAAGGATGTTGTGAAACTTGAAAGGTTCAGAAAAGATTTAGAAGGATGTTGCCACAGTTGGAGAGTTTGAGCTACAGGGAAAGGCTGAATAGGCTGGGGCTGTTTTCCTTGGAGCGTCGGAGCTGAGGACTGACCTTATAGAGGTTTATAAAATTATGAGGGGCATGGACAGGACAACTAGACAAGGGTGGGAGAGTCGAGAACTAGAGGGTATAGATTTAGGTTGAGGGGGAAAGATTTAAAAGGGAACTAAGGGACAACTTTTTCACGCAAAGGGTGGTGCATGTATAGAATGAATTGCCAGAGGAAGTGGTGGAGGCTAGTACAATTACAACATTTAAAAGGCATCTGGATAGATATATAAATAGGAAGAGTTTAGAGGGATATGTGCAAGTGCTGGCAAATGGAACTAAATTAAGTTAGGTTCACTGGTCAGCATGGACGAGTTGGACTAAAGTGTTTGTTTCCATGTTGTATATCTCTATGACACTATGAACCTGGTGAAGATACCAAACAGGACTACTTGCGTAGCAAACAGCAGAAGCAGCAAGTGATACGAACAGCTAAGCAGCCTACAAACAACTGATCAGATCAAAGCTCTAAAGTCCTGCCACATGCAGTCATGAATCATGTGAATAATTAAAGAATTCATTGGAGTAGGAGACTCCACAAATACACTTATGATGGAGGGGCCCAGTATATCAGTGCAAAACATAAGGCTGAAGCATTCGGAGCAAGCTTCAGCCAGAAACACAAAGTGGATGATCCATCTCAGCCTCCTCCAGTGATCTCCAGCATTACAGATACCAGTTTTCAGGAAATCTGATTCACTCCATGTGACATCAAGAAATGATTGAAAACACCAGTTGATCAAAGACAATGGGCCCAAAAAACATGTCAAAAATAGTACTGAAGACTCATGTTCCAGAATTTGCCGCTCCCATAGCCAAGCTCTTCCAGGACAATTAAAACACTGGCATCTACCCGACTATGTGGAAAATTTCGCAAGTATGTCCTATACATAAAAGCAGGATAAGTTTAACCTGGCCAATTACTTCCCCATCAATAGAACACAGAACATTATAGCGCAGTACAGGCCCTTCGATCCTCGACTTTGCGCTGATCTGTGGAACCAATCTGAAACCCATCTATCCTACACTATTCCATTTTCATCTATATGTCTATCCAATGACCATTTAAATGTCCTTAAAGTTGTTGAGTCAACTACTGTTGCAGGCAGTGCGTTCCACGCCCCTTCTATTCTCTGAGAAAAGAAACTACCACTGACATTTGTCCTATATCTATCACCCCTCAATCTAAAGCTATATCCCCTCATACTAGCCATCACCACCCAAGGAAAAAGGCTCTCGCTGTCCACCCTATCTAGCCCTCTGATTATCTTGTATGTCTCAACTGTCAAGTCTCAACCTTCTCTCTAACAAAAACAGCCTCAGGTTCCTCAGCCTTTCCTCATAAGACTTTCCCTCCATACCAGGCAACATCCTAGTAAATCTCCTCTGAAGCCTCTCCAAAGCTTCCACATCCTTCCTCTCATGCGGTGAACAGCACTGTATACAATACTCCAAGTGCAGCTGCACCAGAGTTTTGTACAACTGCAGCATGACCTCATGGCTCTGAAACTCAATCCCTCTACCAATAAAAGCTAACACACTGTATGCCTTCTTAACAACCCTATCAACCTGAGTGACAACTTTCAGGGATCCACGCACCTCGACACCAAGATCCCTCTGCTCATTTACACTACCAAGAATCTTACCATTAACCCAGTACTCTGTATTCCTTAGGGTCCTTCCAAAGTGAATCACCACAGACTTTTCCACATTAAACTCCATTTGCCACCTCTCAGCCCAGCTCTGAGGTTATCTATGTCCCTCTGTAACCTGCAACATCCTTTATCACTATCCACAACTCCACTGATCTTAGCGTCATCCGCAAATCCATCTACATCGTCATCTAGGTCATTTATAAAAATGACAAACAGCAGTTGCCCCAAAACAGATCCTTGTGGTATGCCACTAGTAACTGAACTCCAGGATGAACATTTCCCATCAGCCACCACCCTGTTTTCTTTCAGCTAGCCAATTTCTGATCCAAACTGTTAAATCACCCTCAATCCCATGGCTTCATATTTTGTGCAATAGCCTACTGTGGGGAAGCTTATCAAACGCCTTACAGAAATCCATATACACCACATCAACTGCTTTACCCTCATCCACCTGTTTGGTCACCATCTCAAAGAACTCAATAAGGTTTGTGAGGCACGACCTACCCTTCACAAAACTGTGTTGACCACCCTTAATCAACTTGTTCCTCTCTAGATGATAATAAATCCTATCTCTTACATTTTCCAACATGTTACCCACAACCGAAGTAAGGCTCACTGGTCTATAATTACCAGAGTTGTCTCTATACCACTTCTTGAACAAGCAGACCACATTCACTATCCTCCAGTCTTCTGGCACTATTCCTGTAGACAATGACAATGTAAAGATCAAAACCAAAGGTTCTGCAATTTCCTCCCTGGCTTCCCAGAGAATCCTAGGATAAATACCATCTGTCCCAGGAGACTTATCTATTTTCACATTTTCCAGAATTGCTAACACCTCCTCCTTGCGAACATCATTCCCATCTAGTCTAGAAGCCTATATCTCAGTATTCTCTCCAACAACATTGTCTTTTTCCAATGTGAATACTGGCGAAAAATATTCATTTAGTGTTTCCCCTAACTCCTCGAACCCCACACAGAACTTTGCACTACTATCCTTGATTGGCCCTAATCTTACTCTAGTCATTCTTTTATTCCTGATATACCTACAGAAAACTTTAGAGTTTTCCTTGATCCTACCTGCCAACAACTTCTCATGTCCCCTCCTGGCTCTTCTTAGCTCTCTCTTTAGGTCTTTCCTGGCTAACTTATAACTCTCAGGCACCCTAAATGAGCCTTCACATTTCTTCCTAACATAAGCCTTCTTCTTCCTCTTGACAGGAGATTCAATTTCTTCAATAAACCACAGCTTCCTTGCTTGACCACTTCTTCCCTGCCTGACAGGTACATACTTATTAAAGACACACAGTAGCTGTTCCTTAGATAAGGCTCCACATTTCAATTGTGCCCATCCCCTGTAGTTTCCTTCCCCATCCTAAGCATCCTAAATCTTGCCCAACCACATCATAATTACCTTTCCCCCAGCAATAACTCTTGCACTGCATTATATACCTGTCTCTTTCCATCGCTAAAGTAAACATAACCGAAACATGGTCACTATCAACAAAGTGCTCACATACCGTCAAAGCTAACACCTGGCCAGGTTCATTACCTAGTAACAAATCCAATGTGACCTCGCCCCTTGTTGGCCTGTCTACATACTGTGCCATGAAACCATCCTGCACACGTTGGACAAAAACTGACCCAACTAAAGTACTCGAACTATAGTATTTCCAGTCAATATCTGGAAAGTTAAAGACCCCATAACAACTATCCTGCTATTCTCACTCCTATCCAGAATTATTTTTGCTATCCTTTCCTCTACATCTCTGGAACTTTTCGGACACCAAAAGAAACCTCCCAACAGGGTGAAATCTCCTTTCCTGTTTCTAATCTCAGCCCACAGTACCTCAAATGTCCTTTCTGCTACTGTTATACTGTCCTTAACTAACAGTGCCACACACTCTACCCTCTTTTACCATCTTCTCTGTTCTTACTAAAACATCGAAATCCCGGAATCTACAACAACCGTTTCTGTCCCTGCTCTATCAATGTCTCCGAAATGACCACAACATTGAAGTCCATGCTGTAAGTTCACCCACCTTATTCTGGATGTTCCTGGCGTTTAATTAATTTAATTAATTACATTACAAAGTGGAAACAGGCCCTTCGGCCCAACAAGTCCACACCGACCCGCCGAAGCGCAACCCACCCATACCCCTAACCTAACACTACAGGCAATTTACCATGGCCAATTCACCTGACCTGCACATCTTTGGACTGTGGGAGGAAACCGGAGCACCCGGAGGAAACCCACGCAGACACGGGGAGAACGTGCAAACTCCACACAGTCAGTCGCCTGAGGCAGGAATTGAACCCGGGTCTCTGGCGCTGTGAGGCAGCAGTGCTAACCACTGTGCCACCGTACCGCCCCTCTTTGAAGTAGACACATTCCAAACCACCTTCCTGATTGCCAGTGAACTCTTGCGACCTTAAAACCATATTTCTGACCTCACCACTCTGGACACTGGAACTACAATTTAGGTCCCCATCTCCCTGCTGAATTAGTTTAAACCCTCCTGAAGAGCTAATTTCCCTCCCCAGCTTATTGGTACCCCTCTGGTTCAGGTGTAGACCATTCTGTTTGTAGAGGTCCCACCTCCCTCAGATTGAGCCCCAATTATCCAGGTATCCAAAACTCTCCATCCTGCACTATCCCTGTAGCCACGTGTTCAACTTCTCGCTCTCTTTATTCCTTGCCTTGCTAGCACGTGGCATGGGCAGCAAACCAGACATAACAACTCTGTTTGTTCTAGCACTAAGTTTCCACCTTAACTCCCTGAATTTCTGCCTTAAATTCCCACCTCTTTTTCTACCTATGTGGACCACGACTTGGGGCTGCTTCCCCTCCCCCTTGAGGATCCCGAAAACACAGTCCAAGACATTATGAACACTGGCACCTGGGAGACAACACACCAACAATGAGTCTCTCTCGTTCCCACAGAACCTCCTATCTGTCCCCCTAACTATGGAGTCCCCAATGACTAATGATCTGCTCATCTCCCTTCTTCCCTTCTGAGCAACAGGGACTGACTCTGTGCCAGAGACCTGTACCCCATGGCTTACCACGGTAAGTTGTCCCCCGTAATAGTATCAAAAACGGTATACTGATTATTGAGGGGAACAGCCACAGGGAATCCCTGCACTGCTTGCCAGTTCCCTTTCCATTCCCAGACAGTAATCATCTGCCTTTTTCTTGTACCTGAGGTGTGACTACCTCCCTGTAGCTCCTCGCAATAACTCCCTCCGCCTCCCAAATGACGCAAAGTTTATCTAGCTCTAGCTCCAGCTTCAGTTCCCTCACGCAGGTTTTGAGGAGCTGGAGTTGGTGCACTTCCCACAGATGAAGTCAGCATGGACACCAGTGGTGACCCTTACCTCCCACATTCTGCAGGAAGAACATTTAACTATCCTAAACATCATCCCCACTGTTCTAAATTCCCAAAGAGACTGTAGAAAAATAAAGAATATTAAAAAAAACTTGTTACTTTACCAATCCAGCACACAGTCTACTCCCGATCATAAGTGATGTAAAGTAGCATCAACAGTGCTATCAATCAGCACCTGCTCAACAATAACCTGCTGAGTGATGCCCAGTAAGTGTTCTGCCAGAGCTACTCTGCTCCTGACCTAATTACTGCCTTGGTTCTAATATGGACAAAAGGGCTGAATTCCAGGGGTGAACCGAGAGTGACAGCTTTGACATTAAGGCTGCATTCGACTCAGCATGGCATCAAGGAGCCCTAACAAAACTGGAATCAATGGGTATGAGAAACAAACTCTCTGCTGATTGGAGTCATACAATAGCACATAGATGGTCGTGGTTATTGGCAGTCAGTCATGTCAGCTCCAAGATATCTCTGCAGGATTTCCTCAGGATAGTGACCTAGTTCCAACCATCTTCAACCGCTTCATCGATGATTTATTCTCTAAAGTCAGCAGTGGGGAAGTTTACAATTATTGTGCAATGTTCAGCACAATTCATTACTCCTTAGATACTGAAGCAGTCCTTGCTCAAATACAACAAAATCTGGACAATATCCAGGCTTGGGCTGACTAGGGGCAAGTTACATTTGCATCACACAAATGCCAGGAAATGACCATCTCTAAAAAAGAGACAATCTGACCACTGCATCTTATCATTCAATGGTATGACCAGCACTGAATTCCTCACTATCCAACATCCTTGGGGTTACTATTGAATGAAACTCAACTGAACCCATCACAAAAACACAGTGGCTACAACAGCAGGTTAGAGGCGAGTGATACTGCAGCAAGTAACTCACTTCCTGACTCCCTAAAGTCTGTCCATCATCTACAAGTCAGGAGCGTGATGGAATACACTCCACGTATCTGATGAGTGCAACTCTAACAACACAAGTAGCTCGACACCAGCCAGTAGAAAGCTGTCCTCTTGACTGGCACCACATCCACAAATATCCACTCCTCCACCATCGATGCTCAATAGCAGCAATGTGGATTATGTACAAGATGCACTGCAGAAATTCTCAAAAGAATCTCAGACACACCTTCCAAACTCATGACCAAAAGGATAGCAAATACATAGGAACACCACTACCTATAAGTTGCCCTCCAAGCCACTCACCATCCTGACTTGGAAATATATTGCTGTTCCTTCACTGTTACTGAATAAATATCCTGGAAGTTCCTCCCTAATGGCACTGTGAGTTAATGGAGAATGCAGCAGTTCAAGAAGGCAGCTCAACATCACCTTCTCAAGGGAAACTAGGGATGGGCAATAAACATTGGCCAGCCAGCCAGAAATGCTTATATCCCATGAATAAATACAAACAAAAAATCTGCTTAACATGTCTATATCCCACTGCAGACTATTTGAGTCATCTTCACCATTTGCCTTCCCACCTATTCTCGTGTCATCCACAAACTTAGCAAGAATACATTTACTTTCCTCATCTAATTCATTAATATACACTTAAATCATTGTCACCATATAATTTGATCCCTGTGCCATACCACTAGTTACAGGTTGCCATCCTGAAAATGTCCCTCTTATCCCAATTTTCTGTCTTCTATTAGTTAGCCAAGCCATGCTAATATATCACCTCAACACCATAGACTCCTATCTTATTAAGAAGCTTAAGGTGTAGTACCCTATCAAATGTCTTTTAAAAATCCAAATATATTACATCCACTGCTCTCCCTTTATCTATCCTACTCATTACCTCCTCAAAGAATTCTAGTAGATATGACAGGCATGATTTCTCCTTCATGATGCCATGCTGACTCTACTTAATCATTTTATGTATTTCTAAATGCTCTGCTGTTATATTTGCCCAATAACACACATTAAGCTAACTGGCCTACGGTTGTCTTTTCTTGTCTTCTCTTTTGAAATAATAATGTTGCATTGGCAGTTTTCCAGTCCTCTTGAGATTTTTCCAGAATCGAAATATTCCTGGAAGATCAGTATCTCTGTAGCTACTTCCTTACACAACCTAGGTTGCATCCCATTCAATCCAGGGGACCTATTGGTTTTCAGCCCCATTGGGTTTCCCTAGCATTTTTTTCTCTAGTGATAGCTATTATATTTATTTTCTCTGCTCTTTTTGCTCCTTGAATATTTAGTCTTCATGTCTTCTACTGTGAAGACTGATGCAAAGTATTCATTCAACTCCTCTGTCATTTCCTACTTCCCCATTATTATTTCCCCAGCTTCATTATCTAACTGGCCCATTTTCAATTTGGCTTTTCTCTTCCTTTTTATATACTTAAAGATGCTCTGGACATCTGTCTTGATATTGCTTGCATGTTTATTTTCTTACTCTTTTTTTGGTTGTCTTTTGTTAGTTTCCATGCCGCATTGCTCTATGTCTCTGTTCCACCAGATAGCTAGTGTTAGGGGGCCTATAAGATTACTGCTACCAGTATCTTTTTTCCCTTTTATTTCTTACCTTCACCCACATGGATTCTACAGCTTTGAACTCAAGATCATTTTTATGATTACATTTATTCATCCTTTACCAACGATGCTACTCCACTACAGAGACATACCCTTCCATCCAACTCATCTGCACCAACCAGTCATCCCAATCACCCTGTCTTTTCTAAATTAATTAAATTGTTGAAACTGACAAAAATGGCTCATGTACCATCGAGTAATCTTCTATTTCCATTCTTAAAATTGGCTGCTGTTTTAAGTTTGCTATCTTGTTTAGCCTCCGCAATTTAATAGCTTGTTTTGCTCCTTTCCTGATTCGGGATTTGACTTTTCCTTTAACGCTGGACAAAATGTTGGCACTTTGTCTCTCTTGAATGTCATGTTCATTTTTCTCCTCATTGTGAGGTTCCACTTTTACTTCAGTCATGTAGTCTGCTCCCTTAGTTGTCAGCAGATAATCTCCCTACATGCCAGGTTTGACTTCCTTTAAGCAAAAAGCCTTTAATAACCCCTTATTGCCTGGCTCCACCCAGCTCCCCTCTCAGAATTGGCCTGCACTCTCCCTTAAATGGTGGGTTTTGCTCTGATTTAAAAGTGCACTCTTCTCTCAACTCAAGTCTAGGCTGTTCTCAACACTTGACTGTATTCTTTGGCTCTCAAATATTAAAGGTTGCTATTTCCCTAGGTGCCAGGCTCTGCTTTCCCCCGCTCAGAGTTTGACGCTGCTACACCTCTCTACCCTCCGCTGTGTCGCCCTACTCCCCACTTCAACGTGATCCCGAGGCGTCTGATCCACTCCCGCAGTGTAATCCTGCTCTCTACCGTGTGACTTTTCTCTCCCCTAAGTGCTAACCCTGTTATTCCGCAGTATTTTATCCTGACTTTTGGCGCTATTTGACCTTCTCCCTCGATGGTTTCCCTTGCACTAACTGCGGATCGGCGGTGTGTGGGCACGCGCGCGGTGATGGCGACGCGGGCCTGATGCGGCCGTTAACAGGAAAGGGCTGCACGCGGAGGGGCTGGGGCTCGGTTCGTCATCACTCCCTTGAGAAAGAGCGCACGTTCCTTTTCAACTAGTGTAGAACATAGACAGCTTCGCCCATTTTGTACAGATAGCTTTTGTGCGTTGATCATTAACCTTCTCGTACTGTTTTGGGATTTGGACTGGAATCGAAGCAACGACCACTCCTAACATAAATATTGGACTGCAAGTACATTTCCAGTTGAATGCAATCGTTCCATTTATTGGTCTGCATAAAATACTTTTAAATTTAGCCACAGTCAGACTTATTTGCTCGAGAACTAAGGACATGCAGAACTACTTTGAACTTATGCCTCTTTGAGTAAGGCCATTGACCAAGCAAATCTGCTGCCCGTAAGTATCACCACATAGAAGCCATAAAAGAGGTTACGTTCGTTACTAATTAATTCAATAATATTAAATTAGATGAACATATTATTTTAATTCGGATTCGTAACTTGAAAATAGAGCAGCTTCTTGCCAGGGACAAATTTAGGAGCTTCGGCCTATATTTTTAATCATCCATTGCTCTGGGATGATTCCCATTGACCGGAAGAAAGCTAACGTAATTTCTGCCTTAAAAAACAGGTAGCAAAATAATCCAAGATCAGTTTAGATTAATAGGATGAGTCTCGTGCGAAAGATGTTGAGGGATTGATTGGACAGAGTAATGCGCCACATTACTTCTTTAAAAAGGGTATCTTTTATCACAAAAGTTGCAAAGGATTCACACATCATTTCTAAACGCTCAGATTTCAGCCCTCTGGAACTAACAGCATCTTCTGGAGTCAGTACGTTTTTGTTTTAATTCATTTGTGGGATGTGTATGTCACAGGCACCAGCATTCTTGCTGTCGGACTTTTGCTCAATCTACCAACTTACTTTCTTCTATGTGTGAGCCAAGTCCTGCGTGTACTTTAAATGAAGCAATAGGAGAAGATATTCGGTCTCACACTTAAGTTTATTTTAGCAGTAAGTGGATAAAGCATATAGAGCTAGGGTCTCGACCTTTCTGTCCCTGACAAACTATATAGTGTGTCAGTTCAGAAAAAATACACACACTTGTCCCTGACCCAGTCTTTTTATATAATAAAAAGCAACATGCAATCACTAAGGTGGGATTATCTTCTGATTGGTTGTTGATCTGACTCCATTCTCCGCCTCCTTGGTTTCCCGGATGTTCGACCCCACGTGACCCTGTTTTGCGCGTGAAACGGAGTACCACGTGACCCCGCTTTGCCCGCGAAACGAAGAACCACGTGACCTTGTTTTGCAACGGAGTACCACGTGACCCTGTTTTGCCCGCGAAATGGAGAACCACGTGATCTCGCTGCATGCCTCCGGCGCGTGAAACAGTTCATCACGTGACCCCGCTGCACGCCTCCGGCGTGTGAAACAGTGCGTCACGTGACCCCACTGCACGCCTCCGGCGCGTGATGCAGTGTATCACGTGACCCTGCTGCACGCCTCCGGCGCGTGAAGCAGTGCATCACGTGACCCCGCTGCACGCCTCCGGCGCGTGAAGCAGTGCATCACGTGACCCCGCTGCACGCCTCCGGCGCGTGAAGCAGTGCATCACGTGACCCCGCTGCACGCCTCCGGCACGTGAAGCAATGCATCACGTGACCCTGCTGCATGCCTACAGCGCGCGAAGCAGTGCATCACGTGACCCCGCTGCACGCCTCCGGCGTGTGAAGCAGTGCATCACGTGACCCCGCTTTGGAACGGAGCGAAGCACCATGTGATCTAGCTCTGCACACGCGCATAATGGAGCATCTCCAAAGGCTTCCGAATATCGAGTCTATTCACAGTGGCAGCCAGCCATATATTTACAAGTCCCCCTTTTGGTCTCATGAAAATGAGACCAACAAACCAATTTTATCCATTACTTTCGGTCTCCGATGCATAGTCGACCTTCCTTGCCAGAGTCATGGTTTCCATCTCCGTCTGTGACATCTGGAAGGGCGGAGGAGCTTTCCCTTCAATAGCTGTAATGATTACTCGGTTCAACAACGATCTAATGCAGGGGATGCAACAACATCCACACAACACTAAAACAATGATCATACCAACGAGGGACAGAAACACAGACACAATTAATCCTTTCCATTTCCCAAACCATGAGTCGAACAATCCTCCTAGAGGGTTGTGAATACCCGAATGTTCATGCATTTCTTCAGACAAGATTCTTAGTCCCTCCAAGGCTCTGGTTACCGAACCATCAGGTGCCGTATTGTTTGGGATGAACGTATAACATTGATCTCCAAACATAGAGCACACTCCCCCCCTGTTCTGCTAGCAACATATCTAAGGCCATTCTATTTTGTACTGTCATCAATGATGTCGCTGCCAATTGTTCAGAGAGTCCCGCCACCGCATCTCTAGTTCTATTGGCTAGCCTGAGTACATTGTAATGTACATAATTAATTCTGTCAATGTTTTTATTCGGCGTGACTGGGAATAGAGCACTGATAAGTGGAAGATTCTCAAATCCTGCTGCTATCTGGTCCACCAATTTATATTCATCAGGTACGCCACGGGGAACACCTATTGCATCTATGTAAGTGGTTGATCCAGAATTGACATCAAACAAATCCCTACGTGTTCGTATATGCGGAATTATTCCCATTTGTCGTTCTCCTAAGAGGAATAAGGGTACCCCTAGCCGGACCATTGCACAAGTGCCAGACCAATCTGGAGGTAGAGTAACATGTAATGTTCTATCTCCACAGTACCAAAAAAGATCAGCTCTGGCCCAAACCATTGAGCTAGCATTCTGCCAGCCAGTTACATCAATCGTGGCCTGACACCAGTCAGCGGGGATGTCTCCCAAGATTATATTAGATCTCCGAGTGAAACAAGTGTAATGGTTGACCCTTGGAGTAAACACTGGAGGTAACGTGGAATTCTTTACAGGCGGGAAAATAACACTTAAGGTAGTACAATTCGGAGGGTCCGCCTGCATGGTGAGGGCCATCATGCAGTGAAATCCTGCTGGGTCTACATTAGGGAACAATGGGGCTGGGGTAGTAAATAGGGTTGGCCTAGCCGAGGAACACGCTACGCAATTACTCATATTCATTGAGGTTGCAGTAGCTGTCATCCAGTCCAGCCACGTGTTCTTATCATTATATCCGGTAGCTAATCTAATAATGTCATCTCTCGTAATGTTATTGGAATCTATCACCACAACTCCTGAACTTTGTTCTAACCCCATAGTCGTGGTGTTTCCGGTTTTTGGCCGGTGGAGAGGAGGATCTACCAAGGTTACCTTCACTAGTCCCATGGCATCCTTTCCGGATTGATCTACACCTATTACAAAGTAAAAGCTGTTATCATGGATTTCGCACTGCTTCCGTACTCCTTCGGGACCAGGGCTAATGGTGAATCCTGTCAGTGTTAACAAAAGTGGATTTTTCATCTCTGAGGAATGATCAAGTTGCCCCCTAGTGAGGCTGACATGGTCTCGAGCCTTCCATCTATTATCTGAGGATGGCGACTTCTTGGGCGTCCATCTTACCCCAGTCCATGTTAATACATAATGCCACGTCGGACACCATCTATAGTAATTGGTATGGACGCAAAGGTATACATCATACCCCCTCCAGCTTCCTGGATTGTGGCCACAGTGAATTACTTCGCATAAGTCAAACTGGTATGTTATATCATGGCTTTTATCATGTCTGATGTGTACCTGGCTCCCCGCCTCCCTTAAACATTTGTCCACCCCTTGCCCCATTGCTCTTTTGCGCCTGGGACTATCTGCCTCGTCTGTGAGTTTGTTCCTCGTGGTTAATATCCCTATTAATAGTGACATAACACTTATGCATAATAAAATAGCAAAAACTCCCAACCCCCAGAGGTGAGGGTAATGTGGGCTTCTTACAAAGATTAACATTATATCTGTTACACCACCTGCCTATATATTTTAAAGAAATTCTTTTTGTGTTCCGATCCCGTGTTCACTTCTGCTCTCCAGAAAAGCCCTTCATCAGAGACCTTAAGAACCTAGTCGCCTTCTTTCAGAATCCTCTTCCTGGAAGAGGCAAAAGTGTAAAACTCTTTTAGTCTTTTTCTGTTCTTATTTGCGCAAGAGTTCTCATTGGCGGTTCCGTAGCTGCACACTGGCTGCAATGGTACCAGCTTTCTCCTTTCCCCTGTAGTCTGACCGCATGAGATGTCCTCTCCACAGCCTTATAAGGTCCTGTCCACCTCGGCTCCGACCATTTCCGTTTGATCCCTTTCAACAAGACCCAGTCTGTGGTAGATGGCGGCTGGCTCTGTAAGACCCCCTTTTCCGATCCAACCTGTTTGGAGAAAGCTGACACCAAAGCTGTTAGTTGGTCATAGTAAGGTTTGTACCTTAGGGAGGCTTCACCTCCCTCTAAGATCTGTAGTCCGGCTCCTGGTCCCGGGAACTGCTGCCCTGTTGTTAGCTCATACGGGGTAAATCCCGTGATGGAGTTTACTGAACTTCTAATGGACAATAAAGCTAAGGGTAGGGCATTCACCCAGCTTAACTTTGTTTGGGCACATACTTTTCCTATTTTCCCTTTTATGGACTGATTCATTCTTCCCACTTTTCCCTGTGACTGAGGATGGTACACTGTTCCAAACGCATGTTTCAGTCCTAAAGCTGCTTCAACTTCTTGCAGGTCTTTATTCTTGAAATGAGTGCCATTATCTGACCTGACTCTCTTTGGAAACCCATGCATTGGAATGTATTGGTTTATCAAAAATTTGATCACTGTTTTTGCGTCTTCCTTTTTAGCAGGTATCGCTTCTGGCCAACCAGTGTATGCATTCCCTGCTACCAAAAGGTACCGGTATCCATTTACTCTCTCTATCATGTCAGTGTAGTCGATCACTATTTCGTGACCTGGCATTCTTGGTAGAGGGAATTTTCCCTCGTGGTTTCACTGTGGGTCTCACATTGTAATCTGTACACGTTCTACATTCCCTGATATAATTTTCAATCATTGCTGGCAAGAATGGATGCCACCAATGTGTCAGATACCTCTGCAAGTGTGTTTTTCCACAATGTGTCAGCCCATGAGCTTCCTGGAGCATGGAAGCCATCAAACCTGGGGGTAGGACTGCTCTACCGTCCGGTGACCTCCAAATCCCTTCTGACTCCGTGGCCCCTCTCTTTCTCCAAACTGTCAGTTCATGAGGAGAGGCTTTCTGCTGCTCTTTGATTAACACATTTGCATCGCAGGCAGGCAGCAGGTCATACACTGTTCTCTCTGTTTGCATCATTATATACTGTGCTATATACCCTGCTGCTTTCTTTGCTGCTGAGTCGGCTTCCTGATTGCCCTTCGCTACTACTGTATCTGCTTTATCATGTCCTCTACACTTGACCACCGCCACTTCTGCAGGTTTCATTAGGGCCTCCGCTAATCTTTTCATATCTTTTTCATGTTTAATTGGGATTTTCGCTGCTGTTAAGAATCCTGCTCTAATCCATTGACTGAGTTCTACCTGTATAGCCCCTACCACATATGCAGAGTCGGTGTAGATATTAACTCGCTTTCCCTCTGACCATTCCAATGTAGCAATCATTGCCTGTAGTTCAGCCAACTGGGCTGATTCCTTGCCTGTCATTTTTCCCGTCAACAGTTCCTCAAATCCCTCACTTGTCCGTCTCACCACTGCATAGGCTGCTTTAAGTCCTTCAGTTGGATGTCTGTAACAGCAACCATCTGTGAACAGCACTTCTTCTGGGTCTACTAGTGGAAAAGCCTGTAAGTCTGCCCTAACTTTGACATCTCTCAGTACCCTTTCCTCACACATGTGTGGCTCTCCTTCTCCCATATTATCAGCCATGTTAATTCCTTCATGTGTAAAAGTTATATGTGGTACATTTAGGATTTTTTCTAACCTGGTCTGCCGCAGCGACGTCATTGTAAAGGCAGTTGAGTTCACATAGGCCACTATACTATGTGTCGTCAGTACCGTTAGTGAATGGCCCATGACTATATGTGCTACCTTTTGGAGAATTTTTGCTACCCCTGCTGCATGTCTTGTACATGGCGGATGTTTGTCCTCTATTGGGTCAAGGGTAACACTTACATACATCAGCACCTGCCTGCCTCCCCCTTTTTTCTGAAAAAGAACACCATTTACTGTGTGTAATCTTTCAGAAATATTGAGGAAAAATGGCTCTTTGTAATCCGGGACCGCTAAATCAGCAGCCCGTGTCAGGGCCTGTTTAAGAGAGATGAAACTTTCGTCTGCCTCCGTGGTCCAGTGCAAATGGGCCGACAAATTTCTCATGCCTTGTTCATTAACCATGGCTCTGAGAGGGAAAGTGAGCTACCCATATGATGGAACGAATTGTCTACTATATCCTGCCAACCCAAGAAAGGAGAGCATGTCTTTTACAGTGATCGGTTTGGCATGATGCAGAATGGAAGGTCTATGGGACGGAGAGAGACCTGTTCCGTTAGCAGAAACCACTCTACCCAGAAAAGACACCGTTTGCAGCATTGTAATTTAGCCCGTGAGACTTTGAAACCAACTTCATACAGGTGAAGCAGCAACGTCTTTGTGGCTGCTAGACAAGAAACATGGTCGTGTGCCGCCAAAAGAATGTCATCCACATACTGGATCAATGTCACCCCCTTTGGGAGTGACATGTCCTGAAGCTGCTGTTTCAGTATCTGATTAAACAACCCCGGCGACAAAATAAACCCTTGAGGTACCCTTGTATAGCATAGTTGTTGGCCTTTATAGGTAAACGAAAAAATGTCCCTCAAATGATCAGCTAAGGGCAAACAGAAAAACGCGTTGGCCAGATCATTGCATGAGAACCACTTATGGTCAGAGGTCAGCACAGAAATCGCAGTGTAGGGGTTTGGAACTGGAACTGTTGGAGTAGAAACGATGCTATTAATTCGTCTAAGATCATGCGCCATCCGATATTTACCTGTAGTCTGCTTCTCTACAGGTAAGATAGGAGTGTTCCAGGCTGACTGGGAGGGTTCCAGCACCCCTGTTGCTAATAATCCTTCAATTGTATCGGCAATGCCGGCTTCAGCCTCTGGTTTGTGTGAATATTGTCTCTGCCAAATTGGAGTGTAGTCAATTAAATCGAATGTGATTGGCGTGACATGTTTGCAGTAAGCAACGTCTGTTGAACTTGCTGACCACAAGGTATCTAATAGAGCGTCAAGCATTGCCGCAGCCTGTGGATGATCCGTTTTTTCCCTACCATGAAACCTTTCAATCTGCCTATGTTCCAGCAGTACCTTGTCGGTTGTCCTATACATAATTCTGTAGGCTTCCTCTGATGGTGAATATTGTAAACCGGGTAGCTGAGTCCAAACCCAATCAGTGAGCGCCATCAAACGTTTGGACATAGGTCCCAAATCCTTGGCCTCATATTTAGCATGCACGGCCAATGTGAGATGGGGTATAGCTTCTTCAGACATCTCATACCATTCCAACTGTTCTGCAGTTAGTTCAACAACACCCGCCACACCTTCTTTCCCTATCAGAATACAACTAGAGGAAATATGCCATTGAGTCCCTTCTAAATGCTGATAAAATGCCTGTTGATAAATGTCATTATCATCTCGATCATAATACAGGGTAACGTGAAGGGGATCTGCAGGAGGAGCATAGGGATGCAGCATCTGAACCCAGGGTCGCCATTGGCTGTATAAAGACTGTATACCATTGCTCTGCCTGTTTTCAGGTTTGAGGAGTCCCCAGTATATATCTGCCTTCTGCCATTGGAGATGTGTCCGGTGATAGCATCATTTGGGATCCAGAGTGAATCATTGTCATAGAACAGTTGACGGAATAGCCATTTGGAAAGGTCACTACCAGCCTGTCAAGTCCGCACAGGACCGAGACCCCACATCGCACCAGCAAATCACGACCCATCAGATTCATAGGGCATGAAGGTGATGATATATACCGGTGACGAAAGGTTTGTCCGGCCACTGATGTGATCAGTGGCGATGTCAAAGACAGATTTTCTGGTTTACCTGAGAAGCCAACTAACTGGACGCTGGAGGATGACATATTTGACTGAGGTATAACACAAGTGATGGTAGAAAATCTTGCACCCGTGTCAACCAAAAAAGATAAATTTTTGTCCATTACCCTCATTTGCATATAGGGGTCTGCCAACCCCACATGCCCCTGGATTCTCAGGCCCCGTCAATATTCGTACCCCTGCCCTTCCGGCATAGTCTGGGGGTACTGTCCTTGCACCGGGGCAGCAGCTACATTTGGGGCTTGGTAAGGCTGAACAGCCTGCTGAAAAGGAGGCTGACTTGAGCGGACATACTGTCCTCAAATCAATCCCTGCCCTCCCTGAGGTCCCCATAGCAAGGGACAATTCCGTCTCCAATGCCCGGGCTGGCCGCATTCAAAACAGGTGTTGGGTGGCTGACCTCTTGGTGTTCCGCGGCCCCTCCCTCTACCACGCATTCCTCCTGAAGCACCTATAGGCTTGCCCCCATATTGGGAGTAGGGAGGCATCTGTTTTAAAAAATTCTCAAGGTCAGGTTCGTAGGAGAGTAGTCTGACACAGAACAAACGACCAAGAGGCGAGTCTGCTAGAATATGAGCATTTTATTCCCCGCAGCGTCGCCACAACCAGGTCTCATACTTACAACGGGTCTGGCTTATACTCACTCTACATGTTACCGGAACTGGGAGCCGTCAGTTCTCGTAGAGCGGTTGCCAACAACCCACGCTCGGCGGTTAAACGTAACCCCGGAGCAGACTCCCGGGTCTGGCTTATACTCACTCTACATGTTACCGGAACTGGGAGCCGTCAGTTCTCGTAGAGCGGTTGCCAACAACCCACGCTCGGCGGTTAAACGTAACCCCGGAGCAGACTCACCGAACTGGAGACTTTTCCAGCTGATATACTCTTTTCCAGATATAAACATTCATGTGAACAGCAGAGCAAGGCTAAAAAACACATTCCATTCTGGTTACATACAGATAAGAAGATTCACACGGGGAGGTGTGTAATAAGATTCACACGGGACTAAGCAACACCTCCATTCCGGTTAGATTCACACATGTATTGGGACATAATTTTTAACCGTTTCACCACATTCCACTGCTTGGCCCAATACATGTGTTACATTATGATTCACACATGTATTGGGACATAATTTTACACCACATTCCACTGCTTGGCCCAATACATGTGTTACATTATGCTTAATTCAGTTCAATTCGTTTCAGTTAATTTCAGTTCAGTCAATTCAGTGTAGTTCAATTCAGCTCAGTTCAGATCTGTTCAGTTCAATTCAATTGTGTTCAATTCAGTTCCGTCCATTTCAATTCAATTTCGCTCAGTTCCATTTTGTTCCGTTCAATTTGATTCACTTCAGTTCCACTCAGTTCAGTTCAGTTCAATCCCATTCAATTCTGTTAACTCCGCTTCAGCTTTTTGGACATGCCCACATCCTCCGCTGTACCCCAGGCAAGGGGTTCTTCGGCAGGACTGGGATCCTCTCAAGGGTGGACAGCAGCGACCCTGGGGTTCCTCCGGTCGCCCCCCACCATTTCTCAAACAAACTGCCACGTACATGCCCACATCCATGCCATCCCGGGACGGTCGCGACCTCCACAGTTTGTTCTTCTGGTTTCTTAGTCTTTTTCCAAAACATTGTTCTGTATCAAAATCTCTCCTCAATTGCGATTGACCCTGCTCGCTGCGCCAAAATGTTTTAAAAAATTCTCAAGGTCAGGTTCGTAGGAGAGTAGTCTGACACAGAACAAACGACCGAGAGGCGAGTCTGCTAGAATATGAGCATTTTATTCCCCGCAGCGTCGCCACAACCAGGTCTCATACTTACAACGGGTCTGGCTTATACTCACTCTACAGGTTACCGGAACTGGGAGCCGTCAGTTCTCGTAGAGCGGTTGCCAACAACCCACGCTCGGCGGTTAAACGTAACCCCGGAGCAGACTCCCGGGTCTGGCTTATACTCACTCTACATGTTACCGGAACTGGGAGCCGTCAGTTCTCGTAGAGCGGTTGCCAACAACCCACGCTCGGCGGTTAAACGTAACCCCGGAGCAGACTCACCGAACTGGAGACTTTTCCAGCTGATATACTCTTTTCCAGATATAAACATTCATGTGAACAGCAGAGCAAGGCTAAAAAACACATTCCATTCTGGTTACATACAGATAAGAAGATTCACACGGGGAGGTGTGTAATAAGATTCACACGGGACTAAGCAACACCTCCATTCCGGTTAGATTCACACATGTATTGGGACATAATTTTTAACCGTTTCACCACAGCATCCCATCAGGTGTTGAGTCCAGACTGGGCAGGATGTTTTGTGGCAACGAATGCTGAACCATCTGATTAGTCGCCTTTTGGGAGGCCTTCTTTGTATCATTAGCCTTCCTTCTAGCCTCATCGAGCTGTAACTTTAGCAACTGCACTTGAGCTGACTCGTTGCTCTGTTTATCTTCATCCTGTTTCGTCCTGTAACGCTTCATGTGGTGCGTCAAGTGTTTCTCCCACTGTTCTGTAGAACAACCTGGGATATTAGGATTACTCTCCATTGCCTCTTTTACTTTCTTAGGCATCCCTGCCATAATGGCATTCCTAAATAACGTGGTCTGTAGCTGACCTGACCCTGGATGACTCCCCGCAGTATCTCTCCACGTGCCCTTACACCTAGCCAAAAAGGTAGGCATATCCTCACCCTCCTTCATTGTGAAGGTGAGTGAGTGCATCGCTCCCAGTGGAATCGGAAATCTATCCCTTATTGCCCTTCCCACACAGGTGGCATGTTGGACAAACGGTTCTGAATCAGGCAGTAAAGTGGTCCCCCGCAGATGCTTCAATCTGCTGTATTTCCCACATATTCAACAGCTTGCCCAATAATGCTCTCCAATCGCCCATAGCTAACTTGTGCCCTAGTGTGTATTGGCAAAATTTAGTCATCCAGGGCCCACCTCCCTCCATGGGTGGGGGCATTTTATCCAGGATGCAGTTCATGTCAGTAAATGTGAAGGGCTGATAAACATCCCCTAAATAAGAGCCTCTGTAAATTAATGGCATTTGGTGGTGCTGAGGCTGTACAGGTTGTCGTAATGTGTCTCTGGGACGCAGGTTGTAACTTGGTTCAGGTAGGAGCTGCATTGGAGGGCCATGTTCCGCATGCATTGTGAGCGAGCCTTTTAAAGTGACAGGGTAGGTGTGTGGGTCATCCTCTGTCAGGGATTCCTCATCGCCAATATCCGTACTATTATCAGACTCCCCCCCACCATCCAATTTGTCTCTATCTCGTTGTTCCCTCCAATCTCTCCTTCTGTCTGAGAACCCGTCATCTAATAACTGACCTGAACTATGTAATCGTCCCCTCCTCTCACCCTCAATAGTATATGGTGTCGAGTGAGCATCTGGCTCTGCCAATAATTAATGTCTCCCTTGTTTCGGCTGTTCTTTGCTTCTGCTGTGCGTCCTTATCACCCTGCTTGCCTCCTCTGCTTCTTTAACTCGCTGTGCAGCTTCTAATGTTAGTTTTTATACCGTTCTGATGCTTTCTTCTACTGCTTCTGCAAGACTCTCTTTTACTGCTTCGTACTCTCTTGTTCCTACTTCTTGCACATCTAACACCCCGTCTTGAACATGCATGAGTGGCATTTTTGTTACAGGATATGGGGGCGGTGATTGTACCCCAGGCAATTTAGGATATAATGACACGGATGGTCGTGGCTTTTCTATCTCCTTCGCCAGATTTGGTTCAGGGGTACCACCCACCCTCTTTTGTAATGTTTCTACTGCCATACAGGCTAACGTCATATTATGCAGATAAATCCTCCTCTCTTCTTTCTCCTCACCTTCTTTTGTCCACTTTCTTCGAACTAATAGTGACCCTTTCTTTCCCCTCATGTGCTCTTCAACTTCTAATTTAGCTTGCTCTTCTGCTTTTCCTAAAAACAGTGACAATTTCTCCTTCTCCACATCTTTAGGGATTTTGCCCTGTTGTTGTAATTCTTCCCAAATCTTATCATATTTCTCCATCATTGTTTTTTGTTTGTCCTTCGCAACCCCACTAACTAACTGAATTCTAGCTTTGGCCCACTGCTGTTTTACGGGCAACATTAAGTCAAAAGAACATCCTCCGTATTCCTCACACTCTTTATCAAATTCCCCTTTCATTTTACAGATTTCTGTTTTAATTCTCCCGTCTAGCAGTCAATTGGTTTGATATAATATAACTGAACAACTAACCCAATCAGAGACAAATCCGGTGGCCAGTCAGTTTGTATGGAGTACACCCGAACAACTGACCCTTTCAGTGAGATTTATCAGCAGTGTCATTGTTATCACCGTTAGGTTTCCACTGCCAACTCTCTCTCTCGCTGAGACACCACCGTCCCTGTCTTCAAAACACTACTGGCTTGTCTACCACCCTCTGTACATTCCCCAATATAATTTTAAAACATACCACACAATCACACACCACAATTTGTGAGCGTTGCTTTTATGAGATCCTGCTCAATGGACTTTAAACCTCCTCACATTTACGTACCTTGTTGCATTTATGGGGACTCTAACCCCAAGGGACTTTAAACCTGTACGTATTAAGCTTTGTTGCTTTTATGGGGATTCTAACCCCAAGGGACTTTAAACCCGTACGTACCTTGTTGCTTTTATGGGGACTCTAACCCCAAGGGACTTTAAACCTGTACGTATTAAGCTTTGTTGCTTTTATGGGGACTCCAACCCCAAGGGACTTTAAACCTGTACGTACCTTGTTGCTTTTATGGGGACTCTAACCCCAAGGGACTTTAAACCTGTACATATTAAGCTTTGTTGCTTTTATGGGGATTCTAACCCCAAGGGACTTTAAACCCGTACGTACCTTGTTGCTTTTATGGGGACTCTAACCCCAAGGGACTTTAAACCTGTACGTATTAAGCTTTGTTGCTTTTAGGGGGACTCCAACCCCAAGGGACTTTAAACCTGTACGTACCTTGTTGCTTTTATGGGGACTCTAACCCCAAGGGACTTTAAACCTGTACATATTAAGCTTTGTTGCTTTTATGGGGACTCCAACCCCAAGGGACTTTAAACCCGTCAGATACCTTGTTGCTTTTATGGGGACTCTAACTCCAAGGGACTTTAAACCTGTACGTACTATATCAATACTTTATCCACTTATTCTTACTAGGACACTTGCAGTATAATGACAATAATCAATTTAGTATTTCCAATTGCAGAACTTCGATATAAACAGGCGTCTGCTCACCTTTTTTTTATGCGGCGCCGCTTGTTGTTGTCATCAGACATCAGTTGTCCATTGTTTCTATTTTTCTCTCTTTTCCGTCACTTCTCCATCTTCATCACGTCAGAGACAAATCCGGTGGCCAGTCAGTTTGTATGGAGTACACCCGAACAACTGACCCTTTCAGTGAGATTTATCAGCAGTGTCATTGTTATCACCGTTAGGTTTCCACTGCCAACTCTCTCTCTCGCTGAGACACCACCGTCCCTGTCTTCAAAACACTACTGGCTTGTCTACCACCCTCTGTACATTCCCCAATATAATTTTAAAACATACCACACAATCACACACCACAATTTGTGAGCGTTGCTTTTATGAGATCCTGCTCAATGGACTTTAAACCTCCTCACATTTACGTACCTTGTTGCTTTTATGGGGACTCTAACCCCAAGGGACTTTAAACCTGTACGTATTAAGCTTTGTTGCTTTTATGGGGATTCTAACCCCAAGGGACTTTAAACCCGTACGTACCTTGTTGCTTTTATGGGGACTCTAACCCCAAGGGACTTTAAACCTGTACGTATTAAGCTTTGTTGCTTTTATGGGGACTCCAACCCCAAGGGACTTTAAACCTGTACGTACCTTGTTGCTTTTATGGGGACTCTAACCCCAAGGGACTTTAAACCTGTACGTATTAAGCTTTGTTGCTTTTAGGGGGACTCCAACCCCAAGGGACTTTAAACCTGTACGTACCTTGTTGCTTTTATGGGGACTCTAACCCCAAGGGACTTTAAACCTGTACATATTAAGCTTTGTTGCTTTTATGGGGACTCCAACCCCAAGGGACTTTAAACCCGTCAGATACCTTGTTGCTTTTATGGGGACTCTAACTCCAAGGGACTTTAAACCTGTACGTACTATATCAATACTTTATCCACTTATTCTTACTAGGACACTTGCAGTATAATGACAATAATCAATTTAGTATTTCCAATTGCAGAACTTCGATATAAACAGGCGTCTGCTCACCTTTTTTTTATGCGGCGCCGCTTGTTGTTGTCATCAGACATCAGTTGTCCATTGTTTCTATTTTTCTCTCTTTTCCGTCACTTCTCCATCTTCATCACGTCGGGGTCACCAAATTGTCGGACTTTGGCTCAATCTACCAACTAACTTTCTTCTATGTGTGAGCCAAGTCCTGCGTGTACTTTAAATGAAGCAATAGGAGAAGATATTCGGTCTCACACTTAAGTTTATTTTAGCAGTAAGTGGATAAAGCATATAGAGCTAGGGTCTCGACCTTTCTGTCCCTGACAAACTATATAGTGTGTCAGTTCAGAAAAAATACACACACTTGTCCCTGACCCAGTCTTTTAATATAATAAAAGGCAACATGCAATCACTAAGGTGGGATTATCTTCTGATTGGTTGTTGATCTGACTCCATTCTCCGCCTCCTTGGTTTCCCGGATGTTCGACCCCACGTGACCCTGTTTTGCGCACGAAACGGAGTACCACGTGACCCCGCTTTGCCCGCGAAACGAAGAACCACGTGACCTTGTTTTGCAACGGAGTACCACGTGACCCCGTTTTGCCCGCGAAACAGAGAACCACGTGATCTCGCTGCATGCCTCCGGCGCGTGAAGCAGTGCATCACGTAACCCCGCTGCACGCCTCTGGCGTGTGAAGCAGTGCATCATGTGACCCCGCTTTGGAACGGAGCGAAGCACCACATGATCTAGCTCTGCGCACGCGCATAACGGAGCATCTCCAAAGGCTTCCGAATATCGAGTCTATTCACAGTGGCAGCCAGCCATATATTTACATTGCCCACCCCTAACTACTGCTTACCCTGATTGAGAACTTCACTGTATTTAGACAGCTGATAATCTGAGGACTTGGTGCCATTTAAAGCTAGCATTAGGAAAGAGAAAGTGCGTGGCATAGTTATTACTAAATTCAAATAGACAGCTTTCTTTGAGGTAAGCAGCAAGTGCTGAGACTGCACTGCTGACTACAACTAGCCAAAGTGGCATTCATACCATACAACCATTGTTCAGTTGTGGATGCAGACATAATTGCAACATTATATCACTCAAGCTTGAAGTAGACCACTTGAATTTTTCAATAAGTTTGCACTGTGCCTGCCTATACGCTCTCTGCTGCTTTTTCTAGAAATGTTCTCTTTATTACTGACATGCAAAGTTCAGCATCTGTGTCCAAATAAGCAGAATGTGGAGCAATCTATGGTCTCCAATGCAGACACTTCATTACAGTGTCTTGTGACCTCCAACTATACTTATTGATTTCTGATTATTGGCTCTCAATGAAAAGCTATACTGATCCTATTGAAATGTGAACATCGGAACTGATGCACTTCTGTTTGAGTGCTGTAATTTTGCACCTTCAGAGGATGTGGTCCAACTGAATCCACCTCCTGTAGGACAATTGAAGGCTCTATGAAAAATTAAGAATGTGAATTAAAACTGAGAATGAGTAAAATGACCATTATGCACATTATTATGTTTCTTTGCTGTTGACATCAAGTCAGTACATATGAATGAGTGTTTTATGTTATTTAATTCTAGTTGGTTAGGGCATTTCCATGAATAAACAGCAAGGATTGGCTGTCTCCATTTTCCTTTCCTTTGAAAAGGATGTAACACGTAACCATTCTTTTTGCCCACACGAGGGTGCTGTGTGTGATTAAATGTAGCTTCGGCACACACAAATATGCTGTGAGCTTGACTTAGAATTTTAAATTAATTGGTGGTGTAATTCTTAGTTAAGTCAGGATTATTTAGTAAATGTTGTTCAATACGATAGTCATAGCTAATATGTTCTGAGTTTTGCAAATAAGGTTGGCATGTTGCCTGCTGCAGATAGTCAAAGTAACCCATTGTTTGACATGGTCCACTAGTCGTTAGGAAGTACAGCTCTACATGCCTGCCATCACACCTGTTCTGAAGCTCATATGTCACGTTACGTATTTGTGTGATAAGTAGTGTGCCTTTTTGGTTTGATAGCACCATCTTGGTAATGGAGAATGCCACTCATATTTACTGCTAGTACCAACGTGAGACCAGTAGCTTCACCTGTTGCTCAAATTTTTGAGACACTTCCCCTTCCAGTGCAACCTGACGTACGCCTGGGAAATTTACAAAGGCATAAAAGAAGGAGTCTTAGGCCATTCCACAATATACAGGATATTGTGAGATATACAGTAAGTGATGATTTGATCAGGGAAGCCGTTATCAGATGGGATAATTTTGACGTGCACTACCTTGGCAATAAGCTTATTTCCTTAGAAGAGTATAAAGGCAGGAGGAGTATACTTCAGAGAGAAATCAGGAGAGCAAAAAGGGGACATGAGATAGCTTTGGTAACTAGGGTTAAGGAGAATCCAAGGGGTTTTTACAAATAAGTTAAGACCAAAGATAACTAAGGAGTGAATAGGGTCCCTCAGAAGATCAGCAAGGCAGCCTTTGTGCGGAGCTGCAGGAGATGGGGGAGATACTAAATGAATATTTTGCATCAGTGTTTACTGTGGAGAAGGACATGGAAGATATAGAATGAGGGGAAGTAGATGGTGACATCTTGAAAAATGTCCATATTACAAACGAAGAAGTGCTGGATGTCTTGAAATACATAAAGATGGATAAATCCCCAGGACCTGATCAGGTGTAACCTAGAGGTCTGTGGGGAGCTAGGGAAGTGATTGCTGGGCCACTTGATAATTGTATCATCAATAGTCACAGATGAGGTGCCAGAAGACTGGAGGTTGGCTAATGTGGTGCCACTATTTAAGAAAAGACAAGCTAGAGAACCAAAGAACAGTGAGCCTGGCATCGGTGGTAGGCAAGTTGTTGGAGGGAATCCTGAGGGACAGGATTTACACGTATTTGGAAAGGCAAGGACTGATTAGGGATAGTCAACATGGCTTTGTGCTTCGGAAATCATGTCTCACGAACTTGATTGAGTTTTTTTAAAAAGTAGCAAAGAGGATTGATGAGGGCAGAGCAGTGGACGTGATCTACATGGACTTCAGTAAGGCATTTGACAAGGTTCCCCATGGGAGACTAGCCATTTGGATACAGAACTGGCTGGAAGGTAGAAGACAGGGTGGTGGTGAAGGGTTGTTTTTCAGACTGGAGGCCTGAGACCAGTGGAGTGCCACAAGGATTGGTGCTGGGACCACTACTTTTCATCATTTATATAAATGATTTGGATATGAACTTAAGAGGTATACTCAATAAGTTTGCAGATGGAGGTGTAGTGAGCAGTGAAGAAGGTTACCTTAAATAACAACAGATTCTTGATCAGATGGGCCAATGGGCTGAGAAGTGGCAGATGGAGTTTAATTTAGATAAATGCGAGGTGCTGCATTTTGGAAGGCAAATCTTAGCAGGACTTATACACTTAATAGTAAAGTCCTAGGGTGTGTTGCTGAACAAAGAGACCTTGGAGTGCAGGTTCACAGCTCCTCAAAAGTGGGGTTGCAAGTAGATAGGATAGTGAAGAAGGTGTTTTGTATGCTTTCCTTTATTGGTCAGAGCATTGAGTGTAGCAGTTGGGAGTCATGTTGTGGCTGTACAGAACGTTGGTTAGGTCACTTTTGGAATATTGCATGGAATTCTGGTCTCTTCCTATCGGAAGAATGTTGTGAAACTTGAAAGGGTTCAGAAAAGATTTACAAGAATGTCGCCAGGTTTGGAGAATTTAAGCTACACAGGGTAGCTGAATAGGCTGGGGCTTTTTCCGTGGAGCGTCGAAGGCTAGGGGGTGACATTATAGAGGTTTATAAAATCATGAGAGGCATGGATAGGATAAATAGACACAAGTCTTTTCCCTGGGGTGGGGGAGTCCAGAACTAGAGGGCATAGGTTTAGGGTGAGAGGGGAATAATATAAAAGGAACCTAAGGGGCAACCTTTTCACACAGAGGGTGGTGCGTGTATGGAATGAACTGCTAGAGGAGGTGGTGGGGGATGGTACAATTGCAACATTTAAAAGGCATCTGGATGGATATATGAATAGGAAGGGTTGAGAGGGATATGGGCCAAGTACTGGCAAATGTGACTAGATTAGTTTAGAATATCTGTTTGACATGTATGGGTTGGACCGAAGAGTCTGTTTCTGTGCTGTACATCACTCTGGAGAAAGTGAGGACTGCAGATGCTGAGAAGTCAGAGTTGAAAAGGCTGGCACTGCAAAGACACAGCAGGTCAGGCAGTATCCAAGGAACAGGAGATTCGATGTTTCAAGCATAAGCCCCTCATCAGGAATTCCTGTGCTTTTCCAGCATCACCTTTTTTGACTCTGCACATCTCTATGACTCTAACTGTAAAATGTCAGTATCACTTAGGAGGCCAAGGAACTGAAACTGAATTGCAAGAAAAAGGATGCCTGAAACCCAGAGAAGAGCTAGAGATGTTTAACAATCTTAGGTTGGAGTGTAAGTACTGGGACTGGGCTGAAGCTGGAAATGGGTACCAGGGGTTCAGCTGAACTGGACATGGGTACTAGGATAGGGCTGGAGTCAAGGCATGCACAAGAGTAGGTGTGCACAGCTTCCATACTTCACCCTCCAGTTTAAACGTGTCACTCTCTTTGAATTGACAAATCAATAAATAATACATAATGTAAAATTTACTTCACAAACTTTGGGATTTTCCAGTTTCAAACTATCTTCATTTATGTCCTCTACAACCACTGCTTCCAAGCCTTCCAGAGGAAAAAATGACTTCCGCATGAGGCTCAGGCTTTGCTATTCATCACTTCCCCAGCCCCTCTCCCAAACACTCAGCCTGTCACATCTTGCAATGATATAGATTCCATTGCTCTCTCACTGTGCTCAACACTGCCAGATTTTGAAATCTGTGGAGACTTGGACTGGTCAGTCTAGTACTTAAAAAAACAGCATGGGATCCTCTTAAACTGAAAGAAGCGTCCCAAGGTGTTGTCTAAACTGTCTCAGACTGGGTTCCCAATCTTGTTATACAGAGAGCCTTCTGCAGTTGTCTCATTACAGAACCTTACCACAGCCATGCCCTCATGCAAAAGTTAATTTTAGCATAGTCTTGCTATATGCCACCACTCCAAGTGAGCCTAGAATACACTTCTGCCCTTCCCAACGACTGCATATTCTCAATTCGAGCCCAGTCCAGGTACAAACCTGCAGTCCTGACGAGCCCCAGTGCATTGTGAATAATGGTCCAGCTTTGTCCTGGACACAAAGTTCAGGGAAAATCCAACCTGGGAAATTGCTGCCCTGTCAATCTATTCTCAAGTGATGGAAGGTGTCATCAATGGTGCTATCAAGAGCACTTGTTTAGCGGTGACATGCTACCTCAGTTTGGGTTCTGCCAGGGCCACTCAGCTCCTGATCTGATTATAGTCTTGGTCCAAACATGGGAAAAGGAACTGATTTCAGAATTGAGGTGAGAATGACAGCTCTAGAAATCAAGGCTGCATTTGACCAAGTATGGCAAGAAAGAGCCCTAGAAAATCTGGAATCATGGGGAAAGCTTTTGCTGGTTGGAGACATATTTGGCACAAAGGAAGATGGTTGTGGTTGAGGGAGATCAGGCATTTCAGCTCCAGGACATCTCTGCAGGATTTCTTGGGGTAGTGTCCTTGGCCCAATCCTCTTCAACTGCTGCAATAATGGCCTTTCCTCCATCTTAAGGTCAGAAATGAATACATTCACTGATGATCGCACATGTTCAGAATCATTCACTACTTCTCACATACTGAAACATATCCAAATGCAGCAAGACCTAGACAACATCTAGGTTTGGATTGACAAGTGGGCAAGTATGATTCGCCCCACACAAGTGCCAGGCAATGACCGTCTCCAATAAAAAAGAATCTAACCATTGCCCTTTTACATTGAATATTCTTACCATTTGAATCTGACACCATCAACATCCTGGGGATTAATATTGATCAGAAACTGAACTGGACTGTGGCTACAAGAGCAGGTCAGAGGCTAGGAATCCTGCAGTCACTCACTCACTCCTGACACCCTACAGTATGTCCACTATCTAAAACAGACAAGTCAAACATGTGATAAATACTCCCCACTCGCCTGGGTGAGTGCAGCTCCAGCTACACTCAAGAAGCTTGACACTATCCAGGGCAAATTATCCTATTTGATTCGCTTGCTCCACTACTAATGCTCAGTAGCAACAGTTGTACCATCTACAATAGCACTGCAAAAATTCTCAAAGGCTTTTTTGACAGCACTTTCTAAACACATGACCAATTCCATATAGAAAGATAAGGGAAGCAGATACACCGGGACACCACCACCTTCTAGTTCGCCTTCAAGCTGCTTACCATCTTGACTTGGAAATATATTGCCATTCCTTTAGATTTGCTGGATCAAAATCCTGGAAGTTCTTCCCTAATGGCATTGTGGTTCTACCTACCTACCTGCAGTGGTTCAAGCGTAGCTCACTGTCTACTTAAGAGCAACTAGGGATGGGCAACAAAAGTTGGCCCAGCCAGCAATATCCACACCCCATGATTGAATAAAAACAAAACATACATTTCTTTATTCCTAATTCAGTGAGGTGTTATAGTGTAATTGATTTCAAAATTTAAGATGTCTCAATACTGGGCCATTGCAAAAAGAAATCACAACAAAACTCAAGAACTTTACTTAAACAATGCAATCACATTATTTGAAATTATATTAGGAAGTGTTATTTATTAACTTAAGTGCTTTTAACAATAGATTCAGAAACACCTTGTTTAGATGAATGAGTATTCTAAAATCTGCACAACTCCCATGTTTACTTCAGAATTGATTATCAGGCTGTTGAGAACCTAGGCTCATATCCCTGAGATTGAGTCTCTTACAGAAAGTGTTGAGACCCAAGTTGAAACTTTGATATTTGTGTTCAGGTCTTTTGTAATTGTCTTCTACATATTTAAAGCTTTGTTTGATTTTTCATATTTTATTGTAATAATCTTGTGTTGTTAAAGAACGTTTGCAGCCCATATAAATACCATCTATAGATATTCCCATTCAAATGTGGGCGGCACGGTGGCACAGTGGTTAGTACTGCTGCCTCACAGCGCCAGAGACCCGGGTTCAATTCCCGCCTCAGGCGACTGACTGTGTGGAGTTTGCACGTTCTCCCCGTGTCTGCGTGGGTTTCCTCTGGGTGCTCCGGTTTCCTCCCACAGTCCAAAGATGTGCAGGTCAGGTGAATTGGCCATGCTAAATTCCCCGTAGTGTTAGGTAAGGGGTAAATGTAGGGGAATAGGTGGGTTGCGCTTCAGCGGGTCGGTGTGGACTTGTTGGGCCGAAGGGCCTGTTTCCACACTGTAAGTAATCTAATCTAATCTAATCTAAATAAGTCAGTAGAGTAATTAATAACAATATAAACTAGTACAATCCAAAATGCAATATCATCGTAAAGGAGGGCAGTTAAATTGACAAAACAAATTAAAGGAATAATAAAAATTAAAATATAACTCATTTACAAGATAGTATAACACTTGAGATTTTGGACTTGTTAGCTGTCACACAGATCAGGTGTGAAGTTTTGGGGAGGCCTGTGAGTAGGCGATGAACTTTTATCATCTAAGGCAAAACTGAATGTACTTGTATCAATTACTTATTTTAAGATAAACATTTTAGAAGTACTTGAACAAATCTGATTTGAAT